>NC_072800.1:21192500-21495530 GCF_028583425.1 Eublepharis macularius | reverse complement strand
CAACCCCCACCTCCTGCAGTCCAAACTGGAGAGCTCCACACAGGCTGACCCAGAGCTGGGAGGCAGAGGTTGGCACCAGGGGGCAAACTTAACAATGATGTTAGAATGTTATAACGACATTCAATTTTCTTCATACACAAAATGAAGCATCTTGGGAAAGGATGGGGATGAGAGGAAGGAGGAGGGAGAAGGGGGAGGGAGGAGGTATGAGGAGGATGGAGAGACCAATCAGCAGAGTGGGGAGGGAGGAGGGCAGAAAAAATCTAAAGGAAAATTCTTCATGGCCGTCGTCACACGGGCTTTTATTTAGCACTAAAATGGCGCTATTTCCCGGCAAACACCCACCTTATTCCAACACTGTAGCGATTTTCTCTCTTCTGCTTTGTGCTTGATAGTCGCGCTATTTTGTGCCTCAGTGTGAATGCCTCACATCGATCTATTTCGCCTCGCAACGTCCTATGCCCTCTCTTCAATCCCAGAATCCGTTTCTTCCTGCGACTCCCCTTTTTTAAATTTTATTATGTCCTTATAACGCCATAACGAAATAACACAATGCAAACTTTCTGCTGAAGTAAAAATGACTCAATTACCATGGCAGAGTCGTCAGCGATGGGGATCACGTCAGACAGGGAGTTTTCTGCGGGCAAAGGGCTATTTATATAATTTCAAAGTTGGAAAAACAAAAGGGTCGTAATGTTTTGCTCTAATGGAATGTTTATATGCTGTTATTCCGTTATAGCGGAATTAAACGCCAGAATAATAAAAAAAAAATGGGGAGGAGCTGCTTCTGCGCGGTTAGAGAGAACAGAACAGAGTGCTTCGGTGTGGACAGCTGGTGGCGCGAAGAGCCGTTAGGTGACCCAAAGAAACGTTACTGTGCCGATAACAGGTAGGACGCTATATGCTGTAAATTTAACGGAAGAGATGCCCGTGTGACGACGGCCCATGTTTGAAAAAGTCGACTCAAAATTCCACTGAAAAAAAACATTGGGGAATAAATGCAGGCAGAAAATCTGAAAAGAAATCTTGAAAATGCCACACTGAAATCTGAAGGGGGAGTTAAGCGTCTGGAATTTGGAAGAAAACCCAAAGAGGTATGGGAACAAAAGCAACAAAAATTGCCCATGCAGAAAAGGCCATACCAACCAGCCACAACCAGCTAAAAGGTCTCCGGTCTTAAAAAGTTCAGCACCTTTTCACCTTCCGCACATCATCTGTGTCTGGTTTTCTTGCCATTTTCTTGCCACAAAAAATAACTGCATTTTTCTCATTTGCCACATTTTACCTGCTTTTGTTTCCATACAGTGCATCAAAAAGGGGTTGAATCCAGCCAGCTTTTCTGCTGGTGAAAGAGGGAAGAGGAGCCCCTCTGGCTGTGCAAAATGGCCGTGCTGGGGATATGGAAGCATAGACAAAAGCCACGTGGAGGCTGCATAGTAGGGCGGAACACCAGGGGAAACTGAGCCAAGAATCTGGCTGGATCCAAATCAAGGTTTCTGTAGGGATGAGACTTCACTACAATTTGTCTTCTTGTTTGCAAAAATATTCCAATGGAATTTCTTCAGGTATGTAGCACAGAGGTGGCATCCGCTGACCCAAGAATAGTATTTTTTTTTTTGCATACATGCAGGTATTTGCCCTAATAACATGGTATAAAACTGTGGAGATTGAATTTGTAGGCCAAGACTTCTGCTTTACAGCCACTGTATACCTCATCATGTGTGTTTAAAAACCGCAGGCCTCCAAACTTGCCAAGTTTTTTTCACTACAAACTCTGCTATGTGCAAATTCAGCAAAGCAGCAGTCCTGAAGAAGGGTTTGAAAATCAAATGTTATCCATGAACCCCACTAGTTTATAGTTTCTTTAAAAAAGTTTAGAATTTGCTGCAAGACTGCAACATCTGGAGACGCCACTAACAATACTTACATTGAGAGCAATAAATTGAGTTTATCCAGCAGCCAAAACTTTTAATGTACCCGTGCCATTTTCCCATGAAGTCAGCGCTCTTATTATTCAGTTCAGCACTCTTGGCTTGGAGGACCATATTCTTTCATGCATGACCACGCATGTTGGGAAGGGATAAAACGTCCCTCGACAAATATTCACATGAACCAACCTTGTTTTCCATTCTAGGCAGACCTGAGAAAACACATTTGGAAAAAGCACAAGGAAACGGCTTAGTTTGCATTGTGAACTCTGTGCGTTCCAGCTGAATGCGGACTCCTGCTGTCCACTTGCCTCAATAATATGCTCACCTTGCAGCAAGATCTCTTTACGGGTCTCAGAGGTGGGGGGGGGGGTGGAATCAGCTAGATCAGCTGAACAGCTCACTTTTAAAAGACTCGACAGGCAAGTACTGAAGAGCTGTTATGACATTTTCAGGATTAATACAGTAACTCTGAAAGCTTAACAGATGATCTCCCCAAATGCTGCTTTAATATTGGAGGGGAGGGATGGCCTGTTAAATGTTAGGCCTTAGCAATCAGACTCAGTAGCAACAACAAACACAGGACTTGGATCTCTGTTACTATTTGAAACTTTCAGTTTTGTTTTCAGGTAAGACGATTTGACTATTGATTGGCTACATGTGCAGCCCTCTGCCAGGGAGGCAAACAGTCGGGTTGCCAGGTCCTCTTACCCTCCTGGTGGGATGGGGGGGGGGGGAACCCAGCACTCAACTTTACAATTTTTAAAGCATCGGCCCGTTTGGGCCCCAAATTGACCTGGTGTGAAGTGCGGGAATGCTCCTGTGGCCTGCACGATAACGTCAGTCCTGGAAGTGATGTAATTGCGCCGCACCAGGAGTGCACCCCAGGAGGCCCATCCCTGCGCCTTCCCCCCCACTCCGACCAGGGGAGTGGTGGTGGGAGGAGGAGTTTGGGAGTGGGGGATCCTCCGCCCTCACTGGGGGAACAGCAACCCTAGTAAACCCTAACAAAGAGCGCCCCTTCAGGGCTATTTCAGATTGGGGGAAAGGGGGAAATGGTCTGGGGGAGGGGCTGCAGTCTCTCCCTTGCCCCATGGTCCTTATCCAAATGTGGGTCCTGCACACTTGGGAACTTGCGCTTGGCATCCGAGTCAACGACATGTTGGGGGAAACCCAGGCATGACATGTTAAATCTCGTAACATGTAGTATGACCTTTAGATCAGGGATTTGGGGAAAGGGGTTCTGTTTCTGTACAATTATACCCTTTTAGCACCATTTAAAAATGACACAAGAAAGAAAGAAAGAAAGGAAAGAAAGAAAGAAAGAAAGAAAGAAAGAAAGAACAACTATTACTAAGCCTTTTGAGGTTCATTTGTTTAAAATGCTGAATGGCAAGGAAGAAAACAATTGGTCTTGGGCAGAATTATATTCTAACCTGGATTCCAACGTGTGGGGGTGGGGAGTAGACAAGAAAAGAAAGAGTTAACAACATTAGCATTATCAGGTACTTTGCGTGAATATTTGCGATACACAAGCACATGACAGCAATAACAATAAACAGTTTTGTTGCGTCAAAATCTTTTGTCAGATCAGAAGATCCATAGACCAATAATGCAAGGTTGTATATAGGGAAATTAATGCAGGCTACTAGACTGTGTTAAAGTTTGCAAAAAATTTAGATCATTTTCCAAGTATAATAAAAACAGGCACCCTTTTTTTCAGAAATGTTTTAATTTTCTCTTTCTCAGTGTTTTCATATATTTGTGCTTCTGTCTTTTCAATGGTTAATTCCATATTTTGCAGACATTTATGAGTAGATGGGTATTTTTAATCTTTCCAGGATAGCCAGTTGTACCCAGCAGCTATCAGTAAGGGGGAAATCAGCTCAAATCCAACAGAGGGAATGTAAAGGCTGTGCATCTAATTGAGAAGAGCACCTTTGAGGCCAAGTGATATTTTGCAGCCTGAGATTTCTTCAATATAACAGAGAACTCAGTGCGTTGCCAAGGATGCTCTAGCGGCCATCCCAAAATAAGTCTTTCACTCAGGGGTTTTTTTTTAGGAAAAAGAGGTGGTGGAACTCAGTGGGTTGCCAGCACAGGAGGCAACTCCTGGCGGGAGGTGGTGCCCCGGTACCACATGCGCACACAGAAAGTGCGTGCACGCTCCCAGGCCTGCACAATGACCTCACTTTGGGTCAGCTGGAACAAGAGAGGAGTTTTTAAAAGTTTAAATCGCCCTTGGCGAAAATGGTCACATGGCCGATGGCCCTGCCCCTGATCTCCAGACAGAGGGGAGTTTAGATCGCCCTCCGTGCTGTGGTGCGGAGGGCAATCTAAACTCCCCTCTGTCTGGAGATCAGGGGCGGGGCCACTGGCCATGTGACCATTTTCAAGAGGTGCCAGAACTCCGTTCCACCGTGTTCCTGCTGAAAAAAAGCCCTGCTTCCACTGTTTGCAGCCTTCTGAACCATTATCATTAAGATAATTATCTGAACTGTAATAATGGTTAAGTCAAGCACAAAATTTCCCAAGGCAAAGCAACAACCTGGAGCCTAGTCTACAACCAGCATCCCAATCCTACGCAAATGTACCCAAGACAGTCCCATTGATTTCAAATATTTATTCATTTTGACTATATTAATTTCCATTATTCATTTATTTCCTAATAAGTATGCCTATGACTGCCGTGCTAGACATGCACAAACACCGTGCACAATCCAATTATTTTTAAATAGCATTGATTTTGATTGAAGAAGGTTGTGCAATGCACATTCTTAACTCTCATGAGAGTAAATAGGATTTCAAGGGCTTAACTTTGGCTAGTTAGTGCCTAGTTTGTTTTTTTTGAAAAAGCAACGAACAAAGGAGGCATAAAACCTGCAAAATTAGGAGACATCCCTATTAATTCTAGCACGTCAATCAGCGTATGACGCAGGCTGTGTATACATAATAGCTTTTTGGAAGCAGGATTGCAGAGTTGTTATTACCTGCTGCACGTGTGGTTTTCTTTCTTACCAGGTTCTGTGCTCAGACTGGTCCGTAGGTTTCTGTAGCACTCTGAGTAGCCCCAAGCAAAACCAAAATTAGTTCCCAGCAGTGCAACTAGCACTGCCAAGGCTGAACTTTGGAACAAAAGTCCAGGACCCCTGCTTTCTGACTCAGGCTGTAGTTAGACATGGGGAGCTCTGCCTAGCTTATCTTGTCCTACTTCCTTTCCCCCACTGCAGTGTGAGAACTGCAGTTTAAGAATCCTGACATGAACCATGAAGAGGGTGGGCTAAGACCACTACCTCTAATAGATATGTGCACACTTTAGGTGCAAAGGACCTACTGGCTAGTGACTATGTGGAAATACTTGGCTCTGTACTCTGCCTATTTTTTAAAGATGGTAGCTGAAAGGATGAAAACTTATCCATAATTTTGTTGGTAAGCTCCTGAGGGCACAGATCTATCTTTTACTTATGTTTCTGTCATGGGCCAGTCTGGGCTTAGTGAAAGTAAGGACTCCTCAGGAGAAGAGGAGCTTCGTGTAGCCAGCCCTGACTCAGCTGAAGCCGGTGATCAGGAAGAACAGCTGCTGGCGAATCAGAGCCCACGGCCAGCAGCGGAGGCAGAGCCACTGCACCCTCCAGCCCCAACGCCACAGAGGAAGCTCAGCCAGGGACATCCAACACCACAGGTGAAGCCCAGCCAGGGGCTTCCATCCCCCCACGTTCGCCCACACCCAAAGAGCTCTGCATCCAAAGGCAGAGAGTGGAGCTGCAGGAGAGGTGGCGCCTCCTGGGCCGACACCAGCTGCTTGTGGAGAGCGACAACGAGTATTACCAGGATAGAGCCCCAGCAGCTGGCCGCAAACCCTACCTGGCTATAAAAGCCAGTCTAGAGAAACTGCCAGGCATGGAAGCAACGTGTTGCATTCTTGCTACTGTTGTGGCCACTCTTGCCTTGCTCCTGCAGCTTTGGACCGTGCCTTGTCTCTGATCTGATCTTACCAGTAACTGACCTACGGACCCCCTGACTTGGCTTTTGGCTTTTGGACCCGCCTCTGGCTTGGGACTTGTGTGCTGACTTTGGACCGGACTTTGACAACTCTGCTTGGGCTGGCCCAGCCCACGACAGTTTCTCTATTCCGTGGTATGCACACAAGTCCTTGTCTGTACATGTAGCAATCTCCCCCTCACACAAATGAAACCAGTAGGTTGCTACTTTTGAGCAATGCTGGGCCATGCAATTACTGTCTTTCCTTTAAGAATGGAATGATTGGGGCAGCTATTTCGGATTGGACGCTTCCAGCAGTCCCTGCTGAAGTCTTCTGAAGCACCTTTTACTCTGGTGAAGTGTAGGAAAGTCAGGATTGGCTCTTTAAGGAAGTAGCAAGCTGGCACCGGCATACACATTGGTGGGTCACCATATGGAGAATAGATTCAGAGGAGTTAGCTGTGTTAGTCTGTAGTTGCAAAATAAAAATCTGGGAACATGTCATCTATTACTGGCTAAGAATTCATCTTGACCCAAAGGGCTTAATTCTCTTGTTGTTAGCTTCTGACCCTTACCCTACATGGTGCTCAAAGATAGCTGATAAAATTAAACTGATTGGCTTGGACCTGGTAGCCCTGTTTGATATGGGACTCAACAATCACCCAAAGATTAATTAATATAGAGTCCCAAAATGATGAGGCAATACTCCCTCTAAGCTATAAGAACTTTAAAAAAGGACTAAATTATAGCACATCCCCATATCTTTCGGATTTTACAAACAAAAGATGTAGATGGGCCTTCTCTAGAGCACGATTTGATGCATTCCCCTCTGCAGTTTTGTATGGGAGATTCTCTCACCTGCCTTTGCAGCAGCAGCGTTGTCCCTGTTCAAATAAAGTGGTCGAAAATATCACACACATACTTTTGCACTGCGAATTCTATCAAGAAGAAAGGATACGATTAATTATTCCACTACTCTATGGATTTAAACCATTACAGTATTACATGGATTTTAGTCCTGAAACCCTTCGGGTATATCTTTTAGAGGATAGCCAGAGAACTGTATATTACGCAGTTGTATATATGTTATGCTGTTGTTATATATATGATTTTATCTTTTATGTATTTATCCATTTTAAGTATTTAAAAACTGCTCTTTTTTCTGTACTTAACTTGGCTGGTCTTGCAACCATAACAAACCTTTGATTGATTGAGTTGCAAAATAGTAAAGAGTCCAGTAGCACCTTTAAGACTAACCAATTTTATTGTAGCATAAGCTTTTGAGAGCCACAGCTCCCTTCATCAGATGCATATGGAGAATCACAGTTTGAGGCATCACTTGCCCCTTGCCCAATACATATTTGTAGTCCAAACTGTCATTGTCTAGCTTTCTGATCCTATAACACTAATTTCTTGGGGTCTTAATATACAGTGACCCTAATGCTCATTGGGCTTTAAGTATATAAATGAGCCAGATCTTACAAACAGTATCTCTGAGAAGATAATACAACATATATTAAAGTAAACGACAAAAGTTCCTTCGGCTTGAGGAATCTTTTCCAGCCCTCAGACAGCTCTGTCTCTAGCTGCAGCAGACGTGAATGTCAGCAGTCAGCAATCTGAAAGAATGTGCTTTCATAGCAGGACCACCAACGGTGAACATAAGCATCCACCTAGCTACAGACTCTCCGAGAGGAAACCGAAGTCATTGGAGTTGAATTTCCAATCGAAATGAACACAGACTGAGCTCCTGGGCCACAAGAATTATAGCAATGGTTTCTTCCAAACATATACCCTTTTGCCCCATATTAAAGAATGTAACTGGTACACAAGGCTAAATATGTTATCAAATTACAAAGACTGTTAAAGAAGTAAAAAGTGTGTGCATATTTATTAATACATCTGGAGACTTATTGTATCAGCAAACTAATATGTAGGATGGAAAGTAAGAGCTGTGTCAGCCAACACAACAACAACAGCAGCAACAACATTTGATTTACATACCGCCCTTCAGGACAACTTAATGCCCACTCAGAGCGGTTTACAAAGTATGTTATTATTATCCCCACAACAATCACCCTGTGAGGTGGGTGGGGCTGAGAGAGCTCCAGAGAACTGTGACTAGCCCAAGGTCACCCAGCTGGCTTCAAGTGGAGGAGTAGGGAATTAAAACCGGCTCTCCAGATTATTCTCTATTGGCAGAGCAGTTGTTCTGAGATTCAGCATCTATGGAGCAGCACCTCCCCCAGATGAGGGCGTCCGCTTTCACAATGTGCAGATATTTCTGAACAGCAAAGCCTGATTTCTCCCATAACATTATTGGAACTAGCCCCAGCCCAATAATGGTAGCCTGACAATCGTGTGAACAGAATGGAAGTGGAGGCCCTAGTCATTCCATTCCTTCTTGCAGGAATTTATGCAAGTCCTCTGATCCTCGCAGTGATTGAGCAGGGAAAGGGCTGGGATAAAAGATGCTGGCTTTCTATTTGCAATGACTTTTTTAAAAAAATGTCAGGAAGTAATCAAAAACATGGCTAGGCATGCAGCATTAAGAAAACAACTCTAAGATTGCTATCTGTAAAACGTCTTTGGAGGAGTCATTTGAGACTGGCTATCTTCAAGGAATCCTTTACACATCCATTTGTTGGCCAGATCCCTGAAACAGCAACTGCAGAATCCATGTGTGTTGCAAAGGATTCTGGGACATACTCCAAGAAGTGCTCTTGATGTGTAACTGTTCACTGCAGGGGACAGTTATGGATGGTGGACAAAAGAAGCGTGTTTGGTTTTATTGCAGCACAGTCTTAAACAGAGCTACATGCTTCTAAATCCACTGAAGTCAATGGGCTTAGAAGGGTAACCCTGTTTAGGATTGCACTGTTAATATTCTTGATGAGAAACATATTAATAAGGTTCCAAAGATTCCCTGGTGTTCTAGGAGCTCAATTTGAAATAACCACAATAAGGGAACAGGGTTTTTTTTTAAAAAAAAATTGTAACCTTGATATCCCACGAGCTTTAATGCGGCTTTCCTCTGAACCATGCACAAATGCTTTTTGCTCTTTGAATGGCTCCCAATATCTTCATTAAGTGGTTCTCTCTGGCCGTGGGTAAAATACAATCAATAGTTTCCATGAACTATAATAGCCATCAATATATCTGTCAGGCAAGCAGAAATGTTTCCAATTAACTCCACTGATTTCAGGATCCAAGTGGAACCTTTTCCTGACCTACAATGACTCCCCCATGACTTCAGTCCATAACGCACATACACACACACCCCATTTGTTTATGTCCAATAGAACATAGATCTTTCCATGCAAAGTTCAAGGCATCTGTGCCTTGCTCTGACATTCAGTTACATTCCTGCTGTAGTGAAGTAGCCTCCCAAGGAGGCGCATATACCTACTTCTTCATCCTCCGTGTTTTCAGCCCCCTGCTCTGATACAGGAGGGTTGGTATCCTCCGTCAGGATTTTCCAACTGCATGGGAAATATGGGAAAGCTTTATCATATGATCAAGGCCCCAGACTGAACCAGGCCTAAAATATGTTGCGAAAAATAAAAAATTAAAATCCGTATTTATAAAAATACCTCTTCTAGATCAGTCCAGTGTTCTATCTAGTCCAGCAACCTGTCTCATACACTGGCCAATAGAGATGGGCATGTACCAAGAAAATGCCACGAACTGCAGTTTGTGGTTCGTTGCGTTTCATGAACCACGAACTTTCACTAACTTGCCCCAGTTCACGAACCAGTTCGTTTGGGTTGTGGTTTGTCACTTCCAGGGGCCATAGAATGCCCCCCTTGACAGTCAGAGATACTAAATTCACAGGGAGTCTTCAGCAGGCTCTCCTCCAGCCACTCTCCATGACTGGCGAAGATTGGATTTAAGGATGTCCAAGTTACACCCCCCAAAGTGGCTGCCCCCAGGAAAGTTCCACTGCCAATTGACTTGCATTGGCTCCATTGAAATACATTGCAGCACCAAAAAGTTGCCATGAAAACATGGGATGGAGAGGAAGATTCTGTAACTCCATCCCATGTTTTCATGGCAACTTTTTCATGGTATATAACTGAGACATCCGAAATCCAATCTTTGCCAAACTTGGAGGGTGGCTGGAGGAGAGCCTGCTGAAGACTCCCTGTGAGTTTGGCATCCCTGACTGTCAAGGGGGCCATTCTACAGCCCCTGGAAGAGACAAACCATGAACCAAACAAACTGCTCTAAAGTTCATCACGGTTTATCAGAAATGTGCTTCCACGAACTGCCGGTTCGCGAACCACAAGCTGGCCTGGTTTGTCATGGACTTTGGTTCATATTTCGGTTTGTGCCCACCTCTACTGGCCAACTAGTTGTATGAGGAAACCCTACCATATGGCAGGCTAGTATTTACCCCAAAATATGAATTCATAGTTATCTGAATATGTCAAGGAAGCAATGTAATCTTGACAACTTGGCAGAATAATACAGTCCTCTTATGGTCCAGACATTTTCTGTTGCTGCCCCACTGCTCTGGAACAGTCTTCCCTTGGGGCCCTTCCAGTAAGGCTGTAAGAGGGTTTATGGGGACAGCTTGAAGCATGTAGATGTGGTGGCCTCTGGCTTATCCATTTTAATAATGCGTTTCAACTATTTTAATAGATGGTGATTTATCATTGTCACCCACCTTGGATCCTGACTATGTTGGGACAACATAACCAACATAAATACATCTGGTTGGCTTAACCTGCATCTCTGGCTCAGAAGGATCATTTGAATTCACCCTCGGTGGCTTCGAAGTATTCCCTTAAGAAACTGAGAAAGGATCGTCATGTTGCAAAGAAGCAGATCAAAAGCTGGAGAGGAATATTGAAGCCTTTTGAACAAGTAAAACGAGGATGGAGAAGCCAGTGAAGGAGACGGGCGGGGTGGGGGAGGGGGAAGGAGATGACAGGAATGAAGACGAACCCAAATTCTTGCCAAGATAAAGAAACACGAATTTCAGTACAGGTAAGCAAAATATTTGGCCATTGATAAAAGGCAGAAAATTGACCACCTCATAGAAATGAACTGAAACAGCTCCTTTCCAGTGTCTAAGCAGATTCTCCCCTTCACTCCCTCTGGCAGTGAAATCCTAAACAGAATTACTCCAGTCTTAGCCCCTTGAAATCAGTGAGCTGAGACTGGAGTAACTCTGCTTAGGATTTCACTGTTAGTGTTCTTTGTTGGGTCCGTCACTTGGGGGCTGGAAAATAGAGCACCTGCTTGTTTCTGGCATGACAGTCCTGTTCTGAGGCTAAGAGTTGAGTGTGATGCATTCTGAAGGAAAACCACAGGACAGGTGGGAGCTGTCCCCCCCCCTTAACACATACCTACCTAGGAAAAGACAGCTCCCCTGCTGTGCTGGAGTTCTGAAAGAGGTCTTCTGAAGATGGAATCAACTGCTATGCACCTAACTGGACACACACAGTTTATAAGAGCAAGGGTGGTGTAGTGGTTAGTGTTGGACTAGGACCTGGGAGATCATCTGAGTTCAAATTGCTACTTTGCCATAAAACTTGCTGGGCCCATCACTCTTTCTTTCAGCCTAGCGCAGCTTTGCACGCTTGAAGTGCAGATAAAAATGAAGACGGGAAAAATCAAGTACATCATTTTGAGATCTTTCGGAGACAGACAGGATACAAGTATATTAAATATGTAGGCTACAGATGGGCAACTGGTAGTTTCGTGCTCAGTCTGCATCCCAGAAGATCCTGCCATCGCCTCCCCCCCCCCCTCTTGATCATGAGCAGAAAATACAGGCACATGTGAACAGCAACCTCGTTACTCTCCCCTTACACATCTCGGTGCTCATTACTGCAAGCAAAGGCAAATAAATAAGCAGAAGCCCCAATGTGATTTGATACTGTAGTGTTCTGGGAGTTTCAAGAAAAAGGCTTTAGCAGCAAGGTTCTGTACAGCTGCATTCCGATTGAGATTTTTTTTTTAAAAAAAACATTTTTTTTAGGTTTCAGATTTTTCTGCAAACCTGGGGCATATTTCAGATATGTAGGAAGAACTATCTTGTCTGTTCACAGCTCCAGTCTCCCAATTTAAGTATTCACAGATCAGGGCCACTTGCCAATTAGTATATGGTATGATTATTGTTCTTAGAGAGCCAGTGTGATGTAGGGGTTAGAGTGCTGGATTAGAATGGCTGGAGGGTAGGACAGGCGGAATGCCAAGGCTGAGAATGGATGTGTAGAGTGCTGAGTTTGGGGGTGGAGACAAAGGCTGATTCTGCACACGTTGGATAATGCACTTCCAATCCTCTTTAGAGATCATTTGGAACTGACTTTTTCGAGTGTGAAACAAAAAATCCACTTCCAAACGATAGCTAAAGTGCATTGAAAGTGCATTATCCAACGTGTGCGGAATCAGCCAAAGACATAGAGAATGTAGAAGTTGGGGGTGGGTGATCTGGGATCAGACTAAGGGAAGAGGGTAAAGAGGGCAAAGCAAGAGGGCAAAGGTGTGGTAGAGACCACTGTTGGGTGTAAGGGGGGAGAAGGAGTATGGTGTAGATGTGAAAAGACGTGGGGAGGTGGTGACTATGGCTGCTTCCATACACGTTGGATAATCCACTTTCAATACTCTTTAGTGAACATTTGAAACTGATTTTCCATGTGTGGAACAAAAAATCCACTTCAAAAGGATTGTGAAAGTGCATTGAAAGTGCATTATTCAACGTGTGTGGAAATGGCCTACGAGAGGAAAAGATGGAGAAAGGTGCTGGGAATTGTCAGACGCCAGAGGGCAAAGTCAGGGAATTTCTCCATGCGTTTCTCATAGGTTCCTGCTTATATCATTATCATTATTTTATTTTTAAAGCTTTTAATATACAAAATAAGCTGGACTTGGGTGTGTTCTGAAGGAATTGCACGATGGGGCAGCTGCTACCAGAGGGCTCATCACCAAGCATAGACATTGGGCAGATTTGCCCCCAACATAATTTTCCTTATCCCAAGTTGCAGTGTGAGAGAAGGTGACACGTCTCAAAAACAGCACCCAGGTAAGTGTGGACTCCACCCATCCCCTAGTCCGTGGGGATGGGGGCACAGAGGAGAGGCAACACCACCCAAGCTGGAAGCTTTTCCCAGCAGCACAGCCAATGCCCCAGAGACTTGCTTCTGGGTTTAAACTGCTTACAGAGCTGGTGGCACCCTGAAGCTAGTGGAAGAAAAGAGAGTGGCAGAATAAGGCAAGGTGATGCATCTCAGAAACAGCAGCCATGTGACGTGTTGACTTCCCTCACTCCCCTATTCCATCTGGGGGGGGACAAAGGGCAGACAACATGCCTGAAGCTTTTCATGGCAGTACAGCCAGCGCCCCAGGAGATAGCTTCTGGGCTTAGAATACTTACAGAAGTCAGTAGCCTCCAGCAAAGTCGCAGGTGCATGTTGCAGGCGTTGCAGGTCATACTGTGTAATTTGTTCCCCATTTATATCTGTTGTGAGAATTCTGTAGTTTGGATCGAGGCTAGGCCCAAACAGAACATGGAACCAGTCTTAGTCTTGAAAATACCTTCCTAAAGCTCTCTGCATATGTTTCATTCCATGTAAGTTTCGTTTCTTGAAAGCTGTCTGAAGGTCCTCGACAACCCCTTGTGACATGAATCAGATAGAGTCATGTAAAGGTAAAGGTAGTCCCCTGTGTAAGCACCGAGTCATTACTGACCCATGGGGGGACGTCGCACCATGACGGTTTCTTGGCTGACTTTTGTTACAGGGTGGTTTGCCATTGCCTTCCCCAGTCATCTACACTTTACCCCTAGGAAACTGGTACTCATTTTACCGAAAGGATGGAAGGCTGAGTCAACCTTGAGCCGGATACCTGAACCCAGCTTCCACCGGGATCGAACTCAGGTCGTGAGCAGAGCTTGGGCTGCAGTACTGCAGCTTACCATTGGCAAATGCCCCCTTGGCCTATACACTTAAATCACAGAAGGATAGAAGAGAGAAGTTTAAGGAACATCATCGAATCTGCCAAAAGGAACAGACAGACCCTGTCCATGACTGGTGAAGTGTACAAATTCCTTTCTCATTTACAGCTTCAGCCTATGTGAACATCAAGACAATTGTCTATCTTTAAAATGTTTATACCACACCCACGTCAGAAATACCTTAGAAGAACAAAGCCTACGTAATTGATGATGGTCAAAACATGCAGACTTTGGGGATTTTTCTCTATAAAAGATGGAGCCACAGGAATGCTCTTCGCTGCCTCCTGGTAGGATACAGAGATCTGTTAGATCCTGTGCCTGTCAGCAGGTAGTCCAAGGCCATTTCCACACACGTTGAATAATGCACTTTCAATGCACTTTAGTTGTTCTTTAGAAGTGGATTTTGTGTTCCACACATGAAAACCCAGTCCCAAATGATCACTAAAGAGCATTGAAAGTGCATTATCCAACGTGTACGGAAGCAGCCCAAGAGTGCTCTTGTGGGGGGAAGGGTATATGGATATATAGATATAGAGATATTATAGTGTTACTGTATTATTGAATGACTTTATCTATCTTTGACTAGCAGTCTAACAGTCAAGGGCAGACGAGCCTGGCTTCAGAGCTTTGTCTTGCAACTTAGTATCTCTTCTCTTGTGTTTACAATAAACTACCAGTCTTGGTTAAGATCTTGTCTGTACAAAGGTGCCTTTCTCTATCAGAGGCTCAGAACAGCCTCAGGGAGAGCTAGGCTGGGTTCACATCTACATCAGCCTTGGTGAGGGGCTGCCCCAGAACAAAGAACTGACGTGGCAAGGGGGATCCCCGGAGAGGGGGTCCCCCCAAATATTCATGCCACAATATCCTGTTAAGCACAGCCTTATTTAATAATTTAAGTCTTAAACCTAGATTAAATTTTTTAGGTGCAAAATGTTTAAGTGTATGCAAAACCAGCTTAGCAAAAGAGATTATGAATAAGCGTAGATAGGAAATAAGCATTTAGTAACGTAAATAAATTGTTGAGATTCTGTAGGTCTATGTGCATTTAACTTGGAATCTGAGCATACAGTAATAACTCAATTTGAGTGTTTATATAAAGTTTATATTGGTTTAGATAGGAATTGCTAAAGTTGGTAAAGTTTCTCTCATAAGTACCTTTCCTTTGGGAGATTTAGCAGGTGAAATGCCAATGGGAGGCGGGGGAATCAAGGGATACCAGAATCAATGTAATCTTTAGAGGTCCCTTATACTTGAAATGTTATTAAAGAATTATTAGCAAATGAATTTCAGAACTTTGAAAGAAAAATATCAGGAAAAACAGAAAAGAAAATAGAAGCATTAGGAAAAAAGCTGGAGGCAAATGAGAAAAGGACAGACAAGATACTAAAAAATATAAGAGAGTTTAAAGAGTATCAGTCAGTCGTAACCAGGGCTTTTTTTCAGGGGGAACGCGGGGGAACGGAGTTCCGGAACCTCTTGAAAATGGTCACATGGCTGGTGGCCCCGCCCCCTGATCTCCAGACAGAGGGGAGTTGTGATTGCCCTCCGTGCCGCTTGGCGGCGCGGAGGGCAATCACAACTCCCCTCTGTCTGGAGATCAGGGGGCGGGGCCACCAGCCATGTGACCATTTTCTCTGAGGGCAACCCACTGAGTTCTACCACCCCTTTTCCCAGAAAAAAAGCCCTGGTCGTAACCCAATTAAAATCTTAAGTAGAGCTTTTGGAATCAAAAATCTATTATTAATAAAGGTATGATATATAAAAATGATGACAAACTTATGAAACCTGAAGAAAAAATAGATTTGGAAAATAAAAGATGATGCATATACCTTAAAATATGGGGAATTAAAGAGAAGGAAAAAAGAGACAATATCAAAACTTATTTAGAAAAATTATTTTGGGGGTTTGACTTTACAGACAAAGTAAAAATTGAGCATGCATTTATGGTAAACTCGGTGATAGCTTGTTCCAGACAGGTTACCTGAGACATTATTGTTACTTTAAAATCTTGCACTGGTTAATGTGCAAATAATGAATACACTGTGTGAAGGACCTCTAGTTGCTAGTGAAACAAACCTTTCCAAGATATTTCCCCTCTTACAATGCAAAAAAGGGGAAACGGAATTCTTTAATGATGGACTTAAGAATTGTGGGATTACATATTGTTGGAGGTTTCCTTTTAAGTTAACATTTAAAATGGACAGTAGAAACAAAGCACCAGAGGATGCAGAGAAGATTATTAATCAGTTTTTTCTCCTTAAAAAAAGTAAGTGTAAGTTTGGTTGAGTTCTATTCTTTGTAATAGAACAAATGAAACAAAGTTTCTATCTATAAATGTATATGGTTGAAATGAATCCTGCGAAAGGGTTTTTTAAAAAATAAATTGAAGAAAAAGAAAGCTATTTTCTTACAAGAAACCTATATAAAAAGTGACCAGGCTGGTCTACTATTACAACAAAATTGGATGAATTATTTAATGCTTCAGCTATTTGTAGCTATTTGTATTTTAAAAATCCAAACAGTAAAATTAAGGACTCTTACTCAGACCCAAACAACAGATATCTTTTACTTAGAAGTATATTATGTGAGAGATCGGTGAATATTGAAAATATCTGTGTCCCGAGTTCTAACCAGAATTTATTTTTCAAGGAAGAGCATGAAGTTCTGATAAACTTTGTTGTAAGAGATTTAATTCTTGGAGGGGGGCTTAATGGGATGAATAATTCCCTCGATAGATCCGTAAGAAAGGCAAATCCTGGTAAAACGTTGGTAACTGTTTTGAAAATAATATTTTGGTTTGATGTTTGGCGTATTTATAGTCCAGACTTCAAGGATTATACCTTTTAATCTTCATTGCAGAAATCTTATGGATTTTTGCTGAAATACCAGAATCATTCCAGCAGGCCGGTAACATGATGGCGGCACTTCCAGAGCAACATCAGCACTTTGCCAGGGATAGCGTTTTGTTGCTGGCGAACACAGGTCACTCCTGGAAACTTGTGAGGGATGGCAGTGGATACTTAACTGTTTGCACGTGCATGAAGGCCCCCCCCCCATCCCCAGTAGATGACATCACTTGCAGTGTGACCTGGAACTGACGGCATTGCACCACAGCCTATTCTTTAACATTTGGCCCAAAACATAGCAAAAATGCTATGTTCTGGGCCATGTTAAAGAATTGGACCTGGTGTGACACCACCGCTTCTGGGTTGTTCCAGAAGTGATGCCATTTACTGGTAGGGTTGCCAGCCTCCAGTTAGTGGCTGGAGATCTCCCGGAATTACAACTGGTCTCCAGGCCACAGAGATCAGTTTACCTGGAGAAAATGGCTACTTCGGGGTGTGGACTCTATGCAATTATGCCATGCCAAGGTCCTTTCCCTCCCCAAACCCCACTTTCTCCAGGTTTCTCCAGGTTGCACTTTCCAGATCTTCAGGAATTTCCCAACTTTGAGTTGACACCCCTATTTACTGGCGATGCAAGGGTGCACGCACGCATTTCCCAGGCCTGCCTCCTTCAATTTATTTTACTTGTAGTGCAGTCTGCACTGCAACCACTAGAGGTGCAGGGAAGGCAGAGCAGAGTAAACTGCAGGAACTCTTGGAGTATCTGCTGGCGCATCCTTCCTACCAAGTTTACTACAAGAAGGCTGATAAGCCCATCAACCAAGCAAGGCAAGCGAGCACAGTCATTGCCAGGCTGCAGCCTGCTAACAAGGCTCTGTTCTCTAGCACTCTACCTTTTCCCTCTTCCTTTTACTCCACAAATTTCCATTGTTTAGTCTGCCCAGCCAGATCTTGCACAGTGTGTGTGGGTGTCACCCAGTTAGTGTGTTGCAGCAGAATAAAAGAAGCTTTCCGTCTCAATTTCTCTTCCGCCTTTGCATACTTTTCTCCTCCTTCATTTGCCTATCTTGCTTTCATGATCTGCCTTCATTTTTCTCTCCTAATTCCCTCTTTATTTTTCAATCTTGGCCTCAACTCCGTCTCATCTCATCCCGATCCTTGTTGGCAACCTGTAACATACTTAATGGTAGAATAGCAACAAACTCTTGTTAATATTATGAACAGAAGGAAGGGGAGTTAATATTTCCCCCTGATCTATCAAAGTAGCAAATGATACTTTCCCCTACTCCATTCTTCACATACATGGTAATGGGATGTTAATCGTTTTTAGTAGTTATACTTGTGGAGCAGAAGTGAGAGCTCCTCCCTCCCTTAATTAGATTTAATTGCATTTTAGACACTTATTTGCACAAATGCTAAAGGGCTCGTCCTGATCTTGGCAGAATCTTATTCTCTCTTAAAACAGAGTCCTGAGATAATGACTCCCCATGAGCAAGGATCCATACAGTAACTGGAGTCTGTGGCCTACCCTTGAAGACAGAACCAAGTCACAAAATGAAGTTGACAGGATCCATGTGTGCCAGGTGAACTATTACACATTTGTTACACATATGAACCAATTTACACACAAGGTTATCTGCTCTAAGACAAATATTCTGAAAGGAGCACTCTGAAATTATTTTATTTTAGGGCTAGAGCTTATTCTGTTGTTATTTTTACTCTATTTATACCCCACCGTTTCCCCCAATGTGGAGGCCCAAAGCAGTTCACATCCTCCTCGTCTCCTCCATTTTCCCCACACAACAACCCTGTGAGGTAGGTTAGACTGAGAGTGAGTGACTGGCCCAAGGCCACCCACTCAGTTGCCATGGCAAAGTGGGGATTTGAATCCAGCTTTCCTATTTCCTAGTCTGTCATTCTAACCTTTACGCTACACCTTACACTGCACCCATTCAAACCCTACACTACACCAAGCTAAGATGCTATACAATACAGAAGACAGAATAAAAGCCAGTCGAGCTTGCCCTGATGTTCACAATCTAAATAAAAATATACACAGGAAGGAGTAAAGAGTCCAGTAGCACCTTTAAGACTAACCAACTTTATTGTAGCATAAGCTTTCGAGAACCACAGCTCTCTTCATCAGATGCAGGAAGAAGAGAAGAGAAACAAACACATACATTTGAGTAGCAGGATCACCAGGGCTTTTTTTCTGGGAAAAGAGGTGGTGGAACTCAGTGGGTTGCCCTCGGAGAAAATGGTCACATGGCTGGTGGCCCCGCCCCCTGATCTCCATACAGAGGGGAGTTTAGATTGCCCGAGTGGCATGGAGGGCACTCTAAACTCCCCTCTGTCTGGAGATCAGGGGGTGGGGCCACCAGCCATGTGACCATTTTCAAGAAGTTCCAGAACTCCGTTCCACTGCGTTCCTGCTGAAAAAAAGCCCTGAGGATAACTAAGGATGAGGGAGAGACACACTGAAATGAAATATGACCAGCGAAACTGGCGCAGGTACCCCGAAAATCTAAGGATCAGGGCTTTTTTTCTGGGAAAAGAGGTGGTGGCATTCAGTGGTGGAATTCAGGACTGCACAATGATGTCACTTTTGGTCTGCTGGAACAAGGGGGGAGTTTTTTAAAGTTTAAATCACCCTTGGAGAAAATGGTCACATGGCCAGTGGCCCCGCCCCCTGATCTCCAGACAGAGGGGAGTTTAGATTGCCCTCCATGCTGCTGCTGCAGCACAGAGGGCAATCTAATCTCCCCTCTGTCTGGAGATCAGGGGGCGGGGCCACCGGCCATGTGACCATTTTCAAGAAGTGCCGGAACTCTGTTCCACCGCGTTCCTGCTGAAAAAAAGCCCTGCTAAGGATTGTAGATTGGATAGAAAGCAGGTTCTAGCTTAGGGTTGCCAGCTCCAGGCTGGGAAATTCCCGAAGATTTGGTGTTTAAGTTTGGGGAAGGTGGGATTTGGGGAGGGAAGGGTACAATGCCACAGAGTCCACCCTTAAGAGTAGCCATTTTCTCTAGGGGAATTGATCTCTATGGTCTGGAGAGCAGTTATAATTTTTGGAGACCTCCAGGCCACCTGGAGGTTGGCAAGTTTATTCTAGCCTAAAATTTCAAAAGGAGAGTAGCTGTAATACTTATTATTTCTTGCAGCATAAAAACAACAGACATGTGATACCTTATAAACGAACAGATGTATTTTGGCATGATTGCTCACTGGCAAGAGCCTCCTCGTCAGATGCATGCCGCAGTTTGTGGCTGTTAAGTATATAAGATGGATTTTAAGAGGACAATCGACAGATGGACTACCATCAGATATTCTCTCGTTATGCAGTTCCAAACCCTCTGGGTGCTATACGAGCACCTGTACAAATAATATTTTCAGAAGGTGGAGTTAGAATTGCAAATGCATGCAGAAATATTCGAGTTTCTTGGCTGCAAGAAAGTTGCAATACAAGCCAACAAAGTGTCTTGAGTACTTCAGGAACATTTGTTATTATTCATGTCAATGGTAGTCTACAGGTTGGTCCAGATCAGATCAAAAGGGTCTCTTTAAGTCTACTCATCGGTGCTGCTATTACACCAGGAAATCTGATCCAAAATCTGAGCAAAATGTGACAAACTGGGTGTTCCTTATACTAAGAGGATATCTTCTGACTCCATGGCCAATAACTCCTCCTTCTTGGGCTGTAAATAGGTTTATCCAAGGATACTCAAAGATGCTCGCACTCAAGGGCAAGAGATCCAAAGTCACACTCAACTATCACTGCAGGGCTAAAAGAAGCCAACAGCAAATATCTGTACAGCAAACATGCTATAAGTGTGTGTTATTATTTTCCACTTGGAGCTTGAACTCTCAGGTTTCCACCCTAGGCTAGTAGCTTCCAAGCTATGCTCCATTGTATTCCTTGGGAGAGCATTTCAGCTCCTTGTTTGGAAGCTTAGTAATGGTAGAGAGGCTTCTCGAATGACAGGTTGCTCACCACGATCCATCTTTCCTTGCAACGGTCAGCTCTAGAGATGTGTGTTCCAGGACCACACCATTCATGTAGGGCAGCAAGGAGGTCCACTGTGTCTAGCAACTCTTTTGCATGAGTGGAGAGCCCTAGAACATGCCTTCAGATCTCCTGTGGTGCATAGCAGCTTCACAGCAAACCTGAGAGTTCTCCAAAAAAAGTACAGAGAACTGGTTGAACCCTTGAACCACCCAGACAGAAATCAGGAATATTCTTCCATAGGAAATATTTATTCAATACAAATTCACATATGCAAGAAAAGCAGAGATGTGTAAAATACAGTCCTAAACACAGGCTGCAACCCAGAGAATACTTTCCTGGGAGTAAACCCCACTGAGGGGACTTCCTTCATCGTAGACCTGCTTAGAAGGGCTTTCACAGTAGTGACCCAGCACTCACCTTCTCGGATGTCCCAGGATGGTACAAAGATGTCACTTCTGGGAAGTGACGTCATCGAGCAGGGCCTAAATTGGCCCGCTGCCAAGCACAGAAGTGCTCCCAGGTTGGTGCGATGACATCAATCACGAGACTGATGTTGCACCGCCCTGGGAGTGCGCCTGGGAGGCCTATTCCCCCACCTTTCCCCCCTGCTGACCAGATGAGTGATGGCCGGGGGGGGGAGAGTGGGAGTGGGGGATCCCCTGCCCCCACTGGGGGACCTGGGATCCCTATCTTGCAGTGCCTTGATTTAGGTGTTGAAGGCTAGAAAGAAGGCGTTCTTATATACTAATAGCCAAGTGTCCCTGATCTGAAGATACTTAAATCTGGAGACTGGAGCCATGAACGGACAAGACAGATCTTCCAACATGCTTGAAAAATGCCCAGGTTTCCAGAAAAACCTGAAATCCAATATATATATATAGGGTTTTTTTAAAAACCCAAAAATGATAAAAGGAGCCCCTGTAACTTTAAGAAACAGATGTCGTCAGTTGCTGTTGCTAGGCAACCATAACACTATTCCAGGTTTGTTTTCTGTCAGAGAAAGGACAGGGGGAGGGGACAGGGCCCTTTCCAGTGCTATTTGGACCTTTGAGAGAGGACTCATTTGGGCCAGGCCCAGAAGCATCCACTGGCTGACTTGATACAACATGAGTTGTATGACTCACCCAGGCCCAGTTGCTTGCTACTGTTCAACGGCACACACACATACACCCCACCACCAAAAGGCAGTATAGTATAGTGGTTAGAGTTTCAAAGTAGGATGTGAGAGACCCAGTTCGGAATCACCACTCTGCTGTGGAAGTTGATCCAGTCACATACACCCAGCCCAACCTATCTCTCAGAGTTGCTTTGGATCCCCGTTGTGGAGAAAGACAGTTTGTAAATGAAGCGAATGAATAAATATAGATGAAGATGGGAGACAAGTACAAGATAATGGGTTTGAAGGAGAGAAGGATGTAGGGAAAGGTGAGCATATGGAGATAATGTGGGGAAGAGGATATGGGGAAAGTGAAGCATCCCTGCAAGCCCTTGCAGATTCTCCACTATGCGACTGAGGGCCAAACTACAAGTGACAAATGACACAGGTTGGACACTTGTCAGCTTCCCTCAAGTTTTGATGGGAAATGTAGGCAGTTTGGTGGAATGTTGGACAAGTGACAGTTGAAAAGTCCATTGGACAGCAGTCAGAGAGCCAAGCTGCAAGACCAGGGTGCCTACATTTCCCATCAAAACTTGAGGGAAGCGGACAAGTGTCCAACCTGTGTCATTCGTCACTTGTAGTTTGTCCCTGAGCTTGGCTCAGCCAGCACAATGCAACTGGGCCATGATGGAGAGGCTGGGGGGGTGGGGGTGATGGGGGAAGACAAAAGTGGGTGGGAAGGAGAGAGACTATGGAGGGCTACTGATATGGATTATGGCTTTCAACAAGGAAGTAGAAAGAGTACAATCCACCTTCCTATGGAAAACTTTGGGCCTTCCCATGTGTGTGTCTTATGTGGCCATTTGCCCTGAAACCAATCAAAGACTCCTTTACACTAAAGCATGGATTAATACTATCAAATTTTGGTTACATCTCCATTTTAAGAATAATGAGAACAGCCTCATCTTTTACATGCTGATGGAGTCTCAGTCATCCATGTGGCTTAACAACATAGAAAAAAAATTAACTCAATAGGGATTAATATTGAAGATTTGTTTTCCCTCACAGAAAAACCAGCTTATGCACTGATCAGACAAAGACTCCTCGACATCGAGAGTCAGAATCTCAGGAGTCTTGCAATAGGCAGATGTTCACCCCTGGGTTTGGGGGTATAGGGTAGAATATCTCACTTGTTTAGTGGCCCCCACATTATCGCAGAGCGTATTCGTTAGCTCGGTTTAATGTGCTACCTTCTGCGATACTTTATGGGAAATTCCATAACTGCCATATGCTAACAGGTTATGCACTTGTACTCAGCGAGACATAGAAACCCTGGAACATGTTTTTTTGTATTGTACTTATTACTGTGATATCCGTCCCACACTCATTGATCCGCTGTTGGGAGAGCAAATTGGAAAATCTGATAAATGTAAAGTTATCTTCCTATTGGCTACTCAGAACCAAAAAGTTATCGAAACTGTAGCTAAATTTTTGTATCTTGCATCTATGAGGCGAGTTGTGTATTTGTAGACTGAGTTCTGGTTGCGTCGAGTGTTTTTGTTAACATGGATGTAATGCCAATAAAGGTTGCTGCTGCTGCTATGGAGGGCAGGGAAGGGAAGGGAAGGGAAAGAGGACATAGTGGGGGGCGGGGGGGACATGAGATGCCTTCTGCAAGTCCTTGCAAATCCCCCAGTTGTGTACTTAGAATTTCATAGTGGCTTCTAGAGATTGTCTTTGCATGACTTTCACCAAAGCTGCATCTTTAACCCAAGAGAATCTCCGGAGGTAGAACAGAAGTCTCTAAATCTAATACAATGAATTTTTAAATTTTAAATTTTATCAAGCCGCTCCGTAATCAGAAATCCAACAATATAGGCAGAATAAATAGTATAAGCAGTTATAAGTAATATAAATAATTCTCAAAAAGTCCAATCACAGTCCAACTGGTGAATAGGCTTTATTCTCAAATTTAAATTTCCACCCTTGTATGGAAAATGGATTCCTGAGTCAACATGAAGTCATCCTATTTATCTGTCTGTCTCCAGCTCACAAGGAGTTTTAATCAGTATGCAGACGGGCAGAAGAAGAAGGAAATGTGATTAAGGCCACCGTAGTTTTGGTGATCATGCAAGTATAAAATCTGCATTGCTTTGAGACGGGATACATTGGCCAAGGATATGGTGGATATTATGTGACTGGCCTCAAGGCTTATGGAAGTATGCAAGGATAGAACAAAGTTGGGGCACACTTTTCCTGATTTATTGAAAGGACCTCTTTGCAACCATAAACCACAGGGGCTCAATCCTTTTGATGCCACAGGTACTATAAACCAGCTGAAATGCAAGCACGCTAGCTTGTGAATTATATATTGCCAGAGTGCCCAATATTTTTGGTTTCAGGAAACTGAGATAAAAATACCTTAACAATTTTAATGAAACCTAAACTATGGCCTCTGTTGAAACCAATCTGTGTTGAGCTGGTGTCATATAAACCAGCTGCAGAACTCAAAAAATGCCTGGATTTATTTTAACTGCTTTCCCATATTTGCAAAAAATGGTCAAAATAGCGTAATGGTATATCTGACCGAAGAACTGGAGGAAAGAATCCTCTGGTCACATTTGCAGACAATCATATACCCCAAATTGACACCATCCGGCCTGACTCCTATATCCTCAATGCATCAAACCAATGTGTCTCTCATGTGATTCATGCACATATCAGAAAAACCACAGGACTCGCTGACGTGAGATTTCCGGCACCAGAATACTGAAGCTACAGAGAAACAAGTCTTGGCAAGAGATACGTGCGGCATGGCAGGGACTGGCATACCCGCTCTCTCTCACACACATATACAACTTACTCTCATATATATAAATGGCACAGGCCAACTAAACTAAGGTCAACATTTTAAAAGGATGTTAGTGCAGGCTTCAGATCAAAAGCTCTGTTTCCAAAGTGTAATTACTCTTAAGTCAATTGAGTGCACTCAAAAGCAGAATTGCGAGCTCCGAGCAGCGGATGAAGACAGTCTGGGCCTATGTTTTCTGTAGCCACACCATGCTATTTTGCCAAATGCATAATCGGAGGTGAAACATGTGATTGTGGCAGACCCAGATTGCAGATGTTTGAACAGATTTTTTTCCTCTGCTGTCACTCAGGATGTTCTGATTTTTAAGGGCTTACTTCTACAATAGATGTAATGCAAGATGGGTTGGGTGTTCCCAGGGCTTTTTTTTCAGCTGGAACGTGGTGGAACGGAGTTCCGGAACCTCTTGAAAATGGTCACATGGCCAGTGGCCCCGCCCCCTGATCTCCAGACAGAGGGGAGTTGAGATTGCCCTCCGTGCCGCTGGAGCAGCGCAGAGGGCAATCTAAACTCCCCTCTGTCTGGAGATCAGGGGGCGGGGCCACCAGCCATGTGACCATTTTCTCTGAGGGCAACCCACTGAGTTCCACCACCTCTTTTCCCAGAAAAAAAAGCCCTGGTTGTTCCCAATCCTTGCCACCTAGTTGTTTTTTTAACCATTGGTTGTATTTCTGGGACCACTTAATTGCAGTGTTATGTTTTGAGTTTTGACATATAATATTTATTGTTATTTTAATTGTTTTTAATTGTTTCCAATTGTTGTAAACCACTTCAGGCCTCATTTGAAGGAGAGGAGGTATAAAAATCTAATAAATAAAATAAAATAAAAATAGTCACATGTATCATCTCGAGAATCCCCTTACAAACTGCTCGATTGTTCATTGCAGTTCCAAGTTTGCAAGAGGGAAGGAGGGGTTTCTTCCTTCCCTCTTGTACCATTTTTCCTAGTTAAGCTTGTCCCCCCCCATTTCACCTGGCCAGTGGGGGGGGGGAGGTACAGGAACACAGTGGTGGGGATGAAGTGCGCCCCACATCACTCCAGGAATGAAGTAATGGGTCTCGCCGGGGGGGGGGCAATTGAGTAAAAATTGGCCCCCAATTTAGTGTTTGGGGCCATTTTTTATGCAATAAGCCTCTGGGACAATCCATTTCTCCTGTGTTGTGCCAGGAATAATTTCATTCCCGGTTTGACATGGGATGTTCCGGAGCACATGTGAACTCTGCTCACGTGAGGTAAGTGCCCCCCCCCCACATGACTCCCCCTGCAACCCCTCAGTGCCTATTCCCCCCTCAGGGACCTGGCAATCCTAGTAGTTTCCTTTCTGAGCCCAAGAAAGAGGAAAACAGCCCTCCAGCGGCTGTTTCCGCTATGGAAAACAGCACAGGAAGGAGAGTAGAAGCTCCTCCTCAATCCTCACAGTACTTGGAGCTGTACCAAGTGAAAGAGCAGTTTTTGAGTCCTCCAATGGTGTGTGTGACTGTGATTTGGGTCAAGGGACCGCCAACCCAGCTTGTGTTACATCTATTCTATAGCTAGGCCTTAAGTAAAACTGTACATGCTAGGCAGAAATTGGACACTGGTGTGTGCATTTCAATGGATGGTTTGTTTTATTTGCATTATTTATAGCCCGCCTTTCTTGCTAGGACTCAAGATGGACTACACAGAATAGGACAATATAATCATCAGGAAGGGACATCCAACAATGCAATATGATTTGACTCGCAGACATCTGGAACCAACCGGAGATCAGAAAGCAAAGCATAAGTATTAACGCTGCATGTTAAATAATGCAAAATTTACAAAGTATAACATACCTACAGCAACAGATAGTATGAACTATATATATGATGTATGAAAGATTTATTGTATTTAGCCATAGGCCATTACAAGTCACAAATAACAAGAATAAAAACAGAAACATATGCTTGAATGAAATTGATATGACAGTCAAAACAATAAAATTTAAAACTAGATAAAATGATTAAACCATTTCCAGTTGTCAAATTCATATATGAACTATATAGATCCTATATTAGCCATGTTATACTGTAGTAGCAAAATAGTAAAGAGTCCAGTAGCACCTTTAAGACTAACCAACTTTATTGTAGCATAAGCTTTTGAGAGCCACAGCTCTCTTCGTTAGACGCATGGAGTGTATGAAGAAACTGGCCAGAGATATATAGGTGGTGAGGGGAGGGGGGAAAGGGTGCAGGGAGTGAGGGCCATGGAGATGCAAATCAGTTGCAAAAGTCATGAAGAGGTGGAATGCACAATCTGGGCTGGGTGTGACGTCCTCCCCTCCATGGCAGAATTTGAATAGAATGCCTGACGGCAGATACTTTTGGTAATGAAATAACCATTCATAGTCTCTATTCAAGCCAAGTCTGACTGAGTCAAATTTACATACGAATTCCAGTTCAGCAGCTTCCCGTTGGATTTTGTTTTTGAAATGTTTCTGTTAAACTATGGTGACCTTTAAGTCCTTGATGGAGTGTCCTGGTAGATTGAAGTGTTCTCCCACTGGTTTGTGGATGTGAAGTATATATAGTGGCATAGTCTACAGTCCCTAAGACTTTACGTCAAGCTTTGTTCTAAAAGTTTTGTGTGTTTTAAGTGGGACAAGGAATTCCTTCTCCATGCCAAGTTCTAGTTCCCCTCAGAATCTCATGATGCTACACATGTTAAATGGTCAGGACATAAGGAAGATGGGTTCAGGCCAAATAGCACAGTGGTGCGCCTAGTAATAAATAAGAGGCTCAGAGGAGCATCTCAGTGCTGCTTGTGCAGGTGCGATCTGGGCATCTCTAGAAGAAACAATTGCCCAATTAACAGGCCAAGGACATAAGAGAGCGAGTGTGGGTGTAGTGGTTACAACAGGAGGGTCCTCAGCATAGTACCTATATGTGTTATGATGGCAGCCAACCCCTTTCCTCGTGCCTGCCATTGCCTCCAGGTGCTTGATGTACCACTAAAGAATCTTACAGTGGTTCTGTCTTTATCTCAGGTGTATTGTTTGACGCGACTCCTGAGGAAGGTTCAACGAAACAAGTTACTTGCTAGCTACTTGTTGAGTCGTGGGGTCTTTTTGCCTCTTTTTGCACCTGTAA
Organism: Eublepharis macularius; assembly: GCF_028583425.1. Lineage (NCBI taxonomy): Eukaryota > Metazoa > Chordata > Lepidosauria > Squamata > Eublepharidae > Eublepharis > Eublepharis macularius. The sequence continues at coordinate 21,467,730 of NC_072800.1, read as the reverse complement.
TAAGAAATATCATGAGTTATCTATGAGAATCTTCGTCTTTTGTTGGGTTATTATATTCACCCAGGGCTTTTTTTCTGGGAAAAGAGGTGGTGGAACTCAGTGGGTTGTCCTGGGAGAAAATGGTCACATGGCTGGTGGCCCCACCCCCTGATCTCCAGACAGAGGGGACTTTAGATTGCCCTCCACAGCGTGGAGGGCAATCTAATCTCCCCTCTGTCTGGAGATCAGGGGGCGGGGCCACCAGCCATGTGACCATTTTCAAGAGGTTCCGGAACTCCATTCCCCCGCATTCCCCCTGAAAAAAAGCCCTGTATTCACCTGATGTTGTGACGCAGTGCTTCACTATTGCTCCTTTAGATGCATCTTTCTTCATTAATCTCTCATTGTATATGTATTGTTACTTGCCGCTGACAATTTATACTTTTGTATAAATTTGTACTTTTGGATTTACATATTATTGTAAAAAAAAAATTTTTTTTGTAAGTTAATGTAGCACTTGCACCTTATAAGGCTTATAATACATTCTATATATTTTTCCCACTTCTTTTGGTCTGGCACTCTGCCTTATTTTAGGCTTTCTTGATGCTAAATGTTTTTAGAAAGCAGGCGGGGTTGGAGATGTTTTTGTCCACTGAGTTTTCTGACTGACCCTTGGAGATCTGATTGGCTGTGCAGATTTTAAAAAATTGCTTCAGCAGCCGCTGCCACCAAAGCAAAAGGATCATCACTGAGCAAATGAAGGTAAGCTGCGTGTCAGCAAGAAAATACTTTTGAAGATCCAGTAAAAGAGAGCTTCTGCCCTGAAATGTTGAAGAGTTATCGTTAGAGCTATGCCTAATCGCACTCCCTGACATTTTGTAGTTGGCTCTACCTCATGCGGCAGCCATTTTGTAGCTGCACCCACCATCCTGTGTCAGAATTCCAAAGGCACCCGCAGGCTCAGAAAATTTATGGACCCCGGTTAGAGTGTTGGACTAGGATCTAGGAGACCCGGGTTTGAATCCCCACTCTGCCATGGAAGCTTGGTGGGAGAGTTTGGGCCTAAAACACAACTCTCTGCTTAACCTACCTCTTAGAGTCATTGTGAGAGGAGAACAAGCAGCATCCAATATAAATATGATTGCCCTTTTCCTCTCAAAGATCCCCCAGCAAATAGTTTCAAAGTGGGCATCCCCACAAAGATGAACTCATGCTAGTCAAAGCTCCAAGCTGACTGCTTTTCCATCCAGAGACATCCAGATGCCAGTATACACTTGAAGGCCCTGTTGTGCCTATTAAAAGAAACATAAAACGGGATTTTGAAAAACCAGGTGTAATGGGAAAAAATGATTTCATGTTTCAGGCATCAACTACAGCAGGAAAAATGAGGCCATAAATAGATAATATATAGGTCAAATATCGTTTAGTAAGGGATACTGCCCAGATTTTATAGGGCTTTGGAGAGAAATGGCTATTTCAGGCGTATCTGATTTAAATAATACCCAAATGCCATACAATGCTTGGCAAACCTGGAACGACAGAGCTGCGTGTGACTCTCTTGGGAAGCCTCCATGTTTGCGTTACTCGTTTGGCTGTTGACCACTTTTCACAAACCATTTCCTTTTATGTTACCTTTCTGTAGGAGGCACGAGTCCCCTAAAGCAGTAAGGGCCTCTAGAGCAGGAAGGTGAAATATGTTGAATGCTTTGAGGTGTGAAAAAAAGGTGGCTGCTCAGTTTTCTTTCCTTTGATTGGACGACAATAAGGAGCAGAGCCGAAATGAAAATCACGATACTAGATGCTGTAAATTTATTGAGGGACAGCATGTTGAGTGGACAGAAGATACAGTTATATGACAGAGTACGCAGGTGGGGTCTGAGTACTCCCTCTGAGTCAGAGGTAATACAGTACAATCACAACTGAGTTGTGGCTTGTCTACAATTCATCCACCTACAGTACGTAATAAGGATCAGTGATGGTGGTGGAGAGTGCTGTCAAGTCATAGCTGACTTATGGCAACTCCTGGTGGGGGTTTCATGGCAAGAGACTAACAGTATCAGTTTGCCATTGCCTGCCTCTGCAGCCCTAGTCTTTGTTGGAGGTCTCCCATCCAATTACTAACCAACACTGACCCTGCTTAGCTACGGGGATTGGACGAGATCAGGCTCACCTGGGCTATCCAGGTCAGGGTGATTAGGATTTATTTATTTATTTATTTTAGACTTTTATTCCATCCTCCTTGGATCAGTACCCCCGGATCAGTACCATGGTGCATATTGAAAAAGGGCTTCAGCCTTTTCTCCCCCAGGTCATTTTCCCAGCCTGAAACAGTTCCAGGAGATGCTATTGGGCCTGTCGTGGAAACCCGTTTATCTATCATTCTTCTGCTATAGACTGTAAGTGAATTCCAAACAATTGCGTCTCTAAGCCCTTCCATGACTGCTTCCAGATTTTTTGCCTCTCCACTTTGGCAGTAGCAGTAAGCAGTGCTGGAACGGGTGAGAACGCCACCCGCACACCCTGTTCCTGTGCATTCTGCTCTGTTGCCACCCTACATGATTCAGTGTGGTTCGGAGTCTCTTTACACAATACTTTTGGCTCGTGTTCTTCACATGTCGAGAGATGCAATGTTAGCCAGGAAGCGTAGTTCTTTGCTTTTTTTTAAATTCAAACAGACTTTATTAATTAAATAAAACATCCCTATACATATAATGATAACATTCGATGATAACATGAGGTTAACTGATACAAAATGTTGAACACGTAGATTTTGACAAATTATATCTTTACAAGTAGGTAACTCTTGTTCTGGAAAAGCTTTGCTACTATAAGTAGTAAACATGTATATAAAATATCATTGTTCTAAAATAGTTCGATATAAGAATCGTGAAGGCTGCATGTCATTTTTATCAATAAATTCGAAAAAGGGCATCCATTTTTCATAGAAATTTGGGTTTTTCGTTAGGCGAATTTGAACACTGGGTCCTTTCAGTAATTTTTTCAACTATAAACTGATCCCAGGCCCGGGAATACCATTGTGTTACTGATGGAGGGGTGTGTTTGTTCCAATTGAGGGCTAGCAGTGACTTCGCTGCATTCAAGAGACTTGATATAAGATGTTTGGAATCTGAACTGCTTGCCAAAGATCTAGAAATATTAGTTGTGGATCTAGTGGGATTTTATATGAAGTGGTATGTTCAATTTGTTCTAAAATGTCTCTCCAAAATTAGGAAGTGTAGTTTTGAAAGACAGTCAGTGGAGATCGCGCCAGAGGGGACGGATTCTCTCATAGCCCTCCGTCGCCTCTACTGTCGCCTCTTATGGAGCCTTTGCCCTGCCGCGGCTCAGTTAATTCAAAGTTTTAAGCAGCGAGGGCAGCATGGTGAAAGCTCCAGAGGGGGAGACAGTTCGGCACGCTGAAGGAGTGTCTCTTGACACTTGATGGACACACATCCTGGTGTCTCGTGCAGAGAGGCTCTCAGTAAAGAAACAAAAGAAAAAGCTCTTTACAAAGCTTGGGGTGATGGTGGTGAAATCTAGCTCTGCCAAAGAGGAGCTTAGATCTGCCCTCCCTCTCCTGGTAGAAGAAACCCCGCCACTGCTCCCTGTCCCCTTGCTGGCGCTCAGTGGGGTGGCATGGGAAAAACAGGGAGGCTGCATTGTGCAAAGCCACAACGTCAGAATGGAAAGTGATGTCAGCCCAGCACACGACACTTGGAAGTACTCCCAATCTTGATGGTAAAAAACATGGCGATGGGAAGGATTCCTACACCATCATACCATGTGTTGACATCATATCTAGTTTTTCATGACAGAAATGATGTTGCATTGTTGTGCAATGCTGTGTCCGTGCCCCTGATCCTCCTGCCAACCCCATCTCCTGGTTGAAGGGGAGCATTCAAACGGACGTTCCACCACCTTGCAATTTCCCTTTTACTTTGATGAAAATGAGTATTATATTTTCTCCCAAGTAAAGGAAGAAAAAATCCAGAAAGTCATGCGTAATATGGAATGGCATTGTCTGGATGCTTCCCTTTATTTGGGAGGCTTCCTGCTATCCACGTGAGGGGAAATCTCCATGTGCAAACAGCCCATATCACACTGCTAGACATTCATAGTGCCATTCTAAGTAAAGCGGGAATCCTCCTGGCCTCCCTCTCTATTGCCCACCAACCATCAGTGGGCCTGTAGGGGGGAAAATGTTTTTAAAAGATGCATTGCACCAATGGCACAACACCCCTTTCAGCAAATACCCAGAAATGACATAATATCACTTGTGGGACGTCGATGAGGAGCTCTAGAATTCGGACAAAACTCTATGGTCAAAATAGAATTCAAAGCCAAAACACATCCATTTAAATTGTCACTTGGTTAGACTGTGTATGAGGAAGATCACAGCCACAGTGATTTGTCAAGATGGTGAGTCCCAATATGAAGGTTAGGTAAATATTTGTATGAAGTAAATGTTTTCTTAACCAGTGTCATGATCCAACTTATGCTGACATGGAACAAAGGGAGATGTGTGTATGTGTCTGTACGTAAGGAAGCCCTGCCAGGTCTTCTGTCAATTCAGAAATATTTATTTATGTACTTATAAAATTTAAGTGCCACCTCTCCAGAGACCTCCTTAGCTCATAAAATGAGAAAGTTAAAATCATGAAAAGCACAAAACTCATTAAAATTAACTAGCCATAAAACCCAGTCAGAGCATAAAAATTGCACAATACATTTAGCATCCTAAAAATACTCTCAAAAACACACCTCAGGCTAGAACGCAGGGCCAGCGTCAGCACATCCCAAGGTGGCACATCTGCCAGAGCCCACTGCAGCCAGCACCTGCCTGCAAGCTTTCTCTGCCACTTGTGCATCCTTCCTCACCCACTTGCTCACAAACGCTCCGCCTCTCATGTTCCTGGCTGCCCAGCACCAACAGGGAAAAGCATGCAGGTGGTATAAGCAGTGCCCCCAATGGACACAGCAGTGGCACTTTCAGCCACCAGTCAGTATTGCTGAGGAAAGGGCAAACAGGTGGCTGTGTGAGTGGGTGGTAGGAGGGGGGTCATCATGAGTGGGAAGAGTAAGGACAGACTGGCATTGGACGTAACGAATTCATTGCGATTAAACGTGACTAAAATCGAAGTCGACGCTAAAGCTGTAATGGCAAGAAATAGGAAACAAATACATCCTTCTCATTGAAATATCACATCTTATATTTAGTAAGTAAAAATTTCAATTATAACTGGATGTTTTTCTTTTTTTCTTAATTGAACAGTCCTTCACAATAGTTACGATATGTATTAATGAGAAAACGCTGCAGCAGCAATATAACGCTGCTTTTTTTCCTTCATGTTAGGCACGGGTGCGTTATATATGGTTATTGTATTAGGTGGGTCCCGAACTTTGAAATTTTTTTTAGATGGGTCGCGGTCCAGACAACTTTGGGAAACACTGGGCTAATTGAATATATTTATTAAGGGGTTTTCACATAGCCAATCCAGATGGATCTCAGGAGGTAAAGATGCTTTAAAAGGAAAACACACAAAGCCCCACACTTCTAACAAACATTTTCTTGTTAAGTGTTAGGGTTGCCATCCTCCTGGAGTTCCCTGGAGAAAATGGCTGCTTTGGAGCCTGGACTTGATGGCATTTGGAGGTTCCTCCCCCGCTCCAAATCCTGCCTTCTCTAGGCTCCACTCTCAAAATCTGCAGGGATTTCACAATCCGGGATTGGCAACACTATTAAGTGTGTATAGTCAACTCCATCCTCTGGAGTAAACACATTAAGGATCAAGCTATAAGAATGTTATTCCCATCACTCACATTTAAATGGAACCCCTTCCATCACCGATGAAAACAACTCCGATATTAAAGCTTTAGGGTTAAAACAAGAAAACCAGCTCCCTTTCAACTAACAGCTTTTGTCGGTTTCCCTTGAGGCTTGGGTGGGAATCAGGAGCCAAAGCGAAGACACTTGATCTGTAAGAACTAGCTGGAGCATTTTTGATGAAGAAAAACAAAACAAAATCCACTGCACCATCCAGAATCACGTGCCCCTCTCCCAGATCACAATGCTATTGGGATGTTTTATTTGCTGTTCAAAACACACTGATAATTTGATACCTCCCCAATCACCTTTTTGAAGAACTACGCAGTAGAGATTACGCATCTTCTGTCTATCTGTGACAGGGGTCTTGAATGGAACAGTAAAAACATGTTTGCACCCTACCAGCTGATTGACTAGTAATACACTAAACAAATCTCATCTTTGCTGGAGGTCTCCCATCCAATTACTAACCAAGGCCAACCCTGCTTAGCTTTTGAGATTTGACAAGCTTGGGCTTGCCAAGTCCCTTGGCTTGGCTATAGCCACAGACATTCTTACACCTCCGGGTTGGAAACTTTTCCTGCAGCCCCTCATGCAGCAAACCCTCCTCTTTATTTGGAAATGGAAACCAGGAACACAGGATTCTTTTCTCACTACAGATGCTAATGCTCTGCATTTCTTCCCCTGCTCTAATCAAGCTGATTACATTTTGCATTGTACCTTTGCTTCTTTGCTGCACTCCTCCTACCCTTTCGACTGGGATATAAGAGTTCAGGGGGTCGCCATTTCTACTTGTATCTGAACAAGGGACCTTGACTCTTGAAAGCTTATACCCTTTAAAAAAATTATTTTGTTTCTTTCGTACTTCTCCTGTCTCCTCAACGTGGAGCACCTTATACAATTCTCCTCGCCTCCATTTTTTCCTCACAACAACCCTGTGAGGTAGGTTAGACTGAGAGTGTGTGGCCAGCCAAAGTCACCCAGCAAGCTTCCATGGCAGAGCAGGGAATCAAACCTGGTTCTCCCAGATCCTTGTCTGTCACTGTAGCCACCAAGCTACACTGTCTCTCCTGGATATCTTGTTGGTTTTTAAGGTGCAGCTAGACACAAATCTTGTTCTGAAATGAAACAGTGTCTTTCCCCCAAAGCACAATGATAGTCCCCCCCCCCACTTCCCCATGTATTTTTGTGACTGGACCTGCCCCTATGGAAGCCATTTTTTGGTGTCATCTACTGGTGCTGGTAAAGAGTGCCATCAAGTCATAACTGACATGTGACAACCCCTGGTGGGGTTTCCAGGGGAAGAGACTAACAGAGGTGGTTTGCCGTTGCCTGTCTCTGCAACTCTGGTCTTCGCTGGAGGTCTCCCATCCAATTACTAACCAAGGCCGACCCTGCTTAGCTTCTGAGATTGGACAAGATTGGGCTTGCCTGGGCTATCCAGAGTTGATTTTGCACACGTTGGATAATGCACTTCCAATCCTCTTTATAGATCATTTGGAATGGATTTTTTCATGTGCGGAACAAAAAATCCACCTCAAACGACTGATAAAGTGCATTGAAAGTGCATTATCCAACGTGTGCAGAACCAGCCCAGGTCGCAAAATTCCAGAAGTGCTCATCCACTCAATAAAGGTGGGGAACTCGTCCCTATCCTATAGAATTTTATTCTGTGTTTGTTTGAATATTCCCCTCCCAAGGGTTGCCAGATCCTTAAGGCTGAAAGAGAAGGATGGCAAGTCATGGGGGCGTGTGTGTGCCAGAAGGGTCTTACTGTGCCAGGAGTTGAATCAGTAAAAACTGGCCCCAAACACTAATTTGGCTGGGTGAGAGGTGGCAGGAGCAGAGGCTGAGAGCGGGGGAGCCCTTGCCCCCACCAATCTTCACAAACAATCTGCCTTCTCAAATTAATCAGTCACCTTTGTGCTTCTCCTGGCCATAGTATTCATTTGCAAACCTACCGTGAAATGCCTGATCTCTGAAGGCTGGCTGATCCTTAATAGCTAGTGATTCTCAATTCCAGACACGTGTGGAGGATGTGCATAAGGCGATCAGGAAAACTTGGCTTGGTTCGCTGTCCTTGAGAAATCGTCCCTTTAAATGCCCCACAGAGCACATGCAACCCTTTTAAAAGATCTGTTTACATTGGTTGCATCGCTCTCCAAGAATTTTAAGTTCCTTGAGCCTCTCTTGCAGATTGACAGCCAATTGCTCTCAGTATTCAAGGAGTAAACTCACTTCCTTTCAATCCAAGCCTATTAAAATAAATACATCTGCAAAGTTACAACCGTTCCTTCAACTTGCTAATACTTAATCATTCTGTTGGGACTTTATGGGCGCAGACATTTCTCTAAAGGCTGCCATGAAGAAAGGAAATCCTGATTACAAAAAAAACACAGTGTTGAAACCGAGCATTCTAAATTAAAAGCAACAACAACCCTGTTCTTTTTGGGAATGGGATCTCTGCTTGAACGGCTTCCTTTGCCTTGAGCAGTTGCAGCACCAAGCTGCTGGTGGTCAGCGTGCCAGCGTGCGAGTCAGCGAGTCTGCCAGCCTGAAGGTGTCGGGCATCTTGAGGATTACATTTCCCAGCATGCACCTTAGTTCTCTGGGCACTGATGAAACAGCGTTCGACTTGCCAAGGGAGAAAGAATAATACACAATCCAGGTTGGAGAGGCAAGAAGGGCTGCCATGCTTGCATTTGTACGGAAGGCAAGCATTAATTTATGACCCACCAGAGCTTCTATTCTAACCCCAAAGAATATAAACTTTGAGGTCATCTTTAAAAAGAAAAGTACCGTCTGATTTCAGCCTGATAAACCTAAAGACCCAGCTGGAGATTTAAAGAACATTCCAATGGACGTCTACTGAGGGTAAGTTCTACAACAACAACAACAACAACAACAACAACAACAACAACAACAACAACAACAACAACAACAAAGCCTTTATTGGCATATCTCAGGTTATCAGTACAGTACACAAATATAAAGGTAACAAGGGTAATTTGAGTATAAACAGTTAGACGTTTTTCAATCGATCCTTGATTACCAGACTTAAAAATAAGGCTGCCTTTTCAGTTATTTTGGATGACGAGTCATTCAGAAGATGGAACACCGTTAAGGCCTCCGAATGACCCAGCAGAGTAAGTAAAATTGGGTCTAAGAGATTAGAGCGAATATCAGCATACTGGGAACAATGAAGTAAAATATGAGGCACCGACTCGACTGAATTTGAATCACAAGCACAAAGTCTTGCAGAATATGTGATCTTATTATATCTGCCATAGGTGACTGCAGAAGGGATAGCGTTGCACCTGGCAAGTGCCAAGTTCTACTATGTTTAATGAAATCTATTTCTAAGTAAGTGAGCTTAGGATTCCAGCCCAAGGCTGCAGCGCTAAGCACACTTACCAAGGGGTAAGCCTTATTGAACTTAATGAGATTGACTACTGAGGTATAAAGGCTGAGAATTGCATCATAGCTTTCTGACAAGGTATTTGTTGGGCTTTCATAAAAGTGGTCTGTTGTCCACTGTTTTTCTAGATGTTTTTAGAGATCGCCCTCAAATGTTTCACAAATTGAATTGGAATTGTTTTAGTTTCCCTCAGAATTCCTTGAGGTATTTGATCTGAGTGGGACCTTCCAAATTCACCTTGAATATCATATGCAAAATTTAGTGGCCACCGTAGAGGTGAGCTAAGCAAAACAAAAGCCCTGTGTGAAAATGGGACTTGCAAGCCTCCTTCTCAGCTAGAGTTGCCAGGTCCCCTTACCCTCCTGATGGGAGATGGGAGAACCTGGCATTTACCCTGGTTGACCCACCTGTGCGCACTTTGTGTGTGCATGCTCCTGGTGGCTGCGATGACATCACTTCTAGAAGGGACATCATCACGCCCATTGGTGGGCATGCTCCTGCACTGCACAGGGACCTAAATTGGCCCCCTGTGAAGCATGGGAGCATGCTCATTGATGGGCATGATGACTTAGAGCTAAGCTACAAGTGACGAATTACACGAGGAGGAGCACTTGAAGGGAGTTTCAATGTTAGCCGGGAAGCTGAGTTTTAAAAGAGATGGGAAGGCTTTGTTAATTTCCCCTCTCTACAGAGCCAGAGAGATGGCAGCTCAGAGGGTTTGTTAATTTCTTTGCATCCCGAAGGCTCTGTCAGTTTCACCTCCCCTTCTAAGAGGTGGAGAGGAAATAATCCCTCTAAGGAGCTATCTTCGCAGGCTCTTTAGTGAGGGGAAATTGACAACACCTTCCGATCTCTTTTAAAACTCAGCTTCCCGGCGAACACTGTGACTCCCTTCATGTGCTTCTCCTTGTGTAATTTGCCTCCTGCAGCTTGGCTCTTAGTGACATGGTTGTGGCTGGTGGGAGCGTGCCTGCAGCGTACGGGCCTGGGAGGTTTTTTTGCTTCCTGGGGCCATTCCCTGCTCCTTTCCCCCTGCTGGCTAGGTGAATGGTGGCAGGGAGAACCTGGCAGCCGTGTTCTCAGCCCATGTGGGAAGGAGAAATTTACATGGCCTCTCTGGCCCTGCCAGGCTTCTCTTCCTCCACTCCTAGTTTTACTTTTTTCGCTTTTGGTACCACCATCACCATCACCAGATACTCAATTAATAGGGCATGAACCATTTGAGGTCTAGCACCAGACTCTCTCTGCTGCTTCATGGAGCAGCCCACAGAGCATCTCTCTACAATATGAAGGGGATCCTGCACTCTTACTTGCACTCTCTAGGAGAGTGAGGATGAACTACTGCCTGCTGCCTTCCTTTCTCTGAGAATGTGTGGCTGAACAGAGCTTACTGAATCAAACTTATCACATTAAAAAAGAAAAAGCATTTAATAAGAGAATAAAAAGCATGCAGATCATTTGCCAACACAATGGAGTGACTAAGGAAAAAAAGAAAAGGTGATAATTTGCAATCCTCTGACCCTAACCTCTAATGAAGGGTAGGCTGTTTAATTCTTGGAATTACAAGCATTTATAAACAGTCCATTACCTTGCTATTACCCAGGGTTGTTATCCCAGCATTAGGGTTTTTCGCCATGTGTTTTCAGTGACACAGGGTCATGGCTTCTTTTTTGGAGTACAATGGACTCCCTCCTCCTTGTGTGTGCTAAGACGGAGACTCTCCAAGGCAAGAGATTTTCTTCCTCATGCCCATTGGTTTTATGACCTTTCCCCCCACTTCCACCTCCTTTCAGATCCCTTTCTCTTCCTGTCCAAAAGGAAGTTCTGCTCTTTCCTTTGGCCACTGGCATCTCCATTGCTAAGTTGTGATTAACTCTACCTTTTGTTTGTCTCTGGCTAGGGTCATCCTGCTTTTCTGTGGCTCTGAGGGAGAGAAGTGATTGAAATGTGCTTGCTTTTTTCTTTTCTCTCTAAAATCCTGCAAAAGCACTTTGTAGACTCTGGGCTGTTACAGATGCCAGAACCAATGACTGACCCTTTGGTCCATGAACTTGAGATTACATTTGAGGTGTAAGGCATTTCACCACATATATACATTCAGAGAAACAGTTCCATAATCTTACAATTTTTTTAAACCACACTTCAAATTTCTGTAGATTTTTTTTCCAGAACAGGACCTTCTAAATTTGCCCCAAGCTGCACTTTGATTGAAGTTGGATGGCAACTTTAGATAGAACTTGAGCAATGTTCTTTGCATTTTATTCTTCCAAGGGCCAAATTGTAAAAGAGGGTATAACTTAAATTAGTTTTTTTAAAACTATGTTGTGAGGATCCATTGAATGCTTATTAGGGATTCCTCAAAGAGATTATCAGTAATGGCCGAGAGCTATTCTGGAAGTCTGTGTACCACCAGTCTTCCCATAGAAGAGGGTTGGGTGAGCTCAAGAGCAAAGCAATGGTGGACCTCAATAATCCTAGACCACTACCACAATCCTCTGCAACATGCAGGGGTTCCATAGCAGACCTACCAAGGCTCTTTAGCAGCTAAGTTCAAATGGAAAGCGTTCCCTAAAGCTAGAGTGTTGGGGGAGAGGGTGACAACTGAGTTTTTATGAAATTGTGCAGAAGTCTTTGTGGATTAAAAGAGCAATATATACATCATCCCAATTTTATAAAAATCTCAAAGCTATGTTTAGATGTGTGCTGCTCTGCTGTGCTGATTTATTGCCTCTACTGGAGAGCATCTAATTTTGGCATCATTTTCTCACAAAGCCTGCAAGGCCAAAAAATGGACGAGGCCCCTGGTGAAGACCACCCTATGGTTAACCTCCTCTCCACTCAAACGGTCCTGGACATAAATCCATCAATGGCAAGTAATTTGCCGCTGGTATCAGCCTAAATAAAAAAAGCCGCACAACTATAAATATTTCTTCTGCATTGTTAAACCATTTTGTTACAAGGTCAAGCGAGCCCACGATCGGAAGCAGCAGCAGCGGAGCTGATCTTGCTCTCCGTTGTCAGCTCAGCATCTGCACGGTTCAATGACAAGTAACCGATAAATTTGAACAACTTCCTCAAGCAGAGAGGAACAATGAGCAACAGGTTCCGTGAACTCCTCCTACCCCCTTGCCACTTTATTACTACTACTACTACTACTACTACTACTACTACTACTACTACTACTACTTAATTAATTAATTAATCAACTGTATTGTATTGTATTATTATAATTAATTAATATTAACAACAACAACATTAAAAGTTACAACAATAAACCACTGAAGGGACTCAAACATGAAACGTAACAAGTAACAAATCATCATAGCATATACATCAATAATTAACCACTTTGTAAATACAAACGCACTGTTAAGTACTGACAAACGTATCCAAGACTAAGCTTTGATAATACAATGAAAGAGAAAACTCAAGGAGCAAGTTACATTATGCATGATTCCCATTTTAGGAGTATAGAATTAAGTATTTTTGGTACGAAGATGTAGCTACTTGTGGATCTTTGTCAGAGAGGTAATCTATGAAAGGTTGCAGATAATAAGAGAAATGATGGACCTGATCCATAACTTTATCCATTGCCATGTGCTGCCACACTTTATTAAACCACATGGCCAAGGTAGGGGGACGGGTTGACTTCCAGCATGAGGCCATTGTGGTTTTGGCTGCGACCAGAAGTGATGTAATTAATTCACGTCTAATCTGTGCCCCTTGCCACTTGTGATGGGGAACTCTAATATTTACACTACTATTCGAAGTATAGGTAGTGCTGTGTCCAGAATTGAGACAGTCAACTATGTTAAGCGTAGTTGGCTGTCTGTTGCAGCCAACTTATAGCAACTCCTGCCAAAATCTTCAAGTAGGGATCCCATTCCTGTATTCCTGTCATGCCCCCCACAGCCCCCCCCATCTCCCAGTTCGAGCCCTGGGGAACCTGGCCAGCTTACTGGCCAACATACTTCAAGGTCAGAGACTAAAATGGTTCGCCATTGGCATTCCTTTAATCAGTGGGGATTGTACAATGGAGAGCCTCCCACTTAAAAATTTGATTTATTAGCATTTAATCTGCAAATCAAGATTCCCAGCTGATCCATATTTATTCATTGTTATCCCACACTTCTTCCAAGGAGCCTAGAGCCAAGCTACAAGTGACGAATGACACTTGCCTGGCAAGTGAACAGACTCACGTGTATTCTTCCCTGTTCACTTGCCCTCCACTTGCGCTCCACTTGATCACGTAGTGTTGGCTCTAAGTGTGATATACAAGGCCAGTCTCTTCCCCTACCCCCACCCCCATGCTAGCTGTACTCATTTTGCTGTTGCCTTGCTGTGTAGGCTTGCCACAGGCAGCTATTAAACAATGCTTGTGAGATCCTAGGTGCTCAGCACGGTTATAGAACTGTTTTCAAAACCAGAAGATGATGGCCAAATGATTTGTTGCATAAATGCTCACAAAGCCTCTAGGGGAAAAAATGCAATCAGAAGGTCCCTGTGATCTGATGTGGTTACTAGTACCATTTTACTGACTTACATGGGACCAGAGAAAGCAGCAGTTCAGTGGGAATCAGGACAATAGAAGAAAGAGGCTTCCACCACATTTGTGGTAAGGGTCTCCTTACCTGGGGTCAGTGCCGTGATAATTTTTTTCTGCTTTCTTTGCAGATGTGGAAGCTCGTCTCTTAATCTAAACTAACTCATGAAACAAAGTGGAGGATAAAGTGACTTAAGATTTGTATAATGCCTTGAATGTCGAAAGCTACCGTAGAAATACTATTAAACATCTGGAAACCCTGAGCTCACAGTTTTCAAACTCATGGCCTTTAATTAGATTTAATAATTAGATTTATCTGAAAATTTAAGAAATACCAGTTATGTTGAAATTATATGCATATGCACATAATAATTGAGGTGTTCCCTTTTGCCTGCAAAATAGGAACACAGGACTCAGTGAGGTTGCTGGTCTTAGGTTCACACCACAGAGATAGGTGTGTTCAAAACAACTTCCATTTATTAGCAAGAAGATACAGGGATGCAAGCAACTTAGGGTTACCAAGTCTCCTTAGCCTCCCAGCAGGATACTTGGCACTTACCTTATTTCTGGGCTCCCGTCCCTGGATGATGACGGCCTTTCTGGGAAGTGATATCATCGTGCAGGCACAGGGGCATGCACATGCTTCACAGCGGGCTGGGCGCTCTCAGGATGGTGTGATGACATCACTCCTGGGAGTAAGTTGTCACGCTGTCCCGAGAGCATGCCCAGGAGGCCCATTCCCATGTGGGGGGCAGAGGGGGAAAGTGGGGGATCTCTCACCCCCACTGGAGGAATGGGATCCTTAGAGCAACTAGTTTCAGGACAAGGGAGCTCATGGATCTACAGCGCTAACTAGCAAATAGAACTAAACAGCAGGGACTCCACTCCAAGAGGCTAAACCAATACACCCAATGATCAGAGGGGGGAACAGACTGTTCCATCGTAACAGATATGCCACATTAATGGTGTTTCACGTTCCACAAAATCTCATGGTTGTTTTTCAGCAGCGAAGTAAAGTAAATAAAAATAGTAAATTCCATGAAGCATAAATATATATTCTCAGCTTCTTGGAAGGAAATTCCACTGGTTACCTTTTATCAGACATGATCCTGAAGGTCTGGCAATTTAATCTGGGTTTACAGGTAATTTGCTGTTCTTCTCAATGGCTGATTCCACACACGTTGGATAATGCACTTCCAATCCTCTTTATAGATCATTTGGAACGGATTTTTTTGTGCGCAGAACAAAAAATCCACCTCAAACGATTGATAAAGTGCATTGAAAGTGCATTATCCAACCTGTGCAGAATCAGCCAGCAACAGCAAAAATATTAAATTTTATGACTCAGCAATATGCCAGGAAACAAAGTGGAAATTTTTGGCCCAACTATTTAAGCTAGGAAGTGTATTGATTTGGCACAAGGAACAGTACATGTGACCAGCTAAGACCAAAGCATAAATAGTGCTTGGGATCAGATGACTGAATTATAGAGATCCCAGCCACAACTGGAAGACGTTTGGATAAATGTGGCTAGTATCTATCTAAACTGTGCTTTTGTTATGTCAGGGCTTTGCTTCCATAGAGACTGGGATTGGATGAAAAGGACCTCACACCCATTCCACACAAGAAACCAGAACTCCCCATGCTCAGCTCTTGCGGGACTCTAAAGTGCCACTAGATGCAAAATCTTGTCCAAGTTGCCACTGGACTCAACTTCTGCTGTTCTTCTTCTTCTTTTGGCAATGGACATTCACTGTGACGGACTGGGTACAGACAAGCTATGCTGTGTGAGTGACCGCTGGGTGAGGCCAGGGGGCACTGGGGTTCTTGGGCAAACAGAGAGGGTGGAGGAGGTTCATTCTCATGAAATAATTTTAATGCACCTCTTTGTCTTTTCCTTATCGGAAGCACTGAAGGGGTTAAACTGCTTGACAGCCACTGAAGACATCCGATTCTAAACCAAGAGAACAGAAGAGCTTGCCATTTGGGCCAGTGTAGGGCTTTCTTCCTACCTGTTTATTCGCAGAAAAACGAATATTCCGGCATGTATTCGCAGAAGAACGAAGCACTCCGACCGAGCCCTTTGAACAATTTATTCTGTTCAAGACTCGTGTTTCTTCCTCATTCCCTCTGCCAAAGCTGCCTTCAAAGGAACATGCCATGGGCAAGGACGGTTTTAAGCACTGGGGATGCGGTATTTGCCTTCGCCAGAGTTCTCGTTGATCTTGCAAATCTTTTCAGCTGGGGTGGGCTCTTTTCATCAAACGGGGGGACTGACTTAGATGATACCCTTGTAGACAAAACTCTATTTCTTATAGAGAATCCAAAACTACCATGTACTTGGTACTATGTGTCATGTCGCTTCTGGGCCAGCACCCTTTGGTCTCATTCGCTTTGCTTCTTGTAACTCTGGACTTGATTGCTCTGATGATTCTGGTGCCTTGCAGCTTCTCCCGTTAGGGAAATCTCTGCTCAAACAAATGAAGCTGCCATACAGTGAAGCAGACTGTGGGTCTATCATGGTCAGTGGCAGTGGCTCTTTTGCATCACCTATTACCTTTTCAATGGAAATGCCGGGGATTGAACCTATGTGACCTTCTGTATGCAGAGCAGCTGTTCTACCATTGACACACACACACTTTTGCTTTCCTTGTTGGAAAACCTTTCCAATTTTCCAAACTTTGGCCTCTTGCCTGCATTGTAACAATTTGGACGGAGGGGGAAGGGACCATCTTGACACTGTAGGATCTGCCATAAAACAAATCCAAGCGAGGGCAGGCTTACAGTTGAGATGTTTTAGTCTTGGGACTTGAGCATCGCTCATGCTATTAATGCTAATGTGCAATTGTCATTCATGCAAGGGGAAAAAGGGAAGGAGAGATGTTTGCAATGCAAATGGGCAATGAGGCCAAAATTGAGTTTTGCGTGAAGCAAGAGCTGCTGCATGCTTCTCGGGTGAACTGAAAATATCCACTATTTTACTGTGAAGTACAGTCATTCAACGGGAGGAATTTCTCCTCTTCTGTACAGCTGCAGTGCACTCCATCTAGACAGAGGCCCATATATCAGCAGGGCAGATAATTCATGTCAGGCATGAACCCTGGTGGAAAAAGCGGAAGCACAATAGACAGTTGTGTTTGATCTTATTCTACTCAACATTTGCTCATGCTAAACTGATATAATCACAACATGTCTAGTGCTTCTTGACTAAGTAAAACTCATGCTTGGTTCACATAGAGAGCTCACCTTTCATCAAATCAGCTAGGAAGCAGTCACACATTTGGATGCAATCCTGGGGACAACATTGAATCAGAAACCACAAATAAATCAGGAGTCAGAATTCATCCAAGGAAACAAAGGAAGATGAGTAAGAACCAGTACCTGCTCATACCTTAGACCCAAACTATACACATGATCTGATTCCCCAAACAGTAGCTATAAAAAGCAAGAGCAGTGTGGGGAGAGAGATTCTAGACTGGGGCTACACTGCACTGGAGAACAGGTAGTTTAACCCTTTCCACCCAGTTGATTTTCCTGATCAAAATTGCTCCACTCGGCTTTTTTTAGGGATAAAAGACAAACACTTTTGTTTTTGCTTGCTTTTTTTTTGCTTGCTTTTTCCCTCCACTGGAACACTGGAATTGGTGAGAAGCAATTCCCTGGTGCTGCGGCCCTGATCCATATCAGGCCTCCCCAACTGCTTTTTAAGGCTAAGCTACAAGTTGAGGGATGCGTTCATGGATCCCCACCGTAACATGTAGTTTGACCCTTAGTACTACGCTTAATTTTTTTTTTAAAAAGGAAGTGGCGTTCAGAGCACAGATGGTGGAAGTCCCTTTTGCTTGGGACCAAGTACAATGGCCCCAAACAGATGACCTTTCCTCAATAGCCCGGAGCTTTTCACGCCCATCTGTGGAAGTTTGTGGACTGCCAGGTTTAAATCAGAGCCCCCAATATGTTTGGTACTTGGCAAGCACCCCACTTGCTCATAAACCCACATTTGTGATGTTGATGTTTTCCAGCTGCTTGCGTGCGCCAGGTTTTAACAAAGTCCAAGAATTCAATTTTTTTAAATTGTAGAAATGTTAAAAGATAGAACAAGAGAAAGAAAGTGAAACATAACAAGAAGACAACTATACAGGGCCAAGAATGGCCTACAAATCAGTCTACAAAGTAAAAACAGTAAGAAACATAATAGGTATATTATTAATCCATTACAGTTTTTCACCGACAACACTTCCCTCTTTATTATCAATCAGCTTGTGGTTAAGAATGGCAGGACTCTAATCTGGAGAGCTGGGTTTGATTCCCCGCTCCTCCACTTGAAGCCAGTAGGGTGACCTTGGGTCAGTCACAGCTTCTAGGTCTCTCAGTCCCACCCACCTCACAGGGTGTTTTGTTGTGGGGATAATAACAACATACTTTGGAAACTGCTCTGAGCAGGTGTTATGTCATCCTGCAGGGTGAAATATAAATCGAATGTTGTTATTATTATTATTCATGAATATATTTTTTCTGTGTCTCTTTTTCTTGATATCTCAGAACCTTATTCTTAAAAATCAAAGGCACAAATCATTGATACATTTTTCTTTGTCTCTCACATATAGTCTGTAAAGGGTTTCCAATTTGCCATGAATATAGAGAGTGTTTTTTCTCTAATTAACGCTGTAAGATCGGCCATCTCCGCGAAGTCCATCATCTTTCCAGTCCAATCCTCCAATACATGTAGCTCCTCAAAGTCCAAGAACTCAGATTAGACATCAAGTTAGCAATCAACCCACTTGGTAGATATGAATTAACCTGCAAATTGCCCAAAACTTGAGCTGCATCTCCCCTGCCCCCCCACCCTTCCCTGTAACTTATCCCCTGACATGTTGGTTCTCAAACATTTGGGAGGGTGACACTTTTCTAACTCTACCTGGAGCCACATGATAATAGCTGTACAGACCTAGAAGGCAATATATGTACAATACACCCATCAACTCCCTTTTCTATGGTGGGTGGAAGAGAACCAAATTCCTGGGAATGAACGGGAATGTGCCCCAGACGAGGAGAAGAGAAGGGAATGCAGTGGCTCTTTCTTCTCTTCTCTTGTTCCCACTGCATAAGCCTCTGATCCCACCTCAGGAGTTTGACACCACAGTCCCAAACCGTCCTAAATTCATTGAAGCCAGTGGGCACAGAAGGGTATAATTCTGCTTAGGATTGAGCTGTAAGTCATGTGAACTACCTGCAACAGAGCCATGATCCCCTTTGGGTTACAACCCACAGTTTGAGAAATACTGCTTTAATACAGCGAAGAATGTCAGTATATATGGTTGCCAACTCCCTGAAGGAAAAAATGTCCTGTCCTTTTAATGGGATGGAATGTATTTACTTTCATGCCATGAAAAACTTCACCTACCCATTTCCATACATCAACTTTCTATTAAAGTGACAGGACACATTTCTCCAGGCTTGCAGTATACCCAGCTGTATGCATGCTTTGTATGTATTAGGCCAGTTTTATTCACTGTTGAGTTATGCTTTATACCATTTTATGACATTGTTTCAAATTGTGTAATTTACCTTGAGCCTCAGCAAGAAAGATAGAGTATAAATGAAATAAAGACACACCAACAACACAATATTGGTAGCTTGACTACCATGGGAACACAATTTGAGGGTCGGATATGGAGACTGAATACACACATTTCCCAGGTAAGACAAGATATCCTGATTCCTGACATGGCTGGAGTGTGGAGAGGGGACAAATGCCACTGAAAGAAAATATGTGCCAGACTTGAGCTTGGCAGTGATCAAATATGCTGTCAACAATGAGGGGCAAAGTGAAGCCCACCCTATCCTTATATTGGAAATCTTGGGAATCATAGTTTGCTGAGACTGGAGAATTCTCTGCCCTTTGCAATTCATCCCTCATTACACAACTATAGTTCTCAGAATTCCCTGGAGAAAGTGGATCAGTATTAAACCAGTTCAAATCTGTGGCATAGATGCTCCCTACAAGTCAAGATCAGGACAAAATAAAATGTCCTTATACATTTTGAGTACCTTACCCATCGAGGGTGGTGCTTTTCCCTTAACGATAAAGGCAGTGTTAGCCGGGAGCTGTAGTGTAAAAGCTGAAGGCCTGTCAATTACCCCTCTCCACGGGAGGGTAGTTTGAAAAGACAGAGCCCCATTGCTCCTCAAAGGGTATGTTGATTGCATCTGACTAACAAACCCTCCAAGGAGCATCTCTGCCAACTGCCTTTTTAACCTACACATCTTGGCTAACATTGTGACTCCTTTCACTTGAGCATCCCAGTGTAAGAAGTGTCGTGTAGAGAGGCTCTGAGAGTCTCTCTACATGAGACATCTGAAGACCACATGTCAGGAGGTGCAATGTTGGCCAGGAAGGGTAGTTTAAAAAGATAGAGCTAGCAACAGAGCAAAGGCCTTTCCCGTTTCCATTCCTTGCTGCCCTCTGGTTGTGATCCCACACAATTTTAGACAGGAGAGGTGAAATTGACAGAGCTTTCAGGGAGGCGAAGATGAAATTAACAAACTCTCTGAGGAGTGATCTCCGCAGGTTCTGTCTTTTAAAACTACGCTTCCTCGCTAACATTATGTCTCCCTACACTTGCTGAACATGTGCCAAGGTGCGTTGTATAAAGAGTCTGAAATACAAAGTGTGTTAACTTTCTTCTTTGTCCTTCCCCCCCCCCAAAATGCCAGTAAATATTTGGAAAGGAGCAAGCCAGTCAAGAACTTTTATGCCACACTGACTTTGAATGAGAGGGACTCAAGATCTTGATTATCAGCACAATCCTAAAGCAGAGTCGCACCTTCATGATTGCAGTGTATCTTCCCTGTTGAAATCTATGGAACCAAAAATGTTTAATGTGGCTGGATTATGTCCTATATTTGTTACATGTGCAATAAGACTTTCCAATCTCATCTCTGAAATGTCACGTTTTTAAAAAGCAAAAGCTGAGAAGAAAAATGGGTGTTCAGCAAGGTCTTTCCTCTTTGTACTTGCTGCTAACAACTCTGGTGTGGACTTCTGTGGTCTATGTCGCCCCTTCTACTCAGTGTCCTGGCTGGCATCTCTTTTTGGGATATTCAAAAGAATCTCTCCCTTATCTCTGTGTTGACTTGTCCATTCCCTTGAGGCCCATCCACCTGCTCGTGCCCTCTGCTGAAAACTGTCTGGCCCAAGAATACATCAGACTTCGTCTACACATTACAAAGTCCTCATGTTCATTGTGGCACAATGTAAGGACTTTGCATCAGATGTGCAATGGGAGTTTTCTGCCTCCCCCCACATAAGGGTAACGTCCTGGGAGTTTGCACCCTTGCCTGCTGATCCGCCCACAATCAGTGGGAGGTGGCAAGCCCCCTGGAGATTGCCCGCCACTGGCAGACACTTCAGGAGCAGGTGCAGCACGGCGCTCCCAAGAGGTGTGACAACATCACCTGCATAAGTGACATCGTCATACTGGCCGCGGTCTAGATATGTTATGGGTGTGGCCAGATATCTTACTCATTTGGATGTCCCATCTTATAGAAGAGCTTTCACCCTGGCCTGATGTGCCCTGCTGGCGCCAGGGTCTCTGGCGCCCGTGGCAACCCCTGCCCGTGCGCATGCAGTGTGTACGCGCCACGGACTGCACGATGATGTCATCACGTGATGACATCATCGTGCAGCGTAAGCCGGGGCATTCGCCGGCGGATGGCTGGGGTGGCGGGTGGAGGCTGCTCTGCGCTCCGCACGCTGCCCCGGCAGCGGCTCTTGGCTGCTGCGCCCGGCTGGGGACGTGTGGCAGCGGTGGTGGCAGCGGCACAGGGCTGGCTGGCTGCAGCAGGTGCGGACCAGCCACGCCAGCTCCACGGCACACGCCTCTGCCCCTGACACCCCCTCCGGCGCCTTTCCAGGGCCCTTGCGCCTGAGGCCACCACCTACCCGGCCTCTATGGGTGCGCTGGCCCTGCCAATGTGAAGTTATCCCTTCAATGGTCATTGAAGTGAAATATAGAAAGATCCCATACGAGGACAGACACTGCTGTTGCTCCATTGGTGAAGTGGAATCACTTATTCATATGTTCTTTCACTGTCCTTTCCATCAAGTCTATAGGGACAAGTTTATTTCCCCACTCTTAGACACACCAATTGCAGAGGCAAATAAGGCCTGCCTGGAGAAACTCCTAATTGATGCAAATCCAACTATCTCCAGGCAAATAGCCAAATTCTGTCTCCATTTGGTTAAATTCTATAATAAAAAGTATAGCCATACATAGTCTGTCCTGCTCTTTTTACGATTTTAACTATTTTAACGTCAGTGTTTTAAATGTTAGAATTACTGCAGCTCCCAGAGAACTATATACATTTGAAGATAAGATTTTGAATGCTAAATGTATTTTTCTATGTCCTTTACACTTTTACGCTGGATTTAACTATTTTATTGACTGTTAAGGATGTATTGCTATTGTAGTGGTCTCTGACTGCAAATAAATTCATTCAATTCAACTATTGGCTGTGGGACCATTCCTGAACTTTTGTTTGGGGCTTGATTTTGGGTCGAACCAGCCCCACACAAGGCACGGGAATGCTCCCGTGGCCAGTGCGATGATATCACTTCTGGGAGTAACTTCATTGTGCAGGCACTGGAGTGCGCATATGGAATGGCTGCACGCTGCTAGCATGAGGTAACTGCCAGGTCTCCCCCTCCCAGTGGGAGGGTATAGGAACCTGGCAACCCTACCCCCACACCCTGGCTCTTCTCTGCTTATGACCAAAGCAGGTAAGGAGAAGTGTCTTTAGCCTCTCCCGCTCTGTTGTGTTTTCATTTGCAAACTGCCTGGTGGAGCTACTCCATTGGGAAACTTGCATGTAGCCATGTCAGTCACATTATATTTACAAGGGAGCCAACAGCAGCTTCAGGGGCTAGTTTGCAAATGCAAAAACCACTGGGCAGGGGGTGGAGGGAAGGCAAAAGCTCCTCTCTGCTTGCTTTGGTCACCAGCAGAAAGGGTGTGTGTGTGGAAGGTAGAAAACTCCTATCACACGTCTGAGGCAAAGTCATGTTGTTGTTCTCCAATGAACACAAGGACTTTGTGATGTGTCGATAAGCCATCAGCGAGAGTGCAATCCTAAACACAGTTATGCCCTTTTAAGTCCACTGATTTCAGTGCACTCAGAAAGGGAGTAACTCCCCTCAGGGTCGGTCACATTGCTAGATGCTCACCATAGTGTCTTCTTGCAAATGGACAGAGTGTTGGGGGGGAGGGCTTGAACACGGGAGAACATAAGAAGAACCAAGTTGGATAGACCAAAGGACCATCTGCATGCCGGCCGACCACCTGCCTCTAGGAAGCCCACGAGCAGGACTGCAGCATCTTCCTCCTGCCCGTGCCCCCCAGCAACTGATATAAAGAGGCATGCTGCCTCTGATACTGGAGGGAGTATATATCCATCATGACTAGTAGCCACTGATAGCCTCATCATCCAGGAGAGGAGCAGGTTCAAATCTCTGTTCAGCTATGAAGCTTAGAAGGCCTGGATGGACATGATGTTACCCCCAGCCTAGGACTGATAGGTCCCTATACCCTTCTGGCGGGAGGAGAGGAAATGGCACTTAACTCATGCCTTATTGATTGTTGTTTTCATGTGCACACAAAGTGCACATGTGCTTCCAGCGCTTGCAAGACATTGCACAATGACATCATTTCCAGGAAGTGATGTCATCACACCAGCCATGAGCGTGCTTGTGCACTTTGTACAGGGCAAATCCAGCCTGTTTTGGGCCAAAATTCACCTCAGCAAAGCACAGGAACATGCCCGTGGCTAACACAATGACATCACTTTAGGAAGTGATGTCATTGTACCCCACCAGGAAGGCACCTGCTGTGTGCTTTCCTGGGTTGCCTGCTGATGGCGGGCAATCTTTGGGGGGCTTGCCACCTCCTGCTGATCACCAGTGATTGTTGGAAAATGAGGCAAACCTCAGGGATATTGCCCGCCACCAGTGGGCAACTGGGAAGCCTACCTCAGTCTCATCTAAAAAGAAAAGAAATGTGAAGCAATTTGCATGCTGAAACATGCAACAGGTATAGTAACTGCACCGTCTTTACTCATGCTGCTCAAAGTCTTCTGTTTATCTGTAGCCTCCTCTTCCTCCTCCCACTTGGATCTCACTATCTTCAGCCATATTGCTTTCAGTACCAGATAAAGCATCCATTTTGCTCTCCCTCAGCTTCCCCCTGTTCTCTGCTTTTTTAAAAAAACTGTCTCAAGATTCTGCATTCAAGTTTCAAGCTTTCCATTTGTTCTCTCCTTTACAGTAAAGTGCCGCAGTGAACAGAGGGCTGGATGAAGGAAAACTCGTCCAATGCTCCACTCAGCTAATTGACAGTGAGATATAGAGGACAGAGTCTGAGACTGGGACGATGCTGGTTCAGACCTCTGCTCCATCTCAAACCTTGTTGGGTGACCTTGGGAAAGTCCTTCTCTCTCCCAGAGTAGCCTACCTCACAGGATTGTGGTGAAGGTGAAATGGGAAAGATGGCAAGCATGTTGCCCTGTCTGTTATTCTTGGCGGAAGGGATACAAGTGAAATTAAATAAATACATTCCCCAGGGGTAATGTGCCGCTTTGGGATTCTTGGAGGACTGGTAGGGCTCAAAGGCCAATCCAGCAGAAAATAGAATTTCTTGCAGAAATCAGGGCTGACACCATCTTGGCTTCCTCCTCCACATTTTGAGTAAACCTCATTCTCAGTTCTGGAAGGATATTTAAGAGACTCCATTCCGCACAGGATTTTAAAATGTTCTGATTGTTGATAAAACTGCTTGGAACCACCATCAAAGTCTCTTCCTTGGGTGGGGCAAATATAATTACATCCTTCATAAATAACCTGAACTAAATTACCTGCTCTAATATACGTGCGATATTTTAAAAGTCAGTTTGTGTTATATACTGCAGGCTTTTTAGAGCTACAGGTACTTGGGGAGCTATCTGAAGAACCACTTCATTCAATAGAAGTTGCTCCTGGGAAAACGGCCTTAGGACTGAAGCCCTAGGAATCTGAGACAGAGACAGGACGGCTCAGAATCCTGCTCAGGTCTATTCGGTGGGGCATAGGCTGTTTTCACACTGCTTACCGGCCACGGAACATCGTGCCAAGCTCCCAGAACAACAGCGTCTTCCTGGCTCAATTTCATCCGAGAGTTCTCATACGAAATCATGCCAGGAAGCAGTGTGAAAATGGCCTTACTCTCAGGAAAGTGTCTTTAGGATTACACTGAAAATTAAGTAATGGGGTTGGTAGAATTTCAAGCCCTTTCTTCTAGCTTTCAAAGAGACTGATGGCATACCAACATTAAAGGAATATTCTGCTATTATACCACTTCAACTGTCATGGTTTTCATAGGGAATAGTAGTACAAAGAGATGCTAAAAATAACGAACCTTAGATCCTCCCCCCCACCTCAGTTACAACTCCCAGGATTCTCTGGGATGGGAAAGAAGGAATAACTATTAAACCAATATATGCTCTTAAAGACAGTTTAAATGTTACGACAACCAAGTTGACGCCTCTTTTAATTGTTCTGTGGTGCAGCTATAACCTCATAGTAACCCGTTTGAGTGCAGCAGCTCACAATGTGGATGAAGTAATTTCCCTCCCATGCAGCTGCAGATATTTCTTTCTTGATTGTCTGCAAGGCTATGGAGAACTGCAAGGCTATTGGTCCACATTGTGAGTTGAGGCACAAGGCTAGCTTCTAATCATGTGATGCCTTTTCATGCATGTGCGCTAGAGTTGCCAGGTGTATCTATCCCTAACTAAGGGCGCAACTAGGAAAATGGCATTTTGGAATGCCTTGATATCATTTCCTGACAAAAAAGGAAGTGACGTCACCACATTGCAGTGACGCTATAGGAATTCCTTGCATCTCTATGGTCAAACCATAGAAATCTGTGGGGTTCCTAGAACTTCACTGTAATGTGATGACATCGCTTCCAGTATTTTGAACCGAAATGATATCAAAGCATCGTGGTGATGACATTTCTGCCCATCTTTGCTGCAGGACCGTCAAAGCTTAGCAACTCTAGGTATAACCCTATGTCACTTTCCTTGGAATAAACACCTGTGGATATAATGGCACTTACTTCTAAGCAGCCACTTATCTTCTAGAGAACCAGATGAGGGGACGGACTCTTGAAAATGGTAACTCCAGCAATTCATGGTAACAACATTTTTAAGAGGCATTCACAAATCTCTCCAACCAGGAACATCAAGAACCGAAAATATAGTTACGTACCTGGGACGGATAATACAAAAATCGAGATTGTCTCTTCACTAGTAAATAATGAATTGGATACAGCTAGCTTTTTGCTTAATCTAGCTCCTCCTCATTATATTCCCCATCAAACCTGGCTTTTACGCATGCAGAACCTCACCTTTGTTTTTCTTCAGCTGGTTGGAGCCAATCCTGTGTCAACCAAGAACTCCCCAAAGGCCATCCGGAATCCAGTCAGATCCATTCACCTCCCAGGAGGTTCTCAGTTCCTGTAAACAGGGCTTTTTTTCAGCTGGAACGCAGTGGAACGGGGTTCCGGAACCTCTTGAAAATGGTCACATGGCTGGTGGCCCCGCCCCCTGATCTCCAGACAGAGGGGAGTTGAGATTGCCTTCTGCGCTGCCGTGTGGAGGGCAATCTCAACTCCCCTCTCTCTGGAGATCAGGGGGCGGGGCCACCAGCCACGTGACAATATTCTCCGAGGGCAACCCACTGAGTTCCACCTCTTCTTTTCCCAGAAAAAAAGCCCTGCCTGTAAGTCTAAACTAATCAGATAATAAACCCCTTAACAATGGTTAAAACAAACACAAAAGTTCCTAAGGCAAAACAGCAACCTGCTGCTCCATAGACAGCCCCTTATCACGTTGGAAACTACTAGAACCTCACTCCCTCAAATACCAAAAGAGTACCTTTGGATTTCATGATAAATGAATAGAGGAAGGCCTACAAAAAGACAACAAAAATTGAGCAAGACATAAAAGAGAGATTGAGACCTGGAGGGAAGGGTGGTAGAGTGAGATAGCGTTTTTCCTTCACCACATTATAGATGCACCTTAGGCCCTGTTCTAATCTGATTTATACATTTTTTGAGGCATGTTTTATAACATGGGAAAAAGTCTCATCTCGTTCACTGGCATTCACATGCCCCCAGCCCAGCATGTATGCGCGTAGCTGTATGGGAGATGAGAGGCCCAAGAAAAACAGGCATTCCAAACAAAGGAATCAAAATACTTCTATGACATGATCTTTGCTCTGCTAAATCGCTTCCTGGATTAGAAAATGGTGAACGTTTGTTTGCAGAAAAGACTGATACCAAAGATGTGTGATGCTAACATACACTCAGGGCTCATTTCAAGGGGGAGCGTGCAGGAACACAGTTTCGGCAGTTCCCCAAAGAGGTCACGTCAGGTGTCCCTGCCCACCTGACTCTTGGCCACTTTGGGCTCGTTTCATCCTGGATTGGGCCTCTGACGGGTGGTGGATCACTCTCCTGTTCAGCAGTGGCCCGATCCTGACCATTTTGGGCCCCTTTTTGTCCATTTTCAGCCCCTTTTTGCCATTTTGGGCCCAATTTCTGCCCTGAATGGCCAGGATTGGGTCCAAAACAGCCAGGATAGGTGATGCCAGGGGGTGTGGTATATGCAATTCAGTTACGCTAATGTCAGATTTCCGGTGATGTCAAGGGGCATGGCATATGCTAATGAGTTATGCTAATGAGTTATGTTAATGTGTTCCTCCAGCTCTTTTTCTACAAAATGACCCCTGCATACACTACATTAGTTTCTTTGTGTGTATAGCGGGGGGAGGGGAGAGTTCTGCTCTTACACATAACCAGCACCCCTCCCCCCAATTTGATTTTAAAAATTCATGTGCATGCGTGGAACCAGGCCAGATCTTCTGACAGAACAGGAAGAAGCACCAACTGGAGGGCAAATTGCAGCAAGGCTGAAGGTCCCTGTGTACTGGCTCATATTACCATTTTACTTGCCTGTCCAATAGCGTGATACAAAAAGATGTGTGTGTGTGGGGGGGGAATGCCATCAGAAGAGTTTTGTCCAAATCCTGGAGCAACATGCCATCATCATGACAGCGATATGACATCACTTCAGTTGGCACACAAAAGCTTTTAAAAAATTCCCCCTTGACAGCCCTCATTGGGCCGGTGGATAACACAGCAATCGGAATTTGTGGTTTCTCCAGAATTTATCATTATTAAATAATACTTGCTAAACAATAGAATACATTTACTGTGCTGGAGTTCCATGTACTTAAGTACGCTGGGTGGGGGTGTAGGAGGAGGGCCCTGCAGGCAGGACTTGAGCTGAGAGCAAAACCTTTTTCTGGTTGATGAAACAGAATGAGCCTCTCCTTGGGTTTTGGTACAAGATGAAGGAGAAAGGTTGGAAGCTGGCCAGGGGGAAAAAAAAGCCCCGTCCCTTTGCAGGGAAATTGCCTCCATGTTGCAGCCGGCTTATGGCAATCCTGTAGGGGTTTTGAGGCAGAAGCTGAACAGAGGTGGTTTGCCATTGCCTGCCTCTGCTTGGCAACCCTGGACTTCCTTAATGGTCTCCTATCCAAGTACTAGTTGGGGCTCAATATGTGAATATAAGCAGTGGAAGCTTTTCAAGACATGCAGGCAGACAGCATCACTGGTATGTGCTGTGGATCCAACTGGTATTAAAGGGACATCTAGAGGGACCGGTGTCAATGCTGGCAACTCTGGGCCAAGCTAGAAGTGACGAATTACACTTCAATGGCAAGTGAACAGACTCACATGTATTCCTCCCTGTTCACTTGTACTCCACTTGCACTCCACTCAATCACGAGTGGAGTGCAAGTGGAGCGCAAGTGAACAGGGAGGAATACATGTGAGTCTGTTCACTTGCCATTCAAGTGTATCTCGTAACTTTTAGCTTGGCCCTCTGTAAAGGAGCTGTCCAGGGAAACGGGCATAACAGCGATCTCCACAGCTGCCCCTTGTAGGCAATGCTGGATTTTTTCTTCCATGAAAATAATCCAACATTCCATAAAGGAATGCACTGGAGGGTGTTTTGCAGTCTGAAGAGAACACAAGAGCTTTTTTATTTCTTGGGAAGTTCTTTACGGCATAGACAGAAAGAAGGTTAAGTTTTCTAGCTAAGGGCTGCTGGGATGTCAGAGAGAGAAGATACAGGAAGGAAGCCTGACAGTTGCATCCTGGGACAAACAAGCAAGCATTTTGATACAGCTATGTGGCTACGCACATCTGCTCCCGCCTTAGGAAACTCAGAGCCAAGCTACAAGTGACGAATGACACTTGCCTGGCAAGTGAACAGACACACGTGTATTCCTCCCTGTTTACTTGCCATTCACTTGATCAAGTGGAGAGCAAGTGAATGGCAAGTGAACAGAGAGGAATACACGTGAGTCTGTTCACTTGCCAGGCAAGTGTCATTCATCACTTGTAGCTTGGCTTTGAGTTGTTGTATGTCTGCCACTGCACAAATCTAACAGCCGGGACATGTTGCCTCTGAACCATCCACTCTACCTCCATCAGCTCAACGGAACCTGTGGAAGGGATTATGGCAAAAGTACACACATCAGCCCATTGCTTCATATGTAGTATTGTGAGGAATTGTGTGCTGGGATGGAGCTGAACAACTTGGGTCCTTAGTGCACATGCGCAAGCTGAGTTCAAAACATGTACATCAAGTCAAAATGAGACTAGTTCAAACATTTCTGGCTACCAGCCTGCATCCTGGACTTTTACACAAAATATTCTTGTAGTAGGAGGTGGAAAAGCCTGCTGGACTATTCCCCCTTCCTCAACAGCTGCCAGATGTTAGAGTGCCATGTTTTATGGACTTCTCTGGTGTATGATTGTCACTGCTGCTGTTGAACTGTTTTGTGGCAAGCAAAATACAATTCTCTTATCAACATCCTGGACCCATAAAAAGTTTATTTCCCTCTACTTTTCCCTCACATTTTTGCTCTTGTCAATTTATTATTTGTTTTTTTTTAATATAATACAGTTTAGTACAGAGAAAATATTATCCTCGTTCAGATGCACAGGCCAGGAACTAACAAGAAGAGACAGAGGAGGTTCCCTCAAATTTCTATAAATTGGGTCTCTTTTTCATGATATTGGAGTGTGATAGAATGTTGGGAGTTTGTCTGTCAGTCACTCAAAGGTTGCCAGTTCCTGCTTGGGAAATTCCTGGAGATTTGGAGGTGTTGCTTGTGGAGGGAGGTGTTTGGGGAGAGAAAGGAGCTCAGTAGATAAGATGCCAAAGAGCCTACCCTCCAATGGCTGAATCCGCATGGCTCAAGTTTGCCGCTATTTTCCCGCCCTTTATGCACTTCTCAGAGGGCTGTTCATATACTCTTACCTCAATTCCGCCATTCTATCGTATCTGTTGCACTGCGCCTCAGACAAGGTTGTCACACTTTCAGATGCTTCTCTTGTGCAGTTCTCACTATGGATGTGAACAAATAGAAGCGGTTCCCAAAGAGACCGCCCCCTCTTAACCACCCCCACTTCCTTGTTTCTTGCCTTTCCGGCACACCGTCCCTCTTTGCCAAGCAATTCTTATGGTCCCAACTCTGTCCGAGGCATGCCTGCACCCCCGTCCTGTTTATTTTTTTTTCTAAAAAGGGGGGCATTCTTAGCTCTGTTGTGCAATCCCATTCATGATCACCCACAAGTGGTTTGGGAAGTGGCGTTGTAAAAAGTCTGTGGAGGCATCAAGGGGGGGTTGCCATGTTTTTTACAATAAAGAATGTTTCACTGCCAGTGGAGAGCCTAGGTAATTTCTGATAAGCTGACTGTGCCTGCAAAGGTTGACTCTTTCTATTTTTTTTAATATTAAAATTATCGGTATAGTGAAAAATCGTTATCCTATAATTATAGTTGAGTGGTAACATTAACGAATCTCAGGCATCAATGGGGGTGTGGCCCCACCATTGCAATTGAGCAGAAAATCGATATAGTGAAAATCTAGCATTAAATTTAAAAAAAAAAGGCTACGTGATGTCATCATAGCCGATGGCGGATCTAAACCTGCCCCATATCGCACGATTCTCCCAGGGATGTGAACGGAGTATAGCACAACGCTGGTGCAGTAAAAGAGGGGATGTGAACACAGACTGAGACATTGTGGAACAGAATCCAGTGCAATTATTGCATATAAAAAGCAGAAGGTAGGGAAGTGTGGATCTGGCCAATGTTTACATTTTCTCTAAGGAACTGATCTCTGTAGCCTGAAAATGAATTCTAATTATAGGAGAACTCCAGGTCTCACCTTTGAAGGGGATATCTACTCACCACAAAACTCCACTTATCCCCCAATATAGTTGCAGAATGCTATAATAGCTTGCTTCAGTCTCTCACTAGACTCATCAGCTGAGAAAAAACATTGCAATAGAGTTCCAGTCGCTGGTAAACAAGCAAACAAAAAATGTTGCAATTCTGATTCCATGAAAGTCAGTGGCAAAATACCCTTGGATTAACCATTAATTTGAGGGAGTAAGAGGAAGAACCAATGCAAACTACAAAGCGTAAAAAGAACACACCCAAGATATATTGATGTTTCAATGTATATTCCATCTTTTGACCCATAATGCACAAGAAATAACAACACCAACAATAATATTAGCAGAGGCAAGTATCTAGCCATATTGTTCCATTGATGGAATTGCTTTTGTTTGCAGAAGAAAGAGGAAGTGATTTCCACCAATTCCTCCTTCCCACTAGATACCCCTAGTTTGTCATCAATAGTGTTACTAAGGGTCCATTGATACTCAATAACAAGGGGCTCAAGTGAGCTGCAGCAGGAGGGGGTCACAGTAAAGTCCCACTGTGCAAACTTAAATGATTGGATACATGTTAATAATAACAATAACAACAACAACAATGGCTGCTCAATATATTCACATACATCTTTTTATTATCTTTTTTTAACATTGATTAATTGCCTTACATTTTGTTACATTCCAGTGGCCTGGAAGCAGATAGAAACTGCAGAAACAATTGATTAAAAGCATCAGAAGAGTAGGAAACTATTTACACACGACACATTTAATAAATCACCTTCACAATCCTTTTGACAACATATTATTGTACCAATCGATCAATCAATCCTTTATTGGCATAAGAATAAATAAAGTGAAGCATGATATACAGACTGTGTTAGGGTTGCAAATTAAATAAATATACCATCAGAATAGTTCTTTATATCTTATATCAGAGCGCAGCTTAACAGAAATATAGCCACTTTCTCAGTTATATGCAGAGAGGAATCATTCAGAATGAAGTAGATCTTAGTGGGGTCAGAAAGTCCCATCTTATTTTCCAGAACTGAATTTAGGTATTTGCTATGAATTTCTACATAGAAGGGACAATACAAAAGGATATGTGAGATTGTTTCAATACAACCTAGCTTACAGGGACAGTATCTAGCTAAATATGGTACCTTTTGAAATGATACCCATATTATAGGTGAAGGGCTGTGACATTTGCCTTCGGTTCCCCTGGACTTTCTGATATATAGCTCAGGGGCTTGTTCATTACACTAGAGAGCTCTCTATGGTGCTTATCAGTCCCAGGGATTCTCTTATCCAAACCTGATTAATTTTCACTTACTGCTTTTTGAAGGCCATAGCATGAGTTTACCTAGCTCATGCTACCTGCTGTTTTCATGACCCATTGCAAATGCCCTGCTTGTTATGAATGGGTCAAGCTGTTCAACTTGTTGAACAGCTGCAAATGAAACTTCAAGGTTGACTTGTGGCCAATGGTGAGGACAGCCCATTCACCACCATGTTTCAAAAGCAGCTATCGCAAGCGGCGTGAAGTCATACGTTATAGTAAGCAATAAGCAAATTTCACACACAAAAAGTGATATTTTTCTCATTCTTTTGAAGGAGGATGTTGGATCTGATCACACTCCGATGTATAGATATAAAGTTATTTCTAGAACAAAGTAACTCCGTTAGATAGTATCACCGAAAGCATTAAAAAATAGGAATGGAGAAGAGGGAACAGGGGACTGCTATGCATGTCTTAGATGTTTTTCACAGATTAGTGTGGGGTGGTGGTAGAAGAGGGTCATATTTCAGCCTCTTTGTGTAATACTGTCCAGATCCAACAATTTTAAGTTGTTGACCCCCCCCCCTCAGCTTCAAAAGAAGCTTTCATGGGGTGGGTGGGTGGAAACTATTGTTAAAGAAACACATTCCAGATCTCTGCTGAGTGTGCATAACTAGACACACAGCTGTTTAGATGTAGGCCTTTAGTTTTCAGTCTTGTGATATAGAAAACATTATTATTTTTATCAGAGGTCCCCAACCTTTTTGAGCCTGTGAGCATCTTTGGAATTTCTGACACAATGTGTTGGGCGCAATTTCAAAATGGCTGCAATAGGTAGTTGCACAACCACAAAATGTCGAGGAGTGAGGTCATACATAACTCTAATTATAATTCTTCAACATTTCAGAAGCTTTGTTTAATTGAATGCCTTTTAAAATGAACATACTTTTAAACACATTAGTTTTGCATATGCATAGCTTACTTTCAGTAGCGCAGTAAAGATCCTTGTGCTGTGGTGGCCGCTGCTGCCAAAGCAAGTTTTTGAAAGTCCATACAGCCAATCACATTTCTAGTTACAAATCAGAAGCCTTGCTGGACAAAAATGACACCTGGCTCCTCCCACTTTCTAAAAACACATTTGGGAGGTGCCAGGAAAGGTATCAGCAGGGGTCATGGTGCTCATGCGGACCACTGTGTGAACCCCTGATTTATGTTCTCTCATCTGGCTCAAAGACTCTCCTCGGCTTGTTATATAACACTAATTCACACACACAATATCACAGTACGGTTTCTATGTATCAAAGTCCCTCAATATTCTAAACTGAGTTTACCATAGTGAGTAAGGTGAAAATCATGAGTCCTACACACAAAGAAAAATTGGGAATCACAAAGAAGTTGGGGGAATAAACTAACCTATCATATCAAGAATTGCCCTGGGATGAAGTAAGACCAATATAAACAGAAGAAACTGTATGCAGAGGAGAAATAATGAAAATACCAATCAACCCACTTGAATCACTAAACTGATGTATATTAAATACAATGAAAAACAATATCCAAAACATTCAAATAGGCATAATTAAAGTATAATTACAGTATACATTCACACAAGGCAAGCCGCTATAAAGAAATAAAGGGACAATTCCGTAAATAAAGTCCACCAAGTTAACAGTCTCTAACTTTATTTATGGACTTTATTTAAGGAATTTTTCCTTTATTTCTTTATAGTTCAAGAATATCCACACAATGAACAGCTGTTTGGGGAGAATGGTAAGCTAAAGTCAACAGAAGAACTAAAAGAACAGATCATAGAGACAGGATGGTGGCTAAGAGTGCAAATAGAATCTAGATTTGCCAAAGACAAAACACAGGGATTCTACATGGAACGATGCTCTTTCGATAAGCTGCTGTTAAAAACAGATGGAAAACTGATAGGAAAATTATATGCCTTCATGAAACAATTGAAGACAGAAGAGGAGGCTTTAAAAGTCCATATGGTAAAGTGGGAACAAAATCTGGGACACGGCATAGATCTGCAGCAATGGCTACAGTCATGGAGAGTAAACATCAAAATAACAAAATCAAACATCTTTAAAGAAAACCTAGATAAAATGTTCTATAGGTGGTATGTGACACCAGAAAAATTAGCAAAGATGTATACTGAAGTACCCAATAAATGCTGGAAGTGCAAAGAAAAAGTGGGCACCTTTTTCCGTATATGGTGGCTATGTAAAAAAGCGAAGTGATATTGGAAAGGGATACATGAGCTGTAGTGTTTAAACCGGAAATGCTCCTGTTAAATATAATACCGGAGGAGCTAAATAGGGAAAATAGATATTTGATAATACATATAATAACAGCAGCAAGAATAGTATATGCCAGATATTGGAAAAACACAGATATACCAATAAAAGAAGAATTAATAGAGAAAATCTTAGAGACAGCAGAAATGGACACACGGACAGAATTAATAAAAGAAAAAAATGGACATGATGGAAAACAAAAATGGACCCCGCTTTATAGATGGGTTAAACAGAAGTATAAAATAGAGACATAACTATATGTTAGCAGAATACAATCAAATGAATGAGCAGAGTAAAGAAGTACTAGAATTAAAGAATGCAGACTTATTGTGATAATAGCATAGTGAAAATAGTGTAATCATGATGGAACTGTAGAGATTAAATGGAATGTATGATTTATATCATGTATCCAAAGAATGTAAGACTTTTGATTAATTTTGTTATTAGAATAAGATGGAACCAAAACAAATAAAAAATATTAAACAAACAAACAAACAAACATGCCTACAATCAAGTGCACTGTCCATTAACTTTGCCCAGAAGCCGGCGTCAAGACATGTATTTTGGAAGTCCTCTCTTGGGTTAAGCTACAAGTGACGAATGACACTTGAACGGCAAGTGAACAGACTCACATGTATTCCTCGATCACATAGGGCCAAGCTACACATGACGAATGACACTTGAACAGCAAGTGTATTTCTCCCTGTTCACTTGCCCTCCACTCAATCCACTTGCCGTTCAAGTGTCATTCGTCATGTGTAGCTTGGCCCATAGTGATCGAGTGGAGGGCAAGTGGAGGGCAAGTGAACAGGGAGGAATACATGTGAGTCTGTTCACTTGCCGTCACTTGTAGCTTGGCTCACTTAGGCTGGGTTGCCAGCACATACATCCTGCAAAGATCCCAGAAGGAAATTAAGACCTACAACTTGTTTGAAAACAGTTACTTCTCCTTTACCTTCTTTTCATTTTGATTATTCCATTTCAAAGGAAGTATTATTATTATTATTATTATTATTATTATTATTATTATTATTATTATTATTCTAGCTTCACATTGCTGAAAATCAGCAGCCTCATTTGTTCCAGATCCAGAGGAGTTAGCCGTGTTAGTCTGTAGTAGCAAAATCAAAAAGAGTCCAGTAGCACCTTTAAGACTAACCAATTTTATTGTAGCATAAGCTTTCGAGAATCAAGTTCTCTTCGTTAGATGCCTGATCCAAACTGGGCAGATACAGAAGAGGACGGGAGAAGAGAGAGAGGAGAAAGAAGGGGACATATATCACAAGGGGACAGAATGCAATTAGCGTGGAGGCAATCAAAACATTCCTTTGCTTGGAAATGTAAACATCTCCTTTTGGTGTGCAGTCAGTTTGCCGTATTAGTTTGTAGCAGTGAAAGTATCCAATTCCTATGTAGTATAAGCCTTCGATAACCACAGCTCTCCCTGCCAGCTGCATCTGACAAAGAGAATTGTGGTCCCTGAAAGCCCACACCAGGCGTCACTGGGCTCCCCCAGACCACGCCTCTGTAAAGGGAATCTGTTACCTGTGATAATGTGATAACCATTCATAGTCTCTATTCAGTCCCAGCTTGACAGAGTCAAATTTGCATATGAATTCCAATTCAGCAGCCTCCCGTTGGATTTTGTTTTTGAAAGGTTTCTGTTGAACCACAGCGACCTTTAAGTCTTTGGTGGAATGTCCTGGTAGATTGAAGTGTTCTCCCACTGGTTTTTGGACGTTTCCATTTCTAATGTCAGATTTGTGTCCATTTATTCTTTTGCGTAGAGGTTGGCTGGTTTATCCAATGTACAGAGCAGAAGGACATTGTTGGCACATGAGGGCATATATCAGATTGGAGGATGAGCAGCTGTAAGAGCCAGAGACAGTGTAGTTGATGCCATTGGGTCCTGTAATTGTATTCCCTGGGTAGATATAGGGGCAGAGCTGGCATCTGGGTCTGTTGCAGGGCCTGGTACCTGTGCTGGTGATTCTGCTGGCCGATTCATGATTGTAAGTGAGAAGTCGTTTAAGATTGGGGGGCTGTCTGTAAGCAAGGAAAGGTCTTCCACCCAGGACTTCTGAGAGAGAGGTATCATTTTCCAGGATGGGTTGTAGCTCCCTGATGATACGTCGGATGGGTTTGAGCTGGGAGCTATAGGTGACAACCAGTGGTGTTCTGTTGTTAGTTCCTTTAGGTTTGTCCTGGAGCAGACTGTTTCTGGGTACTAGTACTAGTACTAGTACTAGCAGACTGTTTCTGGGTACTAGGGCCAGACTGGGGGAGCCCAGTGACGCCTGGTGTGGGCTTTCAGGGACCACAGTTCTCTTTGTCAGATGCAGCTGGCAGGGAGAGCTGTGGTTATCGAAGGCTTATACTACATAGGAATTGGATACTTTCACTGCTACAAACTAATACGGCAAACTGACTGCACACCGAAAGGAGATGTTTACATTTCCAAGCAAAGGAATGTTTTGATTGCCTCCACGCTAATTGCATTCTGTCCCCTTGTGATATATGTCCCCTTCTTTCTCCTCTCTCTCTTCTCCCGTCCTCTTCTGTATCTGCCCAGTTTGGATCAGGCATCTGACGAAGAGAACTTGATTCTCGAAAGCTTATGCTACAATAAAATTGGTTAGTCTTAAAGGTGCTACTGGACTCTTTTTCATTTGTTCCAGGACATCCATAAATCAAATACATAAATATCAGAGGAGTAATTAGCTGAGCCACTTGATCAGGCTTGTTCATTTTTATATTCCAAAACTCGCAATATGCCCATTATTTTGATGATTGGGGTGCGTGGAAGGAGTCTGGAAGGCACCCTAGAAGTTAGCAACGGGTCATTTACATCCCTTTGTGGGATACCAGTCAGTGAAGGCTCGGCTATTCATTGCCATCACTACATCGTTTCTCCAAATTCCACTTGAGTTCCCATAGGAATAGATGGCAGCTATCCAGTTACAGCAGAGAAAGTAAAGATGTGGAAACAGGGGCCTCTTTGGGAAAGGGGCCAGTCCTGTTTCTGCCACGGTGACCTTAGCCACTAACGGTTGGTTCTTAAAGCCCTGAGTGGGTTGGGACCGGCATAACTTCGGGATCGCCTCTCCCTGTATGTTCCCCAGAGACCGCTTCGATCAGCAGATAAATGTTTACTAGTGGTCCCTGGCCCTAAGGAAGCCTGCCTTGCTTCAACCAGGGCCAGGGCCTTTTCAGTCCTGGCCCCAGCCTGGTGGAACACTCTGTCAATGGAGACCCGGGTCCAGCGGGACATATTATCGTTCTGCCGGGCATGTAAGACAGAGCTGTTCCACCAGGCATTCAGTGGTTTAAGGCCATGTCAGCCTCCCACCTTTGGGGTGGGGGGTTCTCCCCACCATTGCACCTTGATGTATTTGGTTAATTTATTTTATTATTGTTTATTGTATGTTGATTTTAGAATTATTGTTTTTTTGTTTTTATTGATTTTAACTGATGTTCACCGCCCAGAGCCCCTGAAGATGGGCGGTTTATAAATCGAAGCAATAAATAAATAAAAATCTAGCCTGCTCCTATGTTTGGAGCCATATTCTGGCTTCTGTTTCTTTGTCAGTCAAGGACGTGACGGGATTTCTTTATATTCATAGCACGGCTCCTTAATAGGATCGTTTTGTGCTTCTCTAAGATTCTTTCCCCACAATTCGCTGAGAATTGGAATTGAAACGGTAGTTCTCCAGAAGACTAAATATAGTGTTAGATTCCACTTTAAAAACCTAGCATTGCTCATCTCCCCTGAGCCATGTCCTTCGTTTATTTAGAAGTAAGCCCCATCAAACAAAGGTTTTGCTTTCCTGTATAATTGTTCTTTCCAGTTCTGTTACTTTCCAGCCAATCTGACTGTTCTATGTTGATGAATTATTTCCTGTTCACTGCTGTTCTTAAATTGATTCTTAATATGTTTTTTTTATTGAAGGGAGTGTGTGTGTGTGAGGAGTGGTGGCTTGAATTAACATTTTTCTTTTTGACTGCAAAGTGATTGTTCATGATTAAAAAAAAACTCTGTTGTGTGTGTGTGTGTATCATAAATAAGGTATGATTATTATGATAAATATAAAAGTTGATGAACGATCAATCACTTTAGCTGCAAAGGGAAAAGCAGTAATTAAACCTACTAATTTGTTATCCATCTTGATTCCCAGTGAAATCAAACAATTGATCAATACTGGGAAAACTTACATCATTTCAGTGTGAAACGGAAGCCATAGGTTCCCCCAGGGGCCGATTTGGTAAAAATCAGCGCCAATCTAGTGTTGTGGGCTGATTTTTACCCTATCGGCCCCTCGCACACCCCCACACTTCTGTATTGCACTGGAAATGAAATGGTGGGAGGGGGGAGGCTGGGAGCAGGGGATCCCCTCCCCTCCCCAAGGGGAATGGGATCACTACCCTTATCTCAGGCTTGGAGGACATCTGGAAAATGCAGGCCCAGAGGGAAAATCTGAGCAAGACCCCCGGTTTCATGTGGGAGAGAGCAGAGTTGCCAGCACCTTGCTTGGCGGTGTGTGTGTGTCTGCTCCTCTGCTTTGAAGTCCTCTGCTTTGAGCCTTTAAATTCATTTTTCCTGGTTAAAAACTTGAATGTGAACTACTAGTAGGGACTTCATAAATATTAATAGGTATTACCAAAAAAGATACTGAAAGGGAATTCTTTTGACTCTCCCAGTACAGCTTCAGGTCAAATCGTTAAATGATGTCTATTGTGTGCATTCTTGCCAACCCATACAACCCTCAAGGCTCAAAAGTTGTTCACAGAGGGACTAATGCTTCCTCTGCCCTCTGATAGGGTGCTCTTAAAATTCCAGATGAGTCAGTCATGGTCTACACACGCAGTGGAACAAGCTGATAGAATACCGAGTCGGTAGAATGGAATGTGCCACTTCAGACTCCAGGTGTCAGGTGTTGTGCTGGAATATCCACCCCCGTGTGAAAATTCCCTCTGATGCCTCAGGGCAGATGGTACTACCCCAGCCCACTCTTTGTTATGCTAGGCTTTCCCTTGCAGGAAAACATATACACAAACAATGAAAATACAATTTCCCACTTGCAGTCTGAATTGGTAAAGTCCATCCCACCGCCTCAGAACTTTATCATTCTTCTCCTTCTTGTATAGACCAGGCATGCAATTACTTTTGTACGCCTCTCTTTTCCATTTTGTGTCAACACAGCCCTCGTTTCCAGCTTCTGCTTGAATATTGCCTGGAACTGATCAGAGGAGTAACGTATAACAGAGAGTTTCTCTACTCTCCAAATCTCTGTGGTGTCCTGTTGTGTTTCTGTACACTGATTGTCCCTGCATTTCAGTTGGGAACCAGAAGAGTTCTGAACATGTTTACAAAGTTAGGCTATTGGTCTGTCTACATCGATATTGTCTACTTTGACTGGTGGCGACCCTCCAGAATCTCAGGTGAAGGTCTCTTACAATGTTATCTATTACTTGATCCTTTTAGCTGGCTGTGCTGGATTTAGGATCTTCTGCATGCCCAGCAGACGCTCTACCACTGAACCACAGTCTACTCCAGGGGTGGCCAAACTTGCTTAATATAAGAGCCACATAGAATAAATGTCAGATGTTTGAGAGCCGCAAGACGATGCACTGAAGTGACTTCAGAAGATGAGGTGGGTTTGGGGGAGTGTCACGGGAAGAGGTGGGGTTTTGGTGCAGTATGCTGGAAGTGACCTCATTGGAAGGGGTGGAGCTGGGGAAGAACCATCACCTGACTTTTGACTTGGATGGGACGTCACAAAAGAGATGTCCCATCTTTGCTAGGCTTCGCTCCTAAAGTCCCCAGATATTTTCTGAGTCAGACCTGGCAACCCCAACATTTTTATTGAAAATATGAAAGACATGGAAGGAAGGAAGGAAAAAAGGGAAAGGGGGAAGACATGGAAAGAAAGAAGGAAAGGGAGGGAGGGAAAGACATGGAAAGAAAGGAGGAAAGGGAGGGAAAGAACTAAACTAAAATCAAATGTATGGCCATGGAAACAATCAAGAGACCTCTGGGAGCCACACAATATTCTAGAAGAGCCACATGTGGCTCCCGAGCCGCAGTTTGGCCACACCTGGTCTACTCCCTAAAAATATATGCACATGGAGCTGCCTTATGCTAACTCAGACCGAACAGCTATCAAATTTAGTATTCTGTCTGACTGGCAGTGATTCTCCAAGGTCTTGAGCAGAGATCTTTCAAATCACCTCTTACCTGATCTTTTTAGCTGGAGATTCCAGAGAATGAACCTGGGACCTTCTATATGCAAAGCAGGTGTTCTACCACTGAGCCATCACAGCCCATCCCTAAGGATTTCCAGAGTTCCTTTGAGACTGTGACCCCACCTCCTGGTTTGCTATCTTATCTGCTTTATGTGCAAACTTTCATGTGGTTGGTGGCATTCCCAGTTTTAAAGAGGAGGTAGTTGATTAGGTGTAAGGGATGAGAACTCCTCTGCATTTGAAAACAAGAAGATGATAGTTCATGTCACTTTCTGCTCAACCACTTGAGTAAGAAACATCATATTGCAATTGTTGAAGGCTGTTGCACACATTACCATTTCTTTTACAAAGTGAGGGTTTCTGTGCAGACAGAGGTGCAACTGAAGTCACAGACAGAGTTTTGGATTTAGCTGTAGATGATCCAAGTCCAAATCTCAGATCAGTAGACTGGTTGCCCATTGTCAAGACTCTACTGTCCAGTCCAGTGGTGCTCTCAGGGTCAAACTTTGGGGTGGATGATGAGGAGGAGGATGCAAATTACATGCAACACAATCAATAATAAATAAAGATCACGTTATCGCTGAGCTGATACAAGTTTCTGCCAGACACCTAAGTATCAGCCAGATATCGGCATAATATGTATGCTGTTCCAAGTAACACCATCTTTTGCAGTTCTGTAGGTGTTATGTCAGAAAGCTGCAGTTTTTCCATATATGTTGCAATTTTTTTTGAAATAGTTCCCAGTGCCGCGATGACAATGGGGACTACTGTTACATTCTTCTTCCATAGTCGGGTGGCTTCTATCGCCAGATCTCTATATT
Source organism: Eublepharis macularius (assembly GCF_028583425.1). Lineage (NCBI taxonomy): Eukaryota > Metazoa > Chordata > Lepidosauria > Squamata > Eublepharidae > Eublepharis > Eublepharis macularius. Next base: position 21,425,973 of record NC_072800.1, on the reverse strand, counting down.
TAATCATTTTTTCTTGTTCTTTTTCTTTGGCATCTCCTGGAATTGCAATGTCAATTATCCAAACTTCTCGATTTTCCACAACTGTTATGTCTATTATTATCATCACTGTTGTTATTGTTATTGTTATTTGAATTATCCGAAACACAATCAACAATAAGCAGAGGTCACCTGTTGTTGTTGTTCTTCTTCTTCTTAATTTGATTTATAGCCTTCCCTCCCCACAAGTGGGCTCAGGGCGGGTTACGATAAAAAAGATAAAATACAGGAGTTCAGTAAAATCACAGAAACCACAACACAACAATTTAAGAAATTCACCTGCTCACCATATATAGAAATGGTGAAGGTCTGGATTAATATCTTGTGACTGCTCATGCTTGGGGGGGGGCAGGTGGCCATATAGCTCCCCCCCAGGTAGGAGACTGGCAGGGAGACTCATTTAATGGATTTAATGTTGGCCTCAACCATATGCCTGGCAGAACATCTCCATCTTGCAGGCCCACCAAAAAGATGGAAGATCTTGGCAGGCCTGAGTGCCTTCCAACAGAGAGTTCCACCAGGTTGGGGCCAGGACCAAAAATGCCCTGGCCCTGGTCAAGGCCAGTCGAGCCTCCCTGGGGTGAGTGACCACCAGTAGGTGTTTACCTGCTGATCTCAGCATCCTCCAGTGCCCTGGCTCACAGGTTCAGGTGGAGGCCCCTCAAGATAGGCTTTGTGCTTGAAGTATCTAAAGGTGCCCTCCCTATAAGATCATCATTCCAGAGTCTAAAATTACTCTGCTGAACCGCTATCCCATCCTAACCTCCCTCACAGGATACAGGAAAATATGTTTATTCAGTCACCTACAATGAGCCTTTGAAAGGAAACAGTCAGATGTGAGAGATGAATGTTTTATTACATATATGCAGCACCATTATAAGAACATGATACATATATTAGCATGGGGCAGTGTAGTGTAGTAGTTAGAGTGTCAATTTGTGAAGCCCAGGTTCAAATGCTCTTTCTGTTCATTAAGTGACCTTGGACCTTAGCCTAACCCTACTTCACATGGTAGTTGTTATGAGGATAAAATTGAGGAGAGGAGAACATGTCATAAGCTGCTTTGGATCCTCATTGAGAAAGAAAGTAAGATATTAATAAATAAATAATAAAAATGACATCACTTCACCTTGAGAAGTTGAGAATCAAACTACAGTGTAGGAGTCTAGAGGGAAAGGTAAACATAAGGCAAAAAGAAGAGGATGAATGTGATTGTTTAACCAATTATATTTTATTCTAGTTCCACCATTTTGTAATCTTACAAGGTAGGGTAGATTGGGAGTAGGGATTCCAGGTTCCTCCAGTGGGGACAGGGGATTCACTGCTCCCACCCTCCGCCCCCCTGCAACCACTCTCTTAGCCGGTGGGAATAGGCCCCCCTTTAGAGGTGCACTCCTGGGGTGGCACGATGACATCACTTCTGGGAAGTGACATCATCGTGCAGGGGCCAGAAGTGCTCCCATGCTTCACAGTGGGCCGATTTGGGAGTGCACGCTCCCCAAGATACTTCCAAAAAGGTGCGTGCCAGGTCCTCCCCTCCTGCCAGGAGGGTAAGGGAACGTGGCAACCCTAACTGGGAGTTAGAGTCTGGACCAAGTAGACTTGGCGGCTGAGAGGGAATTTTTTAGCAAGGAAGGAGAGCTAAAAGGAAAAGCAAATGACTTCACCAAAAACAGATTTTTGAGGAGGGATTTGAAGAAAGAGAGAAATGTGGCACTAAGAAGAGGATCCAGTCATAAGTGTGAATAAATGGGTGTAATTGAACAGAACAAGTATCTTTTGAGTGGCTGTGGGTAGTAGGTTTGAAATTTTGAAAGTCACAGGCAGGGGTAGAATTGAAAATAGGGACGTGATAGGATGGACAGGGCCCTAGAGAGCTTTAGAAAGTAAGACAAGGAACCCACAGTTTGGAGAGAGGGAGAAGCCCTCACACTGCTTGTATGTGAAACATAAGCCTAGGGAAAAGGAGCATTTCAGGCAATATATGGTAATGAGGGGTTGTGATTACTGATTTATTTAGCTCTCCTTGGGCACCTTCTATCAGAGTGCTGTACCTTTCTGCATTCCTAAATGCTACAACTGGACTTCCATGTTTGTATTTTTATTATTATTGTCTATCCTTTAAAAAAATGTACTTTCTTGAGCATGATGCATCCCAGGGAAATCCTCTCTAGTCAGAAGCAAATGACCTTTATGTTCCATAAATCAACATGACAGGTGATTCAATCGGCTGCATGCTGGCTCTGATTTAAACAGCTGCCAACTCGCATGGAGCAAGCCGAGTTCCAGTCCCAGAGGGTTCCACAAGTAGAGGAAGAAAGCAGCAGGTCTGCACTTTTGAAAGCACTGAAGCTGAAACCGAGGAAATTCACTGACAGAAGTGAAGTAACGGGATGAAAGTTTAATGGACACGACAAGTTAACTCAGTATACTTTCACATTCTATTTTCTTTCACCTACATACGCAGTGGAGAACGCGACATAAAACTTACCTGTCAGTGTAAAGAAGTATGTTCTGAGAAACGAGACCCAAATCTAACCTTGTTTGAAATTTTAATACGGCATCTACAAGTGAAGAGAATTAAAGAAATGGTATTGATTGCTCAGTGAAGCATTGCACGTGAGCAGTAATATTTGACTTATCTGCCTACACAAAATAACAGCATTGTGAAATTGCTTTACCTTGAATGTGTCTGTCATGATGGACTGGTCTGAGATGATAGATCTGGTTGGAGTCCGGGCCTATGATAAAAGAATACCAGTGAATGTTTCTTCAGTGGGGTCTAATGTTAGTTATTGAAAACATTTTAAACTTGGTTTTCCTCTCAACTTAGGGTCTCCAGGGCAGTGAATGATTAAAAACATAAAATAAGCTTAAATGCACAAACACACATACAAAACAATGAAAACAAAATGCATAGACATATGAACGGGAAAGAGGGTTCATGAGACTCAATGAGGAAATGCCAGACAAAGCAGATACGTCTTCACCCACTGGTGGAAGACGAAGAAATAAGAGCAGAACTACAAGTGACTAATGACACAGGTTGGACACTTGTCTGCTTCCCTCAAGTTTTGATGGGAAATGTAGGTGTCCTGGTCTCGCAGCTTTGCTCTCTGACTGCTGTCCAATGGACTTTCCAACTGTCACTTGTCCAACATTCCGCCAAGCTGCCTACATTTCCCATCAAAACTTGAGGGAAGCAGACAAGTGTCCAATCTGTGCCTTTTGTCACTTGTGGTTCTGCTCTAAGAGGACAGAAAAATCTCCTTGGGGATGTAATTGTTGAGAAATGGTCTCTTGAGATGGTTCGAGCATCCGTTAGAGCTTGGAGAGGGTGACCTCCCCTTGTTGGTTAGGGGAGAGAGAGCTGTGTGTGTGTGTGTGCGTACATGCTTGTGTGAAGAAACAGCAGCCTCAGCGACAGATACCGAATTTTTTTCTGGGTGGGTGTGTGGGAACCAGCTCAGAGATGACTTTTTTCAATAAAAAATAGCAGAGAGAAGGAAGAGTCAACTTTTCCTTTCTTCCAATGCCGTTGTCTTCCTTGATCAACCAATCATAAAAACCGTGGCTTTTTCCTCTATTGCTATAGGGTTCTTCTAATTTGGATTCTCAACGAAAAACAGATCTTAGAATATGTACCACACAGCTCAAAGAAATCATTCCTAAGCAGCTTCAACTGACTAGTCTTTGGGAAGATGAGAAACAGGCACCCATGCTAAATTCATTGGAAAAGAAAACTAAATAAAAGTATCTCCTAGAATTCAAAGCACTAATTCAAGAGCAAATACTGTGCATTTATTTATTATGTTATATTTATTTTTATGTTATATGTCTATGCTATTTTTCCACTCACAGAAATGCAAAATGAGGTTTTGAAAAATAACACAATATTTTATGTTTTACATTTTATTTAGAAAGATAACACAATAAAGAGCGCTAGGATTTAAATCCAGAAGAATACCCTTTGTTCAGATGCAAAATAAGACTCCAAAAAGGTGATTTTTTTCCCAAACAGTTGACTACGGCATCAGTTCACAATTTAGTCGTGAGTAGACATGGGCACGAATGAAGAAAAAAAAAAACCGAACAAGCTGTTTGTTGTCCATTGCCATCCACAAAGATGACCCTGTTCACAAACATGTTCGTTGTTCGTGGCCCTTTAAAGATTCCTTTAAACTATCAGCTGGCAGGGGGGAATCCTTTAAACTTCCTTTAAACTATCACCTGCTAGCTGATAGTTTAAAGGGCCCTTTCCTGCCATGTGCAAGGGGCAGGGCCCTTTAAACACCCCAAAAACTGACCTTCCCAATGTCCAATACCCACCAATACCTTTGTTGTCATTTTCTCTTCACAGTGGCAAAAATGGGACTCTTTGCTGGAAGCTATTTTGGGGGTTACAAACTGACTTTTGCAATGTCCAATACCCACCAAATTTTCAGGGGACATAGTCCTCACTGTCCTCCAAAGACCCCCCAAGTTTCAGAGAGATTGCACCCCGGGAAAGGCATGATGCATGGGTCTCCCCCTTTGTGGTCATTTTCTCTTCACAGTGGCAAAAATGGGACTCTCTGCTGAAGTACTTTGAAGGGTTAAAGCCAGAAGGAAAGCCAGAAGGAGTTCAGACAGAGTTCAGTCCCTGACATTGCCAGGGGAATTGATTGAAAGGTCCCAGACTGTCTGGCTTGACGAACAGCTGATGAAGGCAACAAATGAGGCTTGCAACGACCACTTGTTCGTTTAGAATGGAGCCTCACGAATGGCTTGTTTGTGAACAGATGAACGGGCTGTTCGTGTTTTTTTTCTGTTCGTAATGCTGTTCGTGTCCATGTCTAGTCATGAGTGGTGGTCATATAAAAACAATCAGAAGCAGGGAATCAAGCATGTATGTACCAACCCTAATTCAAATAAGAGGGTGTGATTTTAGGCATAGATCTGAGAGAATTATGTAGAGACCAGCACAAACCAGTGGCCCACTCAGCAATGTTTTGCTTGGCCAAGTTCAGCAGCAAAACAGTTGGTAAAGTTCTCCCATGGATCAGTTTGGCTATTTGTGGTTGGGAAGGAGGCTTCCTCACTTTTGTTTCCCAATAAAGCCATGCTAGGACTAGTCAAACCACTAGCCCCAAGACATTTCAGCTTGAAGCTTCTTTCTCTTGTTGCCAGTTCTACCCTGTGGCACATTGTGCCTGTCCAAATAACAGCATTATACAAACACACACCCACACTTTAAGGCTTACATTTAATGGAGAGAATAAAAATAGATCGTGTTGTCCCTGAGCTCTACAAGAAAGAAAGGCATGGGAGCAGGATTTGCGATGGGAATTTCCCTAATAAAATAAGCTTACCTGCCCTGATTTTCAAAGTTAAACTGAAATCACTCCCCTCAATCCGACTCCTTGCGCCCCTTCCTTCCACATCAGGGTATCTATAACTGGATTTCACAATGGCTCCAGGATGGAGTTCGGTCTGTATTTCATCTCGGAACTGCGTCATGACATCGAGAACAAACAAACTTGGCAAGTTGCACTGATTAATCAGAGAATGGAAGGGATGGGGGAACTAGCTATACAACTGCTATATTTCTTATTAATATCCAGTTTCGCCCTTCAACTTTGACCTTTAAAAGAAAGGTCTCTGGCAACCGGAGATTTGCTTATTTCTTTATGGAAAATACTTTTTAGTTCACTTTTCTCCTGAAGCACGACTAGAGGTGGCTTACGTTTAAATTAAAAAAAAATCCATAAGCCCACCTCCCCGCCCCCATCCAATACAATAATAGCCATCAAAGCTGAGATACAAATATTCTCATTCAACAGCCCTGCTCATTTCATTAATCTTAGAATCGTAGAATCATAGAATCATAGAGATGGAAGGGGCCATACAGACCATCTAGTCCAACCCCCTGCCCAGTGCAGGATCAGCCTAAAGCATCCCTGACAAATATTCATCCAGCCTCTTCTTGAAAACTGTCAGTGAAGGGGAGCTCACCACCTCCCTAGGCAGCTGATTCCACGTTTGAACTTCTCTGACCGTGAAAAAGTTCTTCCTAATATCCAGCCGGTACCTTTGTGCATGTAATTTAAGCCCATTGTTTTGGGTCCTACCCTCTGCTGCCAACTGGAACACCTCCCTGCCCTCCTCCAAATGACAGCCTTTCAAATACTTAAAGAGAGCAATCATGTCCCCCCTCAATCTCCTCTTCTCCAAACTAAACATTCCCAAGGCCCTTAGCCTTTCCTTGTAGGGCTCAGTCTCCAGACCCCTGATCATCCTCATCGCTCTCCTCTGAACCCTCTCGATTTTGTCCACATCCTTTTTGAAGTGAGGCCTCCAGAACTGCACACAATACTCCAGGTGCGGCCTGACCAAGGCAGTATAGAGAGGGGCTATGACCTCCTGCAATTTCGACGCTATGCCCCCCTTTGATACAACCCAGGATTTAATTGGCCTTTTTTGCCACCGCATCACACTGACTGCTCATATTTAGTTTACAGTCCACTCTTACCCCAAGATCTCTTTCACATATACTACTGCCCAGAAGTGTATCCCCCATCCAGTATTTGTGCTTCCCATTTTTGTGGCCCAGATGTAGTACTGTGCACTTGTCTTTGTTGAACTGCATCCTATTCACAGCTGCCCACTTCTCCAGAGTATTCAGATCTTGTTGAATTTTAATTCTATCTTCTTGGGTGTTTGCTACTCCTCCCCATTTGGTATCATCAGCAAATTTAATGAGCATCCCTGGGCTGAAGAAGATGGGTTGAAAGCCATGCAGCCAAACAAATAAAAGGCTGGAAACAACCATCTCCCATCTGAAGATGTTGCATTTGGCAGCAGAAGATGACTCCTGCTGGAGGAAAGCATCTTAAGTAGGGGAACAGATCCTAGGAATCCAACTCAAAGGATTCAATTCACAAGCCCTCAAATGCCTTGGCCGTTTTCACACGCTCCCTGGGAGATCGTGCAAACTCACACCATGAGGCGTCTTCCTAGCACGATCTCCCTCCACAATCCCCTTTAATGGCCCGAAGATGTCAGAAAAAGGGCCATTAAATGAGATTGTGCCAGGAAATCGCACTAGGAAGACACTTTTATGCCTTGAGTTTCACGCGATCTTCCGGGTGCACGGCCGTGTGAAAACGGCCCTTCTTATCGGGGTGCGCCCTCCTAAGCACCTCTAGAAAACTGTTCCATAGTACAGGTGCAGCCACAGAGAATTCTTGTGCCCTGGTTGTGGCAGATTTCCCAACCGTATCAGAAAGAACACACAGCAATAAATGCAGCTACCACGTGGGTTCATAGGGGGATAAATAATACTTCAGATATGAAGGCTCTAGGTCATGAATGGCTTTCAAGGTTCAAAGGTCAGCATCTTGAAGTAAATATGGAATCAAACACACTACAAAGATTAAAGTAATGTGCATGTAGTCTTACCCTGTGTCAGCAACTGGGCTACTATGTTTTAAATCAATTGAAGTGTTCATGATGTCTTCAAGGGCAGCCCCATGTAAAACACATTACAACAGTCTAATCTTGAGACTGCCACAGCATGGGTCTGCTTGGTTATATCAGCTGGGTCCAGGAAAGGAAACCCGTTGGGTGTGATCTTCTCCCCACAAAATACACATGGGCATAAAAGTAGTTTAGTAAGATGCCATTTTAATACAATTTATGTGCCCGTACTGCAGCGTTTATTGTGAGAGGTGCAATCTTGGAGGGGCAAACCAAAGAGAGTTTTGAAGAGCATCCAACTGCATAACTCTCCACTTCCTGTTCATCTCTCATCATAAGCATCATTTAAGCACGCCTCAAGGTAGATTGATTAAAATCAAGGCAATTTAAAGCAGTGATTTAAATCACTAAGAAAAAGAAAGAACTCATCTTAAATAACTGATTTAAATCTTGTTCCGCATTTTGAGATCCATGTATTTCCTAAACAAGCATGCATACACCCTGATTGCTGTAACAATTATAACATTTGGGGTTGGATCGAATGACATTACGCTGCTAAGTAGACTCCTTTTGACTGGAGACTTCCTCTGTTGGAGGAATACTTCCCTCCTCCCACTGGTGGAAGAACCTTCATCCAGGACAAAGGAGTCACTGGATCTAAATCATTGTAAAGCAAAGCGACAGAACCTGTATCCAATTTAGGAGCATAATGTAAAATCTTTGGTCATGCAGCCCACTGCAGAACTATTGTTTTAGAGACAAGAAATGGATTTCCATTTGGCTCTCTCTGTACACATGCATAGATGCTTAAAAAAATCATTGGTTTTAAAATAGGTGTCTAGATATCTTCATTAACAGTACAGTCCTCAGCAGTTAAGTCTGTCCAATTCTGTGGAAATCAATAGGCTTAGAAGAGTGAAATTCTGCTTAGGATTGCTCAGTTACTTAGTTAATTTACGTCTCCAAAGCAGTTTCCAATAAAATAAAATACAATTTAATAAATAAAACACTATTTAGATTAAATGAAAAATCAGTTGAACTAATAAATAATAAATAATAATAATTTTGCTAATGAGTTAGGAGGAATCATAGACTTCACCATTATGTTGCCTTACATATTATCTGTTGCTTTAAATACATACTCCTATATACTACCTGTGCTTCATGTTGTTTAATATCAGTCCTAGAACTGATTATGTTCTGTTTCAAAAATTCTTCAACCCTGTATTGGATCCTTACTAATGCTATGTCTTTGTAAACTTGTATTCATTTACTCTATGACATTGTTTATGGAAATGTTCTTGATACTGTATGGAAATGCCTGCCCTTGTCCTTGCTGCTGATTGTACTAATCTCACACTATGTAATCCGCCTTGAGTCTCAGTGAGAAAGACAGACTATAAATGACATAAATCGTAAAGAGTCCAGTAGCACCTTTAAGACTAACCCACTTTACTGTAGTATAAGCTTTCGAGAATCACACTTCTCTTCTTCAGATGCATGGAGGGTAAGAAGAAACTGGTCAGATATATAGGTGGAGAGGGGAGGGGGGAGTAGATGCAATCAGTAGCATGATAATGGGAATCAGTTTGCTTCTGATAATGAGATAACCATTCATAGTCTCTATTCAATCCAAGCCTGACTGAGTCAAATTTACATAGGAATTCCAATTCAGCAGCTTCCCGTTGGATTTTGTTTTTGAAAGGTTTCTGTTGGACTACAGTGACCTTTAAGTCCTTGATGGAATGTCCTGGTAGACTGAAGTGTTCTCCCACTGGTTTCTGGATGTTGCCATTTTTAATATCAGATTTGTGCCCATTTATTCTTTTGCGCAGAGGTTGGCTGGTTTGTCCAATGCACAGAGCAGATGGACATAGTTGGCACATGAGGGCATATATCACGTTGGAGGATGAGCAGCTGTAAGAGCCAGAGATAGTGTAGTTGATGCCACTGGGTCCTGTAATTGTATTTCCTGGGTAGATATGAGAGCAGAGCTGGCATCTGGGTCTGTTGCAGGGCCTGGTACCTGTGCTGGTGACTCTGCTGGCCGATTCATGGTTGTAAGTGAGAAGTCGTTCAAGGTTGGGGCACTGTCTGTAGGCAAGGAGAGGTCTTCCACCCAGGGCTTGTGTGAGAGAGACATTTTCCAGGATGGGTTGTAGATCACTGATGATACATTGGATGGGTTTGAGCTGGGAACTATAGGTGACAACCAGTGGTGTTCTGTTGTTAGTTCCTTTAGGTTTGTCCTGGAGCAGGCTGTTTCTGGCTACTGGGTATAAATAATATAAATAAATAATAAATAATAAATCAATAAAATCAATAAAACATAATAGACATCAATGAAATATCATAAAATCAATAAAGTACAGTATTCCTCTAGCGCCATGCCATTTCTCAAATGTTCTCCAGAAAAGGCAGGACTTAGTTGTTGTGACACATCCATAAGGCCTTCTACGAAGTGGCCGTTCTTAACTCTGCCAAGGGGAAGTTCCAAAGTCCTTGCTCCATGAACAAGAACTGGGAGTTATTGGGTAAAACAGTGTTTCTTGATGAGATGGAAAATAAATGTCCATGCTGTCTGGGAAGTAGAGTCATAAGTATTCAAGATTTTATAACTGAATTCATAGCAGAGTTCCATCAACAGCCTGGAAGAGTGCCCCTATGGGATCTGTGGAGGATTTCCTATTCGTATGCAAAATGGCATATTCTGGATCTAGATGGTTCCGTTGTTCATACCAAGGGCATGTAATTTGCTAGATTATTGCACAATACACAGTAAAGCATTTATCCAAATGCAAGATTAGATTTTTCCTCCCAGGTATGCTGTCAAAAAAAAGGGGGGTGTCTTAAATTTACATACAAGTTAGAATTATGTCTAGTAATAATTTTTGTGTGTGTATATAGTTTTGGGGGTTGACTTCCATTCAGGGTCGTCTTCCTTTTGAGTAAATATGCTAACTTGCTAGACTGTTCCACAATAGAAAACATGCAGCAAGAAACACAACGCACAGCTTATTGTACCCTCTATAAGACTTTAATCTCAAAAGTCAGATATTTTCATTATTTAATACCGAAAAGCAGAAACTCCGGGCCAAGCTACACATGACGAATGACACTTGAACGGCAAGTGTATTTCTCCCTGTTCACTTGCCCTCCACTCAATCCACTTGCCATTCAAGTGTCATTCGTCATGTGTAGCTTGGCCCTCCGTTACACAGATTGAATTAAAGGTATAAATACAGACTACCAAGTATGATTGTATTAAATGTAGACTTATTGTAGATGAGGATTTACTTAGGAAAAAGAGACACTATAATGATCATTTTAAAAACTGGATTCTCAATTTTTGAATGTTGTCTAAATCATCTACCCTGCCTTAAAGGATATCATTTTACCCAGGGCTTTTATTCAGCAGGAATGCAGTGGAACAGGGTTCCGGCACCTCTTGAAATTGGTCACGTGGCCAGTGGCCCTGCCCCCTGATCTCCAGACAAAGAGGAGTTTAGATTGCCCTCCGTGCCGCTGGAGCGGCGCAGAGAGCAATCTAAACTCCCTTCTGTCTGGAGATCAGGGGGTGGGGCCACCAGCCATGTGACCATTTTTGCCAAGGGCAATTTAAACTTTAACTTTAAGGAAGCACGTATGAGACTTATAAATCCCTTTCTGGAAGGTATCTCAGAACATCCAGATAAGAACAAATTAGAGAAACTGCTGTCAAACTCAGATTTTACAACATTACACCAGATAGCGAAATTTTGTGCCCTGGTTGTTAAAGTCCATTAGAGTGTAGGCCTCCACTCCGGCTGCTTGTCTAGAACTATGCTGAATTTCTGGTTTTTATAAATTTTGAAAGATATGTTTTAAATCGTACATATTCATATGTTCCATGTTTTAATGGTCGTAAAATATGTATTTTAGTTTTTATGATAAATGTATTGGCTAAGTGCTGTAATAAAGAATCTACTCTAAAACCTTAACCCCCCCCTTGTTCCAGCTGACCCAAAGTGACATCATTGTGCGGTCCTGAGTTCCACCAGTGAATTCCACCACCTCTTTTCCCAGAAAAAAAGCCCCGATTTTACCCTTCCACTGGTCAGTGAGATACATGGTGCTTGCAATTCATCCCAGAACACAACAAAACAATTCTATACTTCTTACATATATGGCAGTGTCCCGGTTTTTTTTCCTTTGCAGCAAATTCTTTATACTGTATATAAAATTGTCATCATAAAGGAAATGTGTAGCACATAGTATTGCATGAGTCCCAAGCAAGGGACCTTAAGCAACAGATAACCCAGACATCTTATTTCAATTACTCTTCAATCTGCCAAAGGAGGAGCAAATTTTTTCTGGAGCTGAGTCTCCCAGGAGCCATCAGCAGGCACTGACTGTCTGACAAGAAAGAGAGTCCATCAGAAAGCGGGGGGGGGGGGGGGGGGAGAAAGTTTCATAGATTGCATGGAATTTTTCCAGACATAAAGGCACTGACAGTGATGTAAACAAGATAGATTAGGTGATGCTGCTGGCAGACAACAGCTAAGCTTGCAATCTGCAAACTATTTAACTGGCACATCTGCACTTGGAAACAGCTTCAGTGTGTGACATACAGGCTGACCCAGGTCAGCTATCACCACTGCAAATATAACGCAGTAATACACATGAAAAGGGCTTTTTTTTAGCTGGAATGGGGTAGAACGGAGTTCCGGCACCTCTAGAAAATGGTCACATGGTCAGTTGCCCCATCCCCTGGTCTCCAGACAGAGGGGAGTTTAGATTGCCCTCCGTGCCACTGGCACGGAGGGCAATCTAAACTCTCCTCTGTCTGGAGATCAGGGGGCGGGGCCACCGGTCATGTGACTATTTTCTACGAGGGCAATTTAAACTTTTAAAAACTCTCCCCTTCTTCCAGCTGACCCAAAGTGATGTTATTGTGCGGTCCTGAGTTCCACCACCTCTTTTCCCAGAAAAAAAGCCCTGCACATGAATGTCATTCATATATGAACAGCTGTCCCATGCTTACCATGTTAGGTAAGGACATTTGTGACCAGATGATTTCACACAGACAGCATGCAATAGACATACAGCTAAACTACATAAACTTCCCAGGAACTCTGAAATTCCTTGGAAGATCAGTTATGGCAGTGAAGTTTCCTTGAAAAGACAACTCATCCGCTCATCCCATCCCTTTCTTGCAATGTGGAGTGGTATGTGCTTGTTTTAGGGGAAACCTGGATGGCGGTGCACTGGTGAACAACTGGCTGGTTCGATACAGGCCCTTGTTTCAACTTGCCTGCCGTAATGATGAGCATTATCTTGAAAATCAAGACAAGGCATCATGGGCTGTTTCCACACATCCTTAAAGGGATGGCCCACTCATCAAACACTGCCGGCTTTCCCCTTCACTCCATATTTCTCTAATTTGAAAATGGTAGCAAGTTGTTTGGCTTCTGTTTTGTCTGCCCCTTTTTCGGGGACCATGGGAAAGTATGTTCTCAGAAAAGACATTAAAAAAACAGAAGCCAAATAACTTGCTACCGTTTTGAAATTGGAGATGTGTGGAGTGAAGAGGAAAAGCCAGTAGTGTTCAATGAGTGAGCCGTCCCTTTAAGGACGTGTGGAAATGACGAGATGGGCACAAACCGAAATATGAACGAAAATTAAGCACGAACCAGGCCGGTTTGTGATTTGTGAACCATGGCTCATCAGATCCCATTTCTGACGAACTTTAGGCTGGTTCATTTTGGTTCGTCACTGCAGCCAGCCTGATGCCAATCAATCAGTTTCCTAGGCAACAGGAGATGGACTTCCTGCAGACCTTCTGCTGACCCAGAAGTGAACTTCTGCTGGCCTGGAAGTGAACTTCTGCTGACCTGGAAGTGACGTTTTCACGAACCAAACAAACTGGTTTGCAAACCAGGGGCAGGTTTGTGAAAATTCATGGTTTGTGGTTCGTGAAATTTGACAAACCACATGGTTCGGTTTTTTCCCGGTTCATGCCCATCTCTAGAAACAACCATGGTTAGCTTAGCAGCACATCTGCTTCTGAAGTCAATATGCAGGACAGGGTCCTGAATGGGATCAGCAAACAACGAGCAGAAGAATCTTCAATCATGCATAACAAGGAGGTGTGTTAAGGCTGTAGTCTTAGGTGTGAGGACAGGGTGTTATAACTATACAAGAGTTGTTTTATTTGCAGATGTAAAATGTTGAACACCATTCCTCTGCCTTTCTTCCTCTAAAAAGCACTCAATATGTTCCCGCTTTCCACCTTGGCAGCATCAGTGTTCTGTTTAACAATTATCTGAACAAATTACCTTTCAGCATGACATGAACCAATTGCTTGGGGCCTGTTGGATATCTAGATGAGATGCATCTACTGAAACTCCTATGACAAAGAAGGGAGTTAGGATGCAAAATTATAATGTAGCTTGATTAGAGCAGAAATTCGCATCTGCAAATCTTGTTGGTCTTCAAGGAGCTACTGGATGTGGATCTTGCTGTTCTACTGCAGAGCACCATGGTTACCTACATGAAACTATCCTATGACAAAGGAAGCATCTCTGTCAGAAGCAATGGAGGTTTCTGCCATTTTGTGTTCCACCAGATTGGAGCCACTAGCTGTTTGCTTGCTAAGAAGTAAATGCTGTTATGTTGGGGCTGCTCAAAGAGATGCTAGTTGATACTACAGAAATTTTCTGAGAGAATGTTTGGGAGCTTTTTGAAGCAGCTTGCTTACAGAATTTCGCACGCTAATGATGAAAATAGACATATTTTAAATGTGGCAGGGACGATGATAAAATACCTTTACAGCACTGAAAATACAAGAACATATTAAAGCCCCTAAAGTAAGAGGAAAAACCTATTTAGTAAGTTTCTTGTAGGGCTGGGGTGAGTGCCTATTGGCTAACACTTGTGACATCACCATCATATCTTCCCTCCCAGGCCATGGAACAGTTTTGCAATGGCTTTCATAGTTTCCTTTTCTAAGATGAAGGTTGAATGAATATGCATACAAGCAGGCATGAATGCCATAAGTAGGTGAGTTATGCATATCACGAAGCTGGGTGTACGACGCACCCTGATTGCTTACCTCATACAATTCTCAACCAATCATACTTTATATGCAAAACACTATTCCACCTACACTCTCATTGGCTCACCCCCTCTGTCACTCAAACCATCCCTCCTCCCATACTTCCCAACACTTAAACAGTCACTATTACATTTTTACGGGAAGGAAGACAGCACGGTACAGCCTGATCTCATCAGCTCTCAGAAGCTAATCCGGGTCAGTACTTGGACCATCAATGAAAATGCTGCAGAAGAAGGCACTTGCAAAACCACCTCTGCCTCTGAGGGCCAAGCTATACATGACGAATGACACTTGAACGGCAAGTGGATTGAGTGGAGGGCAAGTGAACAGGGAGAAATACATTTGCTGTTCAAGTGTCATTCGTCACTTGTAGCTTGGCCCTCAGTTGTCTTAGAAGCCCCTTGCTGGGGTCGCCATAAGCCAATTGCGACTTGACAGCACAGAACACACACACATTACATTTTCATACGAACCAGAGAATCTCACACAAGTGTGTGTTAAGTAAATTGTGAAGCTGTGAGATTTTCTGGTTTGTATGAAAATATAAAGTATGTGTGTGAGATCTTCAGCTGGAGGGAGGCCGAAATGTGCATAAGCAATCTGGGTATGCGCATTTCAGCCTCCCTCCAGCTGAAGATCTTGAGATCCTGAACCAGTCTCCGTTTGTATATGGTGCTTTGCTGCCTCTTAAGAAAGGCAAACACAATGCTTTACGTAAAGCTTAAAATAGCACTGAAATCTCATTGTGGGAGAAGTTCTGACTTTGTTTGCTTCTGCTGTCCTTGCTCTGTAGATAAACAAAGGGCTCTGTTTCTCAGGAATACCAACCCACAGTTGCCAACCTGTTTCTGCTGGGGGCCCTCTGTTTCAGGGACTCCCTCCAAGCCTTTATCCTTTGGCAATCCTCTTGTTTTTCTTGGAACTCTTCACAAACTCAGCAAGTGAAATGAGTCAGACACTCAGACTTCAAATGAAACTCTTTTTTTTAAAGTAAAACAGCTGAAGGATCAAGCCAAGCTCTTTTCTCAAAGTCAGATCATTAAGTGCCTATGTCACGTTTACATTGTGAGTTATTTCAGTTTTCCAAAGCCGAGGCCTAGGAAACTAACAGTGAAATCCCAAGCAGAGTTGCTCCAGTCTAAGCTCGTTGATTTCAATAGACTTAGACTGGAGTAACTCTGCTTAGGATTTCACTGTAAGGCTGCCAACTCTGGGTTGGGAAATTCCTGGAGATTTAGGGATGGAGCCTGAGGAAGGTGGGGTTTAGGGAGCGGTGGGACCTCAGCGGATTATGATGGCTGATTCCGCACACGTTGGATAATGCACTTTCAATGCACTTTATCAATCATTTGAGGTGGATTTTTTGTTCCACACACAAAAAAATCTGTTCCAAATGATCTATAAAGAGGATTGTATCCACGTATCCAACGTGTGCGAAATCAGCCGATACCTTAAAGTCTACCCTCCAAAGCAGCCATTTTCTCCAGGGGAACTGATCTCTGCAGTTTGGAGATCAGCTGTAATTCCAAGAGATCTCCAGACTCCACTTGGAGTTTGTTCTGTTTGTAGTGAGGCTGTTCATATTAACAGTCTGTGTCATGGGAGATTCAGAAATTCAAGTGAATGGTAGTAGGTCCACGTGGCAAGGTGTTTTTCTGAATTGGCTCCCTATGAAGTTTGGGAAATATTAATTGTGATCTCTTCTTTTTTGCATATTTGTGTTTGCAACGGTGTGTTTACAATTGCTAAGTGCCCTCCTTTTAAAATTTGTAACATTCAGCCTGAGGACGAACTTGAAAGCTTGCACACAGTTTTGTGTCATCGTAGCTGGTCCTAATAAAAGGCATTATATGCAGGGCTCATTTTGAGGGGGAATGCACAGGAACGCAGTTCCGGTAGTTCCCCAAAGAGGTCACATGTCAGGTGGCCCCACCCACCTGACTCTCGGCCATTTGGAGCCCGTTTTGGCCTGGCTTACGGCTGAAACGGCCCAGATTGGGCCTCTGATGGGTGGTGGATCACTCTCCCACTCAGCAGCGGCCTGATCCTGACCATTGTGGGCCCCTTTTTGCCATTTTGGGCCCAGTTTCGGCCCTGAATGGCCAGGATTGGGTCCAAAACAGCCTGGATAGGTGACGTCGGGGGGGGGGGTGGGGGGTGGAATATGCTAATGAGTTATGCTAATGAGTTCCTCCAGCTCTTTTTCTATGAAATGACCCCTGATTATATGGATTGTGGTTTGTTTTTAGAATCACTTGAACTGCTGCTTCTTCATGTAAATAGCTTGCCAAGAAAAGGTACCCCATATTCTGTTGTGTGTTCAAGCAGCTATTGTCATTCAATCCTGTTGAATCTGTGGGAACTTTCAGAATCTTGAGAACAGGGAGAAAGCACTAAAACAGAATGGATATTACAGGAGCTGGGTTTAATCCCCAAATGGTGGGAGGTTCTAGGAAAGAGGTTATGTCCCCAAAGATGTGCTCCCTGCAGAGAAAATGGTGATGCCCTCTGGGGTCTTCTGAAACTCTTTCTCTTCCAGTGAA
Organism: Eublepharis macularius; assembly: GCF_028583425.1. Classification (NCBI taxonomy): domain Eukaryota; kingdom Metazoa; phylum Chordata; class Lepidosauria; order Squamata; family Eublepharidae; genus Eublepharis; species Eublepharis macularius. Next base: position 21,408,840 of record NC_072800.1, on the reverse strand, counting down.
GTGAAGAAAAACCAAGCTTGACTCTCTGCTGTGTGGAAGAAGCAAGAGAGTGCCAAGAAACACCTTAGTGGGTGCCATGATGATTTCCAGGTTACAGATCACTGCTATAGCAACGATGGTATATATGAATCTGGCTTGAGAAGGGTGAAACTGAAACATGAAGTGATGTGTCATATATGCCATCCTGCATACCTGCCATGTATGTATTCTGTGTTATGTGCTGATCCTTTGAGGGCATGGGAAGTTTCTTATTGATGCTAAGCCAGTGGGTTATCTTGCAAGTATTTACTTTCTCTTCCCTTCTGCTTCGAGCAAGTGTCCTTGAATGCCGGCTGCAGCCCGCTCAAGATGTATCCTTCTTGGGAACTGAGATGATTTCATTCTTTGCTCTGTCTAGCCTAAACCTATTTTCTCCCCTTCAACCCCCCTGGCTCCTTCGCCAGAACTTTAACGGTCACTGTCCTGAAGGTGGGAATCTTCCCTATAACTAACACTACCAGCCCCATTTACGTCACTTCTGCCCAGGGGTCATTTCGTAGAAAAAGAGCTGGAGGAACTCATCAGCATAACTCATTAGCATGTGCCATGCCTCTTGCCATCACTGGAAGTGTGTCATTGGTATAGCTGATTTGCATATGCCACACTCCCTGACATCACCTATTCTGGCTGTTTTGGACCCAATCCTGGCCATTCAGGGCTGAAATTGGGCCCCAAATAGCAAAAAGGGACTAAAAATGGCTGAAAGGGGCACAAAATGGTCAGGATCGGGCCACTGCTGAGTGAGAAAGTGATCCACCACCTGTCAGAGCCCCGATCCAAGCTGTTTCTGCTCCAATCCAGGCTGAAATGGGCCTAAAATGGCTGAGAGTCAGGTGGGCGGGGCCACCTGACATGTGACTTCTTTGGGGAACTGCTGGAACTATGTTCCTGTGCGTTCCCCCTTGAAATGAGCCCTGCTTCTGCCAATCCCATTGTCTGAGTACTTTGAACTTGATGGGTCTCTAATAAAATTACTTCAACCAATACACCTGTGTGGTTGCTGTGAAGAACTTGGGAGATCTACCTGCCAGGGACTGACATGATGACTTCTAAATTTGAATGAGCCACCAGAAATCAAACAACACAGAGCTTTCAGACCACCTAACATCACCTCAAACACCTTCTAATGCCTTGGAATCAGATGTCACTGATAGCCAAGCTACAAGTGATGCCTGACACAGGTTGAACACTTGTCTGCTTCCCTCAAGTTTTGATGGGAAATGTAGGCATCTTGGTCTTGCAGCTGTAATGGAGAACCAAGCTGTAAAGCCAGGACGCCTACATTTCCCATCAAAACTTGAGGGAAGCTGACAAGTGTCCAACCTGTGTAAGGTGTCACTTGGAGCTTGGCTCTGAGGAGAAGGCTGCTCCTACTAATAGGTAGGGCTGACAGGACGCCTACCTGAAGAAGCAGATTTTGAGGTACCATAAAAAAACCAGCTAATTGTCAGTTATTTAGTATATTCTTTTACAGTAAGCAGGGGGCACTTGTTGGATTGTCTGCCTCAGCAAAAAAAAAAGCCCTGTGCGGCCTTTGCCAGCTGTTGTTTCTGCTTCTGGAGGCAGCCAACAGGGTGAGAATGTGTGTGTGTGTGCGTGTGTAAGACCTGAAAGCTATCCACAATTTCTTTCTCTCCCTGGGATTTTTATCTCATCCGTGAACTTTGCTTCCCATTGTGTTTGCTGTTGGAGCCATATTATTTATTTATTTAAATGTTTAAAGCCACAAAACCCATTTCCTTTCCTCTATATTTCATTAGTTTCCAGAGGCCATCCATACTTACTTTATGTTTTAAGCCCGCCTTTCTCCCAAATTATAGGGGACCCAAGATGGGTAATAAACAGTGCAATCCTGAACAGAGTTACAACTTCCTGAGGTTTGAAACTCTGCCTAGGATTGCATCAAAAACCATTTAAAATCAAAACACATTAACTGTAAAAAAAAATCAGAACACTAACAACATCAAGAACATTTAGGAACAGCCAGCAGGCTCAACAAATAAACAGCACTTATTTAACACCCTCTGCTCCCCCTCGTCCCGACCCAATTGTAATGCAATCACATGATCACAAAGAGCCTCTTAAAAATTTCTGAGAAGTGAAACCAAGATGGCGTCTACCTTAAATCAATGCAGAGGCCACCACAAGGTTGTAGGGGCTATGGTGACCACTGAAAAAGGCTGTGACAAGACAGCAGTGGAATGAATCTGCCCAAGGGGTGGAGCAACCAACAAATGCATTGGGTTTTCAAAATGCAATTGCCATACAGGCTCATCCAAGGAGAGATGGTCCATCTTAGATCTATGGGTTATCATGCTGGCAATGGATGCTGAAGCACAGGCCCCAAAGGGCTTCAAAAGCCCCTTGGCATGCCACTTAGACATGTTGCCCTACCCGGTTTTCTTGCTAGTTTGTTGTCTGCCTTTTCCACTTTTCATGTCTGTCGTTCTGTTTCCCACCGGTTGTTACACACTGTTGGTTTCTCTTAATCTTTTATCTCTGGCAGGTTATATAGCTTGCAAAGCCTTTCCTATTTTCTCAAGTTTTCCTTGTCTAACCAATTGGATTTCTATTCATGTGCTGTTTTCACGTGCTTTATTGAATAATTGTTCTGCCATGAATAAGGGGTTCTGTTGTTCCTGATTTATTCATTTCTCCCCTTTTTACTTGTTCAGTGTTGATGTAGATTGGGACAACGGCTACTGGCACCCAGTTACATCTGCCGTGTTATCTTTGGGTTCCTTGTTTTTCTCACACTCTCCTCATCTAAATGACAATCCTGTTGTAAGCCAGTTGTATAATCCTTCCTTCTTATGTTTTCTGTACTTTTTGCTATTTCATGCTATAGGATTACTTTTTCCCACAGTAAATATTTTCTCTGCATGTTATTTATTCTCTCCTGGTTCTTTGTTTACTTTTCTCTTTGATTTTGATGTCTGGTTTTCATCTTTTTTGGCCTTTCCTTTTCCTGTTTTATTGAATTTTGCTTTGTGAATGGATCTGTGTGCTCGTTTACAATTTCTTGACTCCTCCTTTCTTTCTTTTAACTGCTACGGATTCAGCCAGTCTTACTCTTAACTACTACTACTTCCTGGTATTTTCTCTTTGGTCTTCTCAATGCTCTCTGTCCTCTTTCGATCATCATTTCATTTCTTTCTCTGACCTTTTTTATTCTGTCTCCCATTTTTAATAATAATAACAATAAAATCAACAACAATAACATTCGATTTATATACCGCCCTTCAGGATGACTTAACAACCACTCAGAGCCGTTTACAAAGTATGCTATTATTATCTCCACAACAACAATCAACCTATGAGGTGGGTGGGGCTGAGAGAGCTCTGAGGGAGCTGTGACTGACCCAAGGTCACCCAGCTGGCTTCAAGTGGAGGAGTGGGGAATCAAACTCGGTTCTCTAGATTAGAGTCCTGCGCTCTTAACCACTACAGTAAACTTTTAAATCATTTGGGGATTTTTACAGACCTATCTTAAGCCTCTTGATACTGGCACAGCCATTGTTGCCGTAGCCAATCCTCTGTATGTTCCCTCAGGAGTGAAAAGGAATACCAAAAAAGACCCAGCATCAACAAACTAAAAACATGGCAGCTGCACTGGACACTGCTGCTGAAGCCCACCAATCACAATCCATGCTGATTATGCTTCCATGTCAATCATTTATGGAAGCAACCAACCAACATACAGCAATGTTGGCCCAACTCCTGTCCCCACCCACCATAGCACAAAACTAAGGAAGGAACAAAGGCAACATTGTGCCCTCTGCTGGAGGGAGGACCATGAGCTCTGAGTCTGCCAAATTCCAATTACCTTCATAGACAAGGACTCAGTGATCTCCTTAGACAAGGAGAGCCAGTTTGGTGTAGTGGTTAAGAGCAGCAGGACTCTAATCTGGAGAGCCGGGTTTGATTCCCCACTCCTCCGTTTGAAGCCATCTGGGTGATCTTGGGTCAGTCAGCTTCTGAGAGCTCTCTCAGCCCACCCACCTCACAGGGTGAGTAGTGTGGGGATAATAATGACATACTTTGTAAACCATTCTGAGTGGGTGTTAAGTCATCTTGAAGGGCAATACATAATCAAATGTTATAATAATAATAATTATTATTAATCCCATCCTGCAAACAAACATCTGTTGATCAAAATCTGTTTTGATCAACAGATGCACAGGGAAGGAAAAATGGCCACTCCAGCTATACTACCCAAACTTTTCCATGGCTGACTTGACAGAGAAAGCCCACATAGGAAGGCCACAGTCTATCCCAGGCAAGAGACCTGGTCCCAGGGAGTGAAGAAGGCAATAACCTGTTTCCAAAATAGGGAACACAGACACTAGGACAGCAATAACACAGCAGTATATTTACAGAAGGCATTCCTGTCATTCTCCTCCATAGTTTACTAGGGATGATCATTCATATGAAAAAAAAGAGTAAGGGGTTTGAGGGGGAATCTGAGATCAAGAGGGTCAGCACCAAGACAATCTGAGGAAGTAAGATTAGAACTCACACCCCACACAATGCAGAGTGTTCCTCTAACCACACAGCCAACGAGGCACTGAGGAGGAAAGAAGACATATCTTGGAGCAGTTAGAATCATCCATTGGCACAGGGCATTGAAACCATTCATTTATCCCAGAATAGGAAAGGCTGCAGAGGCAGGGATTGTGCTGTGGAATGGCACAGAATTCAGCTGCATGAGGTCCCGGGTTCGAACCTTGCATGTGATTTCCCAGTGCTGTACAGTAGCCAGAGTCACAGCCCCAACTGAGATTTTGTTTGCCACTGAAATAAATGGGAACTATTCTCAGACTGGGTTCCTAATATGAATGGCTTTAGTTCCAATACTAATACAAGTTTCTAAAAAGATGGAAAAGCATAATTTGCTTTTCTCCCCCACACTCCTGCCAATGGGGGAGTGCAAAGAGCTGTCCAGCATGCTGGACACACCCCGTGGGATTTCCCCCCTTTTAGCTGCTGGAAACTTGGGGGTGTCTTCCAAAAAGCACTTTAGTGGGCACACGTGTTCACTCACATCCCTTCCTCTCCCTACCCATCCTGAGAGTACATCATGATGAATGCATTTGACTTGCAGTTATTTTATAACAAGCAGGTTTGTTGCAAGATAGAATGATCCTCCTAGATGGCTGAAAAAGTGAGGTATAAGAGGAAAAAAGAATAAAAACAAACACATGGATCAAATCCCAGGGTGAGATGGTATGATGTACAGTAAATAAATTGTGTGCATGCAGCAGAGTTTATCAGTGTGTGTGGGTGGGTGGGGGTGATGAATGGCAGTGACATGTAATGTTAAAAGCATATGAGTGTCTATTTTCATCTGTAATTATTGAGGGGTATGGGGAAGGGTTAAGCACAAGCAGTCCTTCCCCTCTTTCTTGGCCCTGAGGTCCAGACTGCTGCTTTCTCTTGAAGAAGTTTTGCTTTAAGAAAAAGATGTCTTGGTTTTGTTATACATATTTGATCAAGGCTATTTCCACGCGACCTTAAAGAGACAGCCCACTCACTGAATGCTAACGGTTTTTCTCCTTGACTCCAGATGTCTTCGTTTTCAAACCAGTTGCTGGCTGTTTGGCTTTCGTTTTTTCGGCACCTTTTGGGGGACTGCAGGAAAGTGCGTTCCCAGAAAAGATGCCAAAAAAATGGAAGACAAGCATCCTGCAACTGTTTGGAAAATGGAGATGCCTGGAGTAAAGGGGTAAAGCTGCCCACATTTGGTGAGGGAGTCATCCTTTTAAGGATGTGTGGAAATGGCCCAAGCTCAGTCCTTATGGACACACACATGGACACATGAAGCTGCCTTATACTGAATCTGATAGTGGGCCATTAAGGACAGTATTGTCTATGTAGACCGGCAGCAGCTCTCCACAAACTCAAGCAGAGGTCTTTCACATCACCTACTACCAGATCTTTTAAACTGTAGATGCTGTCGATTGAACCTGGGACCTTCTGCTTGCCAAGTACTACTGAGCCATGGTCCCTCCCATTATATAGACCCAGGGCTTTTTTTCAGCTGGAATGCGGTGGAATGGAGTTCCGGAACCTCTTGAAAATGGTCACATGGCTGGTGGCCCCGCCCCCTGATCTCTAGACAGAGGGGAGTTTAGATTGCCCTCCGTGCTGGGGCCACCAGCCATGTGACCATTTTCACCGAGGGTGATTTAAACTTTTAAAAACTCCCCCCTTGTTCCAGCTGACCCAAAGTGACATCATTGGCCCTGGGAGCATGCGTGCACTTTGCACGCACACATGTGGTACCAGGGGCACCACCTCCCACCAAGAGTTGCCCTCTGTGCTGGCAACTCACTGAGTTCCACCGCCTCTTTTCCCAGAAAAAAAGCTCCGTATAGACCTGTTAGGTGTTGAGAGAAATGAAATGACTTTCCTACAAAACTTTTAAACAACCCCGTACATGAGAAAAAAATGTCCTTTTTGGCACTTCTTGCTTGAAACACTGCATTCGACTTAGAATAAAAAAGAATGTGTGTTATTATTATTGTAACATTGCCGTGTAACGTTTTGCCAGAGCCCTGTTGCAACACGTTCCAACATGCCTGAGAGTTATAAAATAAGCAGTGTGAGATTCAATAAAAGTTTTAATGAAAAGAAAAAAAGGAGAGATTCCCTCCACCCTTTCTTAGCTATCCTCTCCAATAGACAGTAATTCAAATCATCTGGTCAGCATTGAAAAATGTCCAGTAGATATTTTAAAATGAATGAAGTCTTGTACCAAAAAGTTCCTTCCAACTCTATGGCATGTGAATTCTGGACTCTGCAGTATATCGCGGCAGGAAATATTTTATGATGAGCGTGTTTAGAAATCTCAATCTTTCAACAGCCGGTTATGGTTTGACTTGGATTCTATCTACAGTGCAGACCTTGGCAGCTGGGGTTTTCCTGGAATTATAACTGGTCTCTAGACTACAGAAATCAGTCCCTCTGGGGAAGATGGCAGCGTTGGGCGGTGGCATCACATCCTTGCGGAACTCCTTCTGCTCTCCAAACTTTACCTTACCCAGGCTCCGCCTCCAAATTTCCAGGAACTTCCCGACCCAGAGCTGGCAACCCTTGTTCATACCACGGCTGATTCCGCACATGTTGGATAATGCACTTTCAATGCACTTTATCAATCATTTGAGGTGGGTTTTTTGTTCCACACACAAAAAAATCCATTCCAAATGATCTATAAAGAGGATTGGAAGTGCATTATCTAACGTGTGCGGAATCACTCCATGAAAGGTTACTTAGTAAATCCCTGTAAACTGAGCTCCTGTCCAGGGCACAGTTAACAGGGGCTACTTGAAAGTGTTACCCTGAGTGAGGGGTGTTCAGCCACCCAAGTCCTGTAGTGTTGCCGAATCTGGCTTGAAAATGTCCTGGGAAATTGGTGGGGAGGTTAGGGTTTGGGGAGGGGAGGGACCTCAGCAGAGTATAATGCCACAGAGACCCCTCTCCCAACCTGCCATTATCTTCAGGGGAATTGATCTCTGTCATCTGGAGATCAGTTCTAAGTTTGGCAGATCTCCAGGTCCCACATAGAAGTTGGCCACCACAAAGTACTCCATGTGTGCTCTGTGCATGTCATCACGAGGCCAGAGAACTGCAGCTGCATGTCATGTACCATATCATCTCAGTTATGGATAGCTGTCCTGGCTGGGTTTTAGATACAGCTTAGGAAAGCAACGATTGGCTACAGATTTTCTTGATATCCTATGCAACGTGTATCCTTGGCGTGTAGCCATGGTGGTGCAGTTGTTGGATTGATAGCCTAGGGCTGGGATTACCCAGATTCAAATTCCCGTTTGCCGTGAAAATGACTGGGTGACCTCTCTTTCAACTTCACCTACTTCACAAGATTGTTGTGAAAGTGAAATGGAGGAGGGAAGAATAGCAGCAGCAGCAGCAACAACAACGCTATGCTTATATACCACCCTTATAGAAAGCTTAGTGCCCAACTCCAGGCGGAGAACAAAGTCAGTGTTATTATTACAGCTGGGGAGCTGGGGCAGATAGAAGTGGCTTTCCAAGGCCACCTGCTGAGCTCAGGGCAGCCGTGGGAGTCAAACCAGCGGAGTGCTGACTCAGAGTCCAGCCACTTAATCACTGTGCTACAGCATGCTATCTTGCATGCTATCTCGAGCCCCTTTGAAAAAGGGTGGGATAAAAACATACCAGATTAAAAAGATTAATAATAGAAATGGCAGGAGGCAAACAGAACTTTGTTTTTCTCACTGGGTTCAGTGGGAGTGTTTATACTTATTCCAGGATTTTCACCAGCAGGGGTGGGATGTGGGCAGAAAGTACTTAGAATCTATTTATTTCCCTTCATTTACACCCCACATCTCTCCTCACTGGGGACCCCAACTTGGCTTACAACATTCTCCTATTCTCCATTTTATCCTCCCAACAACCTATGAGATAGGTTAGGCTGTGAATGTGTGGGACTGGCCCAAGGTCACCCAGCAAACTTCTATTCCACCAGCCTGTGCAGGGAGGGAAGAATAAAAATAGTAAGTAAGTAAGTAAGTAAGTCAGTCAGTCAGTCAGTCAGTCAGTCAGTCAGTAAGTAAGTAAGTAAGTCAGTAAGACACAGCAGAGATTCAAAGCTGGGTGTCCCAGATTGTAGTCCAACAACCTACTCACTGCACAATGCTTACTAAGTCTCACTGTTTCACCAGCACGCTCCCAAGACTGTTACCCAAATAGTCAGTCTCCTAATTAGCTGGGGTAATCCGCTTAAAGGAGACAAAGCGAGAGGGGGTAACTGGGATTCTCCACCAATGTGTACGGGGATTTTTCCCTTAAGAGAACTTTTGAAATAAATCAGTCAGATGTTCAACCAGAAAGGTTTTTATTAAAGGAGAAATGAAAGGGCAAACGTACACTTACACACAGCACACATACGAGGCAAAATGATAGTGCAATCCTAAGGAGAGTTATGCCAGTCTAAGCCCATTAAAATCAAAGGGCATAGACCGGAGTAACTCTGTTTAGGATTGTACTGTAAGAGGAACTCTTCTTGGTAGACATGTTTAGGATTGCTTCCTAAAAGTGGGCAACCCAGCTTCTAACAGGGACATTCCTACCTTGTTCTAGCCCTCATTTAATAATTTCAAATATCTCTAATAAGCAAGGTGGGTGTTGGTGATAACAGTTTCCCCACCCCAACCCACTGGAACTTCAGAGCATATAAGGGTGGTATAGCATGGCCCCAGGAAAACATTTCTACAGTGATTCTGAATATTCAAAGCACTTCCTGGGAATTATTTTGAGGTAATCCTTATGCAACAACCCCATGAAGTGGAAGTATTCACTCCATATTGCAGATCGGGACATTGCAAAATCCACCCATCTGTACCCAGCTTATTTATTTATTTACAACATTTATATCTAGCCTTTCCACACACTCAGAGCCACCAAGGCAACTAATTTATTTATTTACTAGCTTGATAGTCGTGCTTCGCTATGGTATTTAACTACTTTAAATCCAGTTATAATACTTACTAGTAACAAAGTCTGTTGTGGGGAAAAATACAATGGACTTCAGAAAGGGGAGGGTGGGCAGGTGGGCATTGCTTCTTCCTCTGTGACTGATCCCAGCTGGGTGAAGGGGGGGGAGGAATTGCCACCTGCTTTGCTACTGATTCCAGCCAGGTGAGGGGTGGGGGGTGGGCATTGCCTCCTGCTCTGAACCTGATTCCAGCTGGGTGAAGGAGGGGCAGACATTGTCACCTGCTCCGCACCTGATCAAGGCCACGTGAAGGGGGGGGGGTAGGCATTGCAACCTGTTCCATGCCTGTTTCCGGCACAGTGAGGGTGGGGGGGGGGTGAGCATTGCTACCTGGTCTACTCCTGATCCTGGACGGGTGAAGGGCAGGCAGGCATTGCTGCCTGTTCTGTGCGTGATCCTGGCCAGTGAAGGGGGGGGGGCGGACATTGCCTCCTCCTCTGTGCCTCATCCCAGCCGGGTGACAGTGTGGGGGGGTGAACATTGCTGGCTGTTCCACTCCTGATCCCAGCTGAGTGAAGAGGGATTGGACATTGCTTTCTGCTCTGTGCCTGATCCCAACCAGGTGAAGGTGGGGGGGAAGGCATTGCCACCTTCTTCGCTCCTGATTCCAGCCAGGTGAAGGGGGGGGGGCAAGCATGGCCACCTACTTAATGCTTGATCTTGGCCATGTGAAGAGGGATAGGCATTGCCTCCTGCTCCATGCCTGATCCTGGCTGGGTGAAGGGGGGCGGACTTTGCTGCCTACTCTGCGTCTGATCTCAACGAGGTGATGGGGATGGGCATTGGCACCTGATCTGCTCCTGATCCTGGCAGGTTGAAGGAGGACTGGACATTGTCACCTGCTCCGATCCTGATCCTGGCTGAGTGAAGGTGGGGGGTGGGCATGGCCACCTGCTCCACTCCTGATCTTGGCTGCATGAAGGGGGGGGGGATGAGCATTGCCACCTGCTCTGTGCCTGATCCCAGCTGGATGAAGAAAGGCGGGTATTGCCACTTGCTCCACTCCTGATCCTGGCTGGATGAAGGGGGTGGGTGGGCATTGCCTCCTGCTCTGCACATGATTCTATCCAGGTAAGGGGGGGCGAGCATTGCCACCTGCTTCGCACCTGATTCTAGTGGGTTGAAGGGGGAGCGGGCATTGCCTCCTGCTCCACGCCTGATCTCAGCTGGGTGAAGGTGGCAGGTGGATACTGCCATATCTTCCACTCCTGGTCCCAGCTGGGTGAAGGTAGGGAGTCGGCATTGCCACTTTCTTTGCTCCTGACCACAAATTCTGGACACATACGCAAATGAGCTCTATGTTCCAACTGTCTCTGGTGGGGGATAAGGTGTGGAATGTTGCCCCAACCAGCCCGCATATGCAAATGACCTTGAAAGACTGGCCCAATCAGGGATGAGTGGCTGAGCTGGCAGTGGTGCAAGCAGGCAGCAGCCTGTCAACCACACAGGGAAGCAGTATCCCTTTGGGAAAACACATTTCACCCCTTTTTACCCCCTTAGGGGTTGAATTTCTTAAAATCCCATCTTAGTGGGTGTTTACATTGTCAGGGCTTGCGGCGGCCGCCGCTGGGTGGGGCCCCAGCATGCCCAGCCCTGACTTCAAAGGGGTGCCAGGGATGCTGCAGGACCCTGCTCTGTGGAAGGAGGGGCGGCATACCTCACCCAGACTCCCTCTCAGTCTACTCGCTGGCCTGCTCAACCTGTGCCACTCATCCCCTTTGACCTCTACCTCTGGCTCCGGCTCCGGCTCAATCAACCCACCCTGAATTCTCACCTGAGCCAGCTTTTATAGGGTTTCCATTGGCTGCCTCCGCCCTTCCTTCCAAGCTCCTTCTCTCTGGCTGCCCAGCTGTATCTGCTCTCAGGTGTTCCTTCTCTTTCATTAACTCCTCCCGGCCTTCCCTGCCTCTCTAGCAGGGTGGGGCTGAATGTAAAGGTGTCCCAGCTGAGGCTTCCTCCAGGTGTGCCTTCTTCTCTCCCTCCCTCATTCTCCTTTAACCTCCCCTGCAGGACTGGGCTGGCAGGGCCTTTCTAGGTGCTGTGCCTTGGCCATCTTTGCCTCTGCTCATGAGGTGCCCTTCCAGCCAGCATCTGGGCTGCCTGTCCCTTGGAGCTGGGTGTGGCTGCCCTTCCCTGGCAGGCTTCCCCCTCTGGCTCTTCCCCTCCCACACTTGCTGCTGTTGGTGTTGCCTTCCCTGGAGCCTCTGGGCCCCCTGACTCTGCTGCTGGGGTGCTGTGACTGTTCCCCCCGGACAAGTGCCTGTGGAAGCAGCTGGGCAGATGTCTCCCGGGGGTCTCCCATCCTTTTCTCCAGGTAAGTTCAGGGGCTGGGTTGCGGACCCCGGACACACATCATGAAAGGAATGTTCTCCCCAAATTTCATGTTTCTAGGTCCAGGAGTTTGGGCTGGGAGTTGATGAGTCAGTCAGGACACTTGTCTTTATATATATAGATTTTGAATGTTCAAAGCACTTCCCAGGAATTATTTTGAGGTAATCCTTACATAATCCTTCATTTATATCCCACCGTTCTCCCCAATGGGGACTCAGAGCGGCTTTCATCCTCCTCCTCTCCTCACAACTACCCTATGAGGTAGGTTAAGTTAAGAGTGTATGACTGGCCCATGGCCACCCAGCGAGCTTCCATGGCACAGTGAGTATTTGAACCTAAGTTTCCCACTAAATCGCACAGGCTCTTAAAAATTACAACAGCCTAATTAAATACATTGTAAAACCAATGGAAAACAAAGATAAAATACTTTTATAAAACAGAGGGCAGCAAATTAAAACCCAAGGCAGGAAGGAGGCATTGTTGAGGGGATTCCAGATGAAACAAAAAAGTTCTCACCTGCTGGCAGAAGGGAACAAATGAATATATCTGGGAGGGGAATTCTGTAATTTTGGAGCCATGGGGCCCCAAAATTGGCTAGAAAGTTGCCACAGTATAATGACCCCTGGGAAATTTAGTCCTCAAGATTCTGGATGCATTTTTGATGGGCAGGAAGCAAATTCTGTCCAGTCTCAGTGATGACACCCGGTATTGAAACTGTGTTTGCTATGATCCGTTGCTTTTGAACAGCACGAAAGTTAGCTTTGTTGCGATGATTAATTAGAAACTGGCGGCACCATCTGTAGCGTTATTCATCAGCATTACTTTAATCTTGAACTTGTGTTGGTTAAAATTACCCTTGGTAGCTTGTGTAGAAGAGAGGAAAAGAAAATTTAAAAAGCCCTTTTATTCAAAGAAATAAGATGCTCAATAAACACACATGTGCCTTCGGACAATTACAAACCTGCCAGATTTAACTTCAGAGATCTTACAGAACACTGGGATGTACAAATTTCATCCTGGCTGGAGTTGTTTTCTTTGATAGTTTCATGTGATGTTTGGTAATAAAAAACCCTGCTGGGATTTTGGAGAACTAGTGTTTAAAAACTCACCAGCTTCCATACTGATGCAAAATTTCTATAATAAAGAGCTTTCCCACAGACAAGATGAAAACGCTTGATACACAAACCACCAAACCGAACGGAGAAATGCTGCTTCAGGTACACACCTGCCTGAGTTCTGGGAATTCCAGATGGGTAGCCGCCAAATACAACAGGAGTCTGGTGGCAGCAAAAAGCCTAACAAAAATTTATTCCAGCTCTGACTCACAAATAAAGTTTGTCTGTCTAAGGTGCCACTGGACTCCTGCTTTTATTGTAAGTTCTGAGAGCTAAGGTGAGAGATCACCTGTTGTTTTGCAAAAGGCATCTCATTTCTAAATATATAGTAGATCAAAGCAGGAGTCCCCAATATGGGGCTTGTGTGTGCCATGGCACCCATCAACACCTTTCCACCAAGTGTTTTTAGAAAGTGGGTGAGGCCAGGTGTGGCACTTGCCCTGCCCGGTCTCCTTGAGAGTAGGGGGAATTAGTGGCAAGGAGGAGGGCTATGTGAGAGGGGTAACTGTGGAATAACTCCACCAATATTTACGGGATCTTTCCCCAAGGTAGCAGACGAGACTTGGTGTTTAAATAAAGGAGTATTTTTATTTAAAGAGGAAAAAACAACATATACACAAGAGGCAATTAAAAATGTTTGGTACACACACACATAGTGTCCTAGGAAGCTAGCCAGAAATTGGAATAGAGTGAGGGAGGGGAAGTATATTTACCTATCCAGATGAGTAGTCCACAGAGGAAGAGAGCTTCAAACTTCCTGCATTTTCAGCCAGGGAAGAGGGCTCAGAGAGAGAGAGACTCTGAGGGCACTTCACTGGGTGAGAATGTACAATTTGAATGGGGCAAAGCCTTGGTTTTTATAGGGCAAAATATGTCCTGAGGCTGGAGACACCCCCCTCCTCAGCCATTGGGACAAAGACCGTAAAGGTCATCTCCTGGGAATTACAAAGGTTTGATTACTTTTGATTACTGCTGCTGGAGTGTGACAAAGGAAATGTAAAGTTTCTCCTGGTGCTCCACAAAGAAGTAGTTTGCAAATGAATCTACCCAGAGCTTGATTGATTAATTTAGATATGAAACTGCATGTTCCCAGAGACAAATTATAATCTTATCAGTGCTGATTGATTGCTCCTTGATCTTGGGGTGGGGATTTCTTCACGGAAAGAGGGTATCAGAATGTGCTAAGAGGAGTGACTCAGTGAGACCCTTTCTTATCACAGCTCATACCTGCAGCTGGGAAGGCAGTAAAATCAATCACCTCCAGTCCTCGGCATTTGCATGAATGTCCCATTCATGCTTTAATCTCCTGGGCAGGTCTCAGCAATGCAGTCTGCTCAGGCGGCTGGAATTCCCCTGCTGCATATCAGTCTGCATTAATCCAGGGGTCCTGTGATTTTTAAATCACAGGCAGCTATCAAACAGCTATTAAATATGGCGGAGACTGGGGCCGACTACTTACACTGCTGGACTTCTGACTGGCCACTGGAGATCAAATTGGCAGTTTAAAATAATGCTTCAGAGGCAGCTGTCATCACAGTGTTGTTTTTTATTCTCTCTTACTCTTGTTTCCCACTGTATTTTAAAAATATCTCTCTTGTCCCCTGCCCTTAGGCTTCTTCTGTGTGTGTTGCTCCACCTACTACAGCAGCCATTTTGTGGTTGGCTCTGCCTCCTGGGGCAGCCATGTTGTGTTATGCCCACCACCCTGTGTCAGAATTCCGAAGGTGCCCAAGGCTCAAGATTGGAGACCACTGGATTAAAGGCTCGGGGAAAAGTCCAGTAGCCTTCAGCTTAACATAAGATAGGCCAAGCAGTCTGGAGCTCCCAGCATTTAAAAAATTCAATACCAGGGGCGTGGGGACCAGTGCCAATACCGTGGAAAAAAGGTAAGGGGTGCTAAACCTTCTATCACTGCAATTTTTCAAATCTGCTCTTTCCTGTGTCAGGGTAAACATGTGGGTATAAGTGACTACACCTATATTTCCCCCCCAAATGACAAATAATATTTCTCCATGTCATCTTCAGGATAGGAAAATGATGTTGTGGGTGTGGGAGATTTAGCCCCCCCCCTCCACTTATTTAAATATTTATTTACTTCCTTTATATCCTGCCTTTTTAGGGCTGCCAGGTCCCCCAGTGGAGGTCCCCCATTCCCAGCCTCTGTGCCCCGCTGCCACTCACCTGGCCAGTGGGGAGAAAAGGCCCAGGGAAAGACCTAGGAGGCAAAAAACCTCTCAGACCAGCATGCAGCCAGTGTGCTCCCACTGGCCGCAACGACTTCACTTCCAGAAGTGACATCATTGCACTTGGCAGCAAGCATGTTCCCATGCTTCACAGGAGCCCAAATGGCCCCTGTGAAGGCCAGGAGCATGCCCGCCACCAGGCGTGATGACATCACTTCCAGAAGTGACCTCTTTGTGCCTTTCAAGATGATAAGGGAGGTTGCCCTCAGATAAGTGCCAGGCCCCCACCTCCTGCTAGGAGGGTGACTGGCAACCCTATACTTTCTCTTCAATGGGGATTCAAAGCTGCTTACATTGTCCTCCTCTACTCCACGTTATTCTCACAACTACCACTCTGAGAAGATGAGAGATTGTGAGTGGCCTGAGGTAACCCAATGAATTTCCATGGCAGAGTAGGGATAACAAAAACAACATTTGATTTATATACTGCCCTTTAGGACAAAATGCCCATTCAGAGTGGTTTACAAAGTATGTCATTATTATCCCCACAAACAGACACCCTGCAAGGTGGGTGGGGCAGAGAGAGCTCTGAGAAGCTGTGACTGCCCCAAGATCACCCAGCTGGCTTCAAGCGGAGGAGTTGGGAATCAAACCCGGTTTTCCAGATTAGAGTCCCACCACTCTTAACCACTACACCAAACCGGCTCTTTAGGGTGCCACAATCTTAATCAGAACAAATTAAAACATGATCAAAATAATAAAACATCATTAAACTACTACAATTAACAACCAAATTTTTTATACCTTGCCCAAAGTGGCTTACATCTTTCTCCTCTCCTCCATTTTTTTCCTCACAACAACCTCGTGAGTAAGGTTAGGCTGACAGTATGTGGCCCAAGGTCACTCAGTGAGCTTCCATGCCAGAGCTGGGCCAGGGAACTGAATCTGGGTCACCCAGAATCTAGACTGTGGGCCAAACTACAAGTGACGCCTGACACAGGTTGGACACTTGCCAGCTTCCTTCAAGTTTTGATGGGAAATGTAGGCAGCTTGGCGGAATGTTGGACAAGTGACAGTTGGAAAGTCCACTGGACAGCAGTCGGAGAGCCAAGCTGCAAGACCAGGACGCCTACATTTCCCATCAAAACTTGAGGGAAGCGGACAAGTGTCCAACCTGTGTCATTCATCACTTGTAGCTTGGCCCTCAAACTCTAGGCACTATACCACACTGGCTCTCAAACTGAAACTCTTAACATGCAACTCAAACTATTCACATTCAGCTATGATAACTAAGGGCCAAGCTACACATGACGAATGACACTTGAACGGCAAGTGGATTGAGTGGAGGGCAAGTGAACAGGGAGAAATACACTTGCTGTTCAAGTGTCATTCGTCATGTGTAGCTTGGCCCTGAGTTTAAAAAATGCTGGCAGTTCCATTCACAGAATGCCCTGGGCCTCATTTGGTTGGGTTCTAAGGTAAGTGGACAACTTTAGGAAGCATAAGGGAAGAAGCTGGATCAAACCTGTAGAGCTCCATCTCTCTCCTACATACATTCGTTATGGACTGCATACATATGGACTGTTTAGGTGTGAGCTCTAAATGTGCAATCAAGAAGGGAAAAGTGTATGCACATACAGTCCGTGCCTTTTCATACAGTCTGTGGGACATATGTGGTCAGTCCTGTTCCTTCTCCATGCCATTCTCTAATATGAGTATGTAAAAAGTGCCATGTGAAATTACCTTCTCTATCTCCTAGCAATCCTTAGGCATTAGGCTTCAAAACCCTCCTGAAGTACTCATTAGGACAGAACATAGATAAGACTAGGTATATCTAGAGAGGTCTTACTACAGAGATTATGCATCTGTTCCATAGCTCTGTGCCGAAGACTGCAAGATTAATATAACCACCACCTGTCCTTAAATACTGATAAAGGTGGAAAGATGTTGATGATGTCTGGTGGTTGAGATTGGGAGGAAAGGACGTGAAACTTTCACAATATATAGATCAAGAATAGATGGCTAAGGGCAAAAAATCTTTCTGACCAGCAAAGCATGGTTTATGGTAATTCTCTTGAGTAACTAACAGCATTTTAGGTTAAGGTGGTTTAAATCTCTAGTGTACTTTATTTGTCTGTTAGAATATTTTTCCATGAAAAGAACACGATGAGTGGAAGAACATATTAACTTCACTTGAATATTTAAATGATGGGGCACACTTTGTTCCTAATCTCTCTTTGAATCTCAGCACCATGTGCCATTGCATCATATATAGCCTATATAATATCTTTCAGTAAAACTGGGGAAACCATCTCCATTGTTCAAAGATTTTATGAACTTCAGAGAAGTTTGTAATTTTTGTTTCCCTGTCTAGAGACAAGGATGCCCAGTACAGACCCACCCTTCTAAGTTTATTGACGTCAATAGGCTTAGAATGGAGTAACTGACAGTCTTCTGCTCTTCAGCGTCGTCAGGTTTCAGCTATGCAATATGTAACTTTCGCAATGGCTGGACCACAGTCCATTTCCGAACTGCCATGCTTGAGTTGTGTGTTTGTTTGCTGTGGTTGCTTTGTTGTACAAAGCTGCACAGGAAGTGTGACTGAGCATCGGAGTGGATTAGAATGGTATGGGTCTTTTTGTGCAACCTATCTCAAACATGATGAGATTTCCCCCAGCAATGCATCTCTTGAGAACCTTTCCACTGGAGCAGAAATTGCATGGTGGCAATATTCAGAATGGAAGAAGACCTTTTCTGGATCAGGCAAGGGGGTTCATCTAGTCCAACATTATTTTCTCCAGAAGTTAATAGCTACATCCCTAGGAAGCACATAATCACAGCAGGAAGGGAATAGGCCTCTGTTAAGCTTTATCACTAGCGTTGCTACTAAGGGCCAAGCTACACATGACGAATGACACTTGAACGGAAAGTGTATTTCTCCCTGTTCACTTGCCCTCCACTCAACCCACTTGCCGTTCAAGTGTCATTTGTCATGTGTAGCTTGGCCCTCAGAGGTACAATGTCTCCAAATATGGAAGGTCCAACTACCTGTTATGGTTAATAGCTCCTGATAGAAAACCTCCTTTCCTTGAATTGGCAATCGTATACGTATGCCAAACAAGCTTCAGCCTTATATTTGATTCTTAAAGGCCCTCTTGCCTTTAGGATGTCTGTTGGCACCTTCTTGTGACTGCTACAATGATCTTTACTGAGTAGGGTTGCCAGCCTCCAGGTAATAGCTGGAGATCCCCTGGAATTACAACTGGTCTCCAGGCCACAGAGATCAGTTCACCTGGAGAAAATGGCTACTTTGGGGGGTGGACTCTATGGAATTTATGCCATGCCAAGGTCCTTTCCCTTCCCAAACCCCTCTTTCTCCAGGTTTCACCCCCTAGATCTCCAGGGATTTCCCAACTTGGAGCTGGCAACCCTATTACTGAGGCAGATACTCATGTAGGAGGAATATCTACTAGGGAGCCTGGCTTCTTTTCATGAAGCAGGATGCTGCCTCTTCCTTGTGGGAGCAGGTGGGGAATCCAAAGACAAGAAGGGGGTGGGAATCCTGGCACTAACCCAGGAGGCAGCACCTAAGGTGAGGGTTACCAGTCCCCTGCTTGGGGGGGGGGTTCCCCAGCTCCCAGCTTCCACCCCCGCCACTGCTTACCTGGCTGGCAGGGGTGAAAGGTGGGGAAATGCACCTCCCAGGCCCATTTGGGGCCTGAATTGGTCTGCTGTGAAATGCAGGAACTCTCCAGGGCCCTCCCGACAGCGCTCCCGCGCTCCGCAGCAGGCTAAATTGGGCCCGTTTGGTGCTGAAACTGGCCAGTTGCAAAGTGTGGGGGGCATTTCAGCACCCCAGCAGCACTCCTGCATGCTGCAGTGGGCCCGTTTCGGCCTCAAATGGACCCAATTTTTCCCCAAACAGGCCAAAATTGGCCCGCTGTGGAGCTCAAGAGTGCTCCTGGGGCGGCACGATGCCCTACGTGATGACGTCACTTCCCAAAAGTTATGTCATCACATGGTCCAGGAACGTGCACATACACCATGACGAAGGTAAGTGCTGGGTCTCCCACCTCCCACCAGGACGGTAAGGGGACCTGGCAACCCTAAGGTACATTCAGAAGACAGCTGAGAAACAGAACATACTATGCCCACCTCTCAGAAACTCCCCTCCCAGGACCATCTTTCTTTAAACAGGAGTCGATTACAATGAAGAGACATCGCAGTAGGGCAGAGACCCAGATGACTGCTTCAAGGATCTTTCACAGCCTTTTTTTTCTTCTGCCTCTGCAGGAAGAGAATGCTGTACAGAGACAATGGGAGAACGATCCGTATATCATCACCTTTTCGGAAGGTAATGAATTGGTTTCACTCCAGGAGGAATCATGTTTTCCATTTCATGCATGTCCTTACAGTTATTACCCAGCACTCTTCCATATACCTGCCAAGTTTGCTCCTCACCCCACCCCCACTTCTGGTATTCTTAAAGGAAAGAAAATAGTTTGGAATTTTTATGAGCAAATGTCTTGGAACCAAGCAAACTTTCTGAACGGCGTATGCCGTTTGCCATTTTATCAGGCCTGCTATAAAAGAATGTTTTCGAGGCCTGCTGAACAAAGTTAGCTCACTGATTTTATGATTGTCTGCTGGAAAGAAAAATCCCACTGAGTTTGAAGGAACTTACTTTCAGAGGTAAGTGAGCATAAGATGAGCAAGGTTCAGGTCTAGTGGCACCTTAAAGACCAACTAGATGGGAGCTCTGACTCCTGAAATCTCATACCATTTATTTATTTATTTGATTTGATTTATACCCCGCCCTCTCCACAGATGGGCTCAGGGCGGCTAACAACATTAAAAACATACATTAAAAGTCACAAAAACATAAAATCAATAATAAGTTTTAAAAAGTCATTAAAATAGTCCAGGAGCAGGCTATTTAAACAGATATAGGGAGTCTGTATACGGGCATAGCAGATGGCTGAGGGCAGCCCAAGAAGGTGGTCTTAGATGGAAGAAGAAGAACTCCTGCTGGCACTCATCCAAAGGCCCGGCGGAACATCTCCGTTTTACAGGCCCTGTGGAACTATAACAGGTCCCACAAGGCCCGGATCTCCACCAGGAGAGCATTCCACCAGGCCGGGGCCAGGGCAGAAAAAGCCCTAGCCCTGGTTGAGGCCAGATGGATGTCCCTCGGGCTGGGGACCACCAGGAGTTGCTTGTCTGTAGAGCGCAACACCCTGCAGAGGATGTAATGGAAGAGGTGTAATTGGTTTTTAAGGTGCTCCTGGGCCCGGATCTTGTTCTTCTAATACAGACTAACGCGGCTGCCCACTTGAAACTATGTGCATAATGTGGTAATCTAAGTGCAGTCCCAAATTGTACCGAAGCTAAAAAAAAGCCACACAATGTGTTACATTACTCTACAATTCATGATATAACCTTCAAGTCCTACTATTGTAAGCATTCAGACATGTAGACTCAGTGATACCATCCCTTCAATACCATCTTTTATAATCTTCTATCATCCTAAATGTCCCACATTCCTGCAAGACTATCTGCCTGTCCACCTCCTCTTCTTAAACCTCTTTGCTGATGTAAACAAGATTCATACAAGATGAAAGGAAAGGGGAGCTAAGAGAATGTGTTTGGATATCTTGCAACCTTTCCCCTAGAAACGGAACCCCTAAATGCCTATTTTTTCCTGGAAACTGATTCCCAATGCTTTCAATGGATGTTGATGCCATTGGGACATCAGCTGCCATTACCCCAACCCCCATCTTCATTTTAGGCCTATATGGCTGCCTAGCGATCAACAACAACAACACAAAAGAAAGAGTGAAAAGAAACCATATATAAAGCCTGGAAGCACATGATCAAAAATGAATGTAGACATCTCAAAGCGGTCAACAATCAGCACAATGAACGTATGGGAGAGAAAAAAGAAGGCAAGGGACCGGGTATGCCTCCCTTTTCATACACATCCATATATCTGGTAAAAACCATAAAAATGCTCTAGGAATTTCAAAAATATCTGTGGTTTTTGCTACAGAGATTTTCAAATTCACAGAGTGTCATAACTTCACTTCATGTTCTAAAACCGAAGTCTCTGATCCAAATCTCCTTGGGAACCCTTGATATCCAGGTATGCGCTCCTTCACTTGGTTCAGGCTCCAGCTATCTCTAACTGTTATCTTGGTTCTTGGGATAATGGGGAGACTGTGGAGGTGGATGGGTCCAATCTATCGGCTTTCAAATGAAGGCCTGTTGTATTGCAGAAGGCAGAGAAGCCTGAAGGCTCAGAGGTATACAGAGTCTTGGGATGACAGGGGAGTCTCATTATCCCTTGAAGAGTCTTCCTCTTCCTCTAAGTTGTCTTCCATTCAAGTCAAGAATGGGTGAGGGCAGGTCCTGACAGTGACAACTAGAGATGGGCACGAACAGCAATACGAACAAAAATGCGCTACGAACAGCCCAATCGGCTGTTTGAGAACAAGCTGTTTGTGAGGCCCCATTCTCAACGAACAGGTGGTCGTTGTAAGCCTCATTCATTGCTGTTTGTCAAGCCAGACAGTCTGGCACCTGCAATCAATTCCCTTGGCAACTTAGGCAGGGATTGTCTGAACTCTGTCTGAACTCCTGCTGTTGCCCTGGAAACCCCAATCTAAGCCCAATTTAGCTTGATAGGCAGGTCTTCCTTTCAAATGTGGAGCTCCAAATTTGTTACAAAGGATCAAAGACCAGGGGGGAGGGGGGCTCCCAGCTCTGGCTTTGCAGACAGTGGAGAGGGAGAGACAGCTGATGTTGGCATTTTGATAGACAGAGTGCATTGGAGCTTGAATTTTCTTTGTGTGTGGTGGGATAGGCATCTACCCCTTCAGACTCCAGGGCTGCTGCCAGGCTCTGGGCCAAGCTATTATTTATTATTGGTACTTTTCCTGCTGCCTGCTCAGGTAAGGTTTCTGGGAGTGGTGCAGTAGGGATCTTGACCAAACTTGGATGATGGCTGGAGGAGAGCCTGCTGGCCCCCACACACATCCAACCATGAACATGTTCATGAACATGTTCATGAACAGGTCATGTTCGTAAGTGTTCGTGAGTCCCTGTTCGTGGATGGCAACGAACAATGAACATCATGTTCATTTTTTCCCCTGTCCATTCCCATCTCTATTGACAACAGCTAGTGTTGGTCATGCTCTTGAACAAGTAACACAGAGGGGGGAAATGCAGAAATATCTAGTCCTGGGTCCTCGCAATTTTAATTTTCACTTTGAATGTTCAGCCTGTCAGATTTCCTTTCCCAGACAGTGCAAAGCTCTCTGCTGGGATTAATCAGCCAAGATTCACATCTCTGGAATGCTGTTGACCCCTAAGGGAAGCACCCTGCAATGCAGGAAAGGGGGAGGGGCTGCCATATTTTGAGGGCTTGTTTACATTTCGAGGTCTTTACATGCAGCTCAGCAATATTCGTGCCCTTGGTGCTCAAAACAGACTGTCTCTACATGAATGGAACATTTGCACTGCATTAAGACTACTGGAAAGAAAGAGGAGTTGATATTTGGCATAGAAGAGCCGAATAGCTGAACATGCTATTGAGTTTTAGTTAAGGCACTTTAACTAAACAAACTGCATGCAGAAAGCTTTCATCCAAGTTAGAGAACCAATAACTGTTTTATTTATCTAAAGAAATATATTTGCGTAAGTTTAGTGGAGAGAAAGAACTAGTAACTGATCTAACTAGCTAGGATGGCTTTAGATTGAAAGTAGCCGTCTCTCTCAGGAGGAGACACCATGCCGCCTCTCCTGGTGCATGCAGGGAAGAAGAGAGAGAGGAGGGGAGAGAAGGGAAGGAAGGAAGTTCCCCTGGCAGGAAGGAGATTGATAGCAGCCTATCTATCTAACTTACTCTATGGTTGTTGCCTTCCTTCATCTCTGCTAGCACTTCTAAAGGACTGAGCAAGAGACATCGCCAGGCCCTTCTTCTAAGAGCCAAACCACACGATACGAATTACACGAGACCGAGCGAGTGTCAGGAATCCTGTCTTACCCCAAATGCCCATGTCCAGCATTCTCTCGATGAACACGTGTTCTGGTCCAGGCACGGATTCTTAATGTTATGCTCCAGTTTGGCTGCAACAATGTGTGTTCACAGTCGCAACTAGTAAGTCGACAATGCAGTGTCCTTTTTTCCTGGATCTTCCGCTTCCTATCTGCTCACTCCACCATGCTCTCAGAACTGTGGGTAGATGGTGCTCACATCTATGCACAGAGTGCAGATGCATGATGGGATATCCTTCCCGCATCTTGGAGGAACGCAGAGAAAACCCATGCCACCGCAAACATGGGTTTGATGGAGGTCCTGCATTCCTGGTGCGTGTAGTTGAGAACAACGTTGGAACACATGTAAGTGCATTTTCGTGTCATTCATGTGTAATTTGTATCATGTGGTTCAGCTCTAAGTCATGCAGCTTGCATTCTGAAACCTAGGTTCCTCAGTGGAAGTTAATGGATCTCTTTCTTCTCCTTGTCAACTAGTTTGAAATGACTGATTCTTCTTAAGTATGTAGTCTGACAGCTAATGTGCCTGAAGCTGGTCTGTTGCCTTCCTGAGTCTGTGTGTAGGGGGGAGAAGATGCAGTGTGGAAGTATACTTTAATTTCAACTTTAAGGAAGTGATGGATTTTTAGGCTTTTGTGTCTACATGTGGTCACAGCGGGCAAGCATTTGAACTAGCTTCATAGCAGGCAAGTTGTAGCCATTTCTGGAGTATCTGAAGATTGTAGAGAGCCAGTATAGTATGGCTAGTCTTTACCTGCTTGGGTTTGGATTCAACTCTGCTCAGACTGGAAGTCAATAGCCTTCGGCAAGTCACTGTCTCCCAGCCTAACCAAACCTACAAAACTGTTGTGAAGCTGAAATATGTGCAGCCTCAAGCTCCTGGGAGAAGAGGAAGGACCCAAATGTTATGTAAATTGTAGAGATGGTATTGGAAAGGACAGGGAAGCAAGTGGTTTCTTTTCCAATTAGTATTGGCTTTAAGGTTGGGGTTCGTGTGTGTTTTTCTCCCCAGAGTCGGTGAGCAGCCACCACCAGCCATTCGCTGACAGGAGCTGATAAACGACATTTGATATACAGGAAGAGCCAGCGTGTCTTAACAAGTAGTTCCTTAGTATGATAACATGTACAAACAAAATGCACAGGGAAATTCACAAGCGGTGTTGGGGAAGAAACCATAATTTCAGGCCAACTTGAGGCATGCCAAAAAGACATAATCTCACTGCAGCTGACAGACATGATTTCATACCCAGGATAGGAACCCAGAGGGCAGGAACTTGGACAACAGAGCAGCAAGCTGTATGTGAGGAGCTCTTCTCAGGAGCCTCATTTTAAGACCTTCGGCTAGCTGAGGCCCACTCACAGCCCCAGGGATGTAACGGAATTCAGGCCAAGCTGACCCAGAATAGAGGTGCCCCCCAATACTCATCAAATAGACCTGCTGGAGGCTCCTCCTGCACAGATTGCATTGCACGTGGGGAAAGAAACATCCACGTTAAATACAAATGGGGTTGTGACGAGTAGGGAAACCCACAAGGACTTGTTGCCTACTCTGGTTGCTCCTGAGTCCCTCCCCCTGTTTACTCCAGATCTTGCTTTGCCCCCTTATAGGCCTCCATTTCCCCTTTCCCTGCTATATTTTTCTACCTTCCTTCCTTCCCTCCCACCCTTCCTTTTACTGTTTCATCCCCCTCCCATTTGCTGCCACTGTCTCTCCTTTACCCCTTGCATAACCTGTGGCTTTCTCCCCTCTCCTTTCTGTCTTCATCTCTGGAAATTTTAACCCTCTTGTGGGAAGCATGCAATACAATCAGGTGTATTTATATCTCCTGAGTAGATATAAATGACCTGCCAACATCTTTTCCACACTGTGACACTGAGAGATCTCTGTCTTTTGGTGCTACACCTCTGAAGATGCCAGCCACAGCTGCTGGCGAAACGTCAGGAACTACAATGCCAAGACCACGGCAATACAGCCCGGAAAACCCACAACAACCACAATCAGGTGTCATTTGGGGTTGCTGCAGCACCCAAAAGATCCCCTTCCCATTATGTTTAACCTCTCTTGAACTTTGCAGAAATATTTTCTTAATCTTCACAGTAGGTCCACCCAGTGCCACTAGAGACATAATGCAAAAATATAGGGGAATGCCACTAATATAAAGTTCAGGGCCTCGGGGCTGTAGAGGTACAAAAGAACAGGCAGACCTTGTCCCTTGCAATGTATTTAATTATCCACATGCTAGAGGCTAAAGTCAGAATGCTCTAATTAAATTCTGGGTTAGATCCAGCCGGCTTTTTAACTCAAGCTTGCCCAGTTCCCTCCCCTACTACAGCTCTATCATGCATGGCTTCTGTATGTGCAGATTCTCAGCATAGCCTTTTTTGGTGTTAAAAGATGACCCCTCCTATTCCCCCCTCCCCCAGCAGCAAAACTGGTTTGATCCAGCCCTATATGTGCTGGGAGAAACAAACTGTCTGGCAACCTTCAGCAAGAGGTTGCCCAAAATGAGGAAGCATGGTACAGCTAGGAGAATCATAGATGGCCACGTTATGATATTGGCTCTTTGGGTCATCTGGTGGCCAGGACCAGAAGCTAGTGTCCTAGTTTGAATTGCACTTAGAGAGTAGGGGATGAACTCCTGACCTCGGCCCTCTCATTCCATCCTTGCCATGTCCTGGCCCGTGGAAAGATGCTTTAAAAGTCCAGATGCTTTAAGCAGCCTTGAATTTGATTTTGCACAATGCTTGGTCTAATATTTAGGTGCATACTGCTACACAATTACACAACTGGTAATATTTTCCAGGAACCCCTCCAATCCCTCCCAAGTTCGGGTTCTTCAGGGGCATTCTTGCATAGTGGGCTTAAAATAATTACTTGGGTATCAGCAGTGGAAAATGTGACTCGCGCATGCTTCTCCAGGTGAAACTGTTGCCTCCTTAAGACAGACTTGTTTTTTCCAGCAAGTTTCAGTGCAGGGAAGCAAGAAAGTTCCCCCTCCCTTGCCTCTTAAAAATGAGCCTGGGTGGTGATAAAGTTGAGCTCCAAGTCTTACAACCTGTTTGTACTTGTTTTTAGGACAGTTTAATGAACTCGCAAAACATCTCGCATGCTATAATGAATGAAGTTTGCATTGCATAGATAAGGAGCAAAAGTACAAACGACTTGGAGGTGCCTGATTGTATCTGCAACCACGGGCAGTTTCTAAATGTTAGGTAACATGCAAAGGGTTTTCTGTCAAATGCTTCAAATGGAACTAGGTTATCACCTGCAAAAGAAGACATACGTGAAGTCCATAGTCTTTTGCAGCACAGAGCTGTCCGACTGTACAGTAATTTTTACTTTGCCAGCAGGCTAGGATTCTGACAGACTGACAGCACTAAAATCTAATCTGATAAGATCCCCAGTTGGAACAAGTTATATTCCATAGTGCATAGGGTGTTGTTTGTGAAAGTTCCATTTATTAAACACATGCCACTTGATATTTTCTAAGCCGTAGACATTCAAAACCTGAAAATACTGAAAGAGTTGATTTTGCTTTTCTTTACTAAAAGATGGTATCTTTCGCTTATATACAGAAACATACATACACAGGGAAGGTCATACTTCTGTGGTACAGCACATGCCAGGTTCAGTTCTTAGCGTCTCCAGTAGCAAGAATTGTAAGAACCAGAGTTGGAAAAGATCCCTGACTGACCATAGGAAGAACAGAGAACTCTACTAGACTAGATGTGTTCAGCCCATGGGTTGATTGTGGGAGCCTACCTATTGGGTTGTGAGCTCCTATGGAGTCACTATGTTTTGCTATTTTTTAAATGGCCTGCTTGTAGTCCGCATGCCTTGAGAGCAAGTGCACCATGCATCCTGCCTTTCTATATTTTCGAGTGGCCTAGCTATTTAAACTCCTTACTAGATAGTCTTCTAATGTTCTGTGCTTGCTTACATCACTCCTCACTAGTGATGAGCACGAACTGGAATACGAACCAAAATTAAGCATGAACCAGGCCGGTTTGTGGTTCGCAAACCAGTGGTTTGTCAGATCCCATTTCTGACGAACCACCATGAACTTTAGGCTGGTTTGTTTGGTTCGTTTTTTGATTTGTCACTGCAGACAGCCTGGTACCAATCAATCAGATTCCTAGGCAACAGGGGATGGACATCCTGTTGACCTTCTGCTGGCCCGGAAGTGAGCTTCTGCTGACCTGGAAGTGATGATTTTCTGACCTGGATGTGACATTTTCACGAACCAAATGAACTGGTTTGCGAACCAGGGGCAGGTTCATGAAAGTTCATAGTTCATGACATTTGATGAACCACAAACCACATGGTTTGGTTTTTTTCTGGTTCGTGCCCATCTCTTCTACTCCTCTTCCTGTCATGTGACTTTGATGTAACATGACTTCCTGAGATGGGCTAGAAGCTCAGTGGATCCTATGCTTCTGCCTGAGTGTTAAAGATGGGTTCTGGGTCTAGCAACTTTCAAGACCACTGGATGAGCTAGACCAGTGGGGTGAGACTGGACACCAGGTGGCATCCTAGTAATAGCTTTGTCTAACTTCTGGAAATGTTATTAACAAAAAGGCAACTGCATATGTTCAGTAACTTTTTAAACAATTGCCACTGTCCCTCATGTCAGAATCTAGTAGTAGATGTGCATCCAAAATACTCTTGAATTTTCTTTCCAACATGAGTGTAGGATCGACACAGACAAGGTTGCGTAAGCTATGATTCCATTTTTCTCCTTTCCTGGTCTGACGTATGAGAGAGATGACTTGCATTTGCAGAATCAGACCAAGTTTGTCTGCTCAAGCTGATTAAATTCTCTTTTGGTGGCTTTGAAAAAGGTTGGCCTGGTCCCTATGAAATAGGATCCTATGGAAGATGTTCTATCAAGAGTTGGGAAAGTATGCATGGTGTCGTCCTATGCAGAGTTACTCCCATCTAAATCCATCAGTTTCAATGGGCTTGGAGTAGAGTAACTCTGTGAAGGATTGCTCTGGTAGATGGGGGAATAGGGCTGGATCTCATTTTTTTAAAAATCATTAACTACATTGTGAAGTTTCTGATAGGAGTGAACTGAGTATTGTTCTTGTGAGAGTCATTGACAAACAGCTGTCTGCATGCTTTCCTGCCAAATATCAGTGTGGCAGTGTGGTTGAGGAAGACCCAAAATACAGCTGGAGGTGTGAAAACATTGTGCAGGCTCCTGCTATTCACCTACTGAACAGCATGGCCAAAACACTGCCTTATTTCAGAGTTCAATGCCGAAGTTGCATGAACGGCCCTTTTGCTTATTTACTCCCTCCCCCAAATCTGCTCAGTGTGAGTCAATCGTGTATTTCTATTCCTCCGTTCCCACTGCATTATCACTAAACCAAGGGCCAAGCTACGAGTGATGAATGACACTTGAATGGCAAGTGAACAGACTCAGGGCCAAGCTACACATGACGAATGACACTTGAACAGCAAGTGTATTTCTCCCTGTTCACTTGCCCTCCACTCAATCCACTTGCCATTCAAGTGTCATTCGTCATGTGTAGCTTGGCCCTCACAAGTATTCCTCCCTGTTCACTTGTGCTCCACTTGCCCTCCACTCAATCACGTAGGAATACATGTGAGTCTGCTCACTTGCCAATCAAGCGTCATTCGTCACTTGTAGCTTGGCCCCAAGTCTGTCCTGCTAAATCACCCGTGCTATCCTAGGCACAGCTGCATTTTCCCAAGCCCATTGACTTCAGCGGAGTTACAAGGGTTTAACTCTGTTTAGGGTTATAGCGCAAGGCTCCCTGGAAATTGAAATAAGAAAAAGCAGCAGTGAATGTTTTCTTCTCCTGTCTAAATATTACATCGGGCAAATGATCAGGCCCTGGATACAAGCCACATGGTGGTTTTGACTTTTACAAAGTCATCTGGAAACATTTAATTCCCCCTCCCCCCTCCTGAAATTAATTGCTTTCAAATGAGAACCTTGGAGGGCAACATTCTGGCCAGAACAAGGGTTCAAACTATTTGTTAACAAACAGCAGCTGGGCATTGGAGCTCCAAGAGCGCTCCAAATGGAAGCTGTACAAACTAAGGCTATAATCCTCCCCAAAGTTAAGTTAACGAGTGAGGGACTGACTAGTTAGCCAGTTTATATCCATGCTAGAAATATTCCTAAAATCTTGCATCCAAGGTTGCTCTGTGATCCAGAACTGCATAAAACCTTATTGGCATGCTCAGAGAGGCTCTCACCAACCCATGACATAAATTAAAGTTTCCCGTAAAAATTGGCAGATAATTATAGGAATTTTTATTCCAGGATTTTCACATTAAAAGAATCAATGCAAGTGACTTCAGAAGATACCCTTCATGAAAGGCAGCTGGCCCAATGTGCAATGGATGTCTCCCCTGCCATTGCAAGCTCATCCAAGCGGGTTCTTGAATGGCTGCTATTCATTTTGATGGGGCTTGCACACTGCAGATTGCTCCCAAATGGACTGTACCACGAGAACGTGTAAAGTATCGAAAAACACCATTTCAGGCAGACCTAATGCACAAGGCAGATTGCCAGAGCTATAACAACGCTCTATTCCCTTTGTGTATTTCCCTGACTTGAGGCACATGGCAGTATGACCCCGAGGCAGCAAGAAAACAGATGAGCTGTTCAAAATACACTTAGCTCATCTTGAAGAATTCAGACAATGTCACTTTGAGTCAAATCTTGGTCGTGGAGTTGTTGGCTGAGCAAAACGAGACCTTTCTTTTGGCTTGCCTACTTGCCTTTTTGGCATTCGCGAAGATGCGATAACGGCGTCTTCTTGCGCAATTTCGCGCGAGATTTTGCTGTTTTCCGGAACAAGGTAAGCCATGTGGAAATGGCCAGGGTGTCTTCCTTGCACACTGAAACATTGGAATGAAATTTTATTTATTTATTTGCTTACTTACAAATAGCAAACTTACTTTGCTCTTACTTACTTACTTAAACTCCAGCTTTCTCCTCAATGGGGACCCAAGGCAGCTTACATAATTCTCCTCTCCTTCATTTTATCCCCACAGCAACCCTGTGAGGTAGGTCACCCAGCAAGCTTCCATGGAAGAGTAATTCATGGAAGAGTAATTTAAACATGGTTCTCCCAGATCCTAGTCTAACACACCACTTCACCACACTGGCTCTCATATTCAGGACATAATTCTATGCTTTATGTGCAAAACTCAGCTCGACTTTCAACATCCATTTTTCAAGGAAGAGAGGACAGTACAGGACAATACAGACTATTTGGTGATGCTGAAATCCAAATTTATGTATACAGTCAGGATACAATAGCATGCTACAGATATGAACTGTAACTAGATGTCGGTACCTGTTAGGGTTGCCAGCTCCAGGTTGGGGAATTCCTGGAGATTTTGGAAGTGGAGCCTGGAAAGGGTAGGTTTTGGAGAGGGGAAGGACTTCAGCAGGGTATAATGCCATAGAGTCTACCTTTCAAGGCAGCCATTTTCTGCAGGGGAACTGAGCATTGTCACCTGGAGATGAGTTGTAATTCCAGGAGATCTCCAGCCACCGCCTGGAGGCTGGCAACTCTAGTACCTGTTGCAATGGGGGGGATAGAAAAGATGTAGAGCACACTGTGTGGGTTTCTCTCCTTTGAAAATGGAAAGATCACAAAGGAGATCTATATGAATAATCGTGATAGTTTGAATTTTGATCCCTGCAGCCAGAGGCCTCTTAATGCTTGAGATATCTGAAAACAGTTGAAATATTAAAATGAAAGAGGAAATTTCATTAAGACAAATTTTGCTTGGCATTTAGGCATCCTCTAGGTCTAGCGTAAATGATACATTCATTATGGGCAGACTTTTGTTTCCGCGTGATGCATTTGGTTTTTTATAAGCGTTACCACATGCGTTGGGCATGTTGAGTTGGTAGTTTGCCACTTCAAGAATCTCTCTCAAGAATTCCATGGTGATTTTGTATATTTCTTTTGTTCTGCAGTGTTCTGGAGATTTGCATTATATTCCCAGAAAACAAGGCTTTTACTAGGGGCTGGGCACAGAATGCTGATTACGAACCATTTGAAAGAATGGAGACTATCTAATCATTCACATATTTATGGTTCTTCTAGGAAATAATGATATCTACAACTGATTTTAGAAAGCTAGAAATGACTTATGGGATAAGAAACCACCGGAGGTCCAAGTAGGGCTGCCAGCCTCCAGGTAGTGGAGAACAACAAGACCAGGGAACCACAACTATGTATAAATTTTGTTAATCAATTTTTGAAGTGCAAAAGTGCAAAAGTGCCAACGTGAATAAATACAAATAGATAGTTACAATATAAATACAAAATACAAAATTACAGAGTCCATCCATATATATGACATAAAATCCTAAATGGATATTCAAAGTCCGTAGAGCTCTTTCAACACATTTAAAGTGCAAGATGCCAGCAGTAATAGAAAAGCCAGCAATCTTTTAACTTTGCTCTTTCCTTTTGTAAGTGGATAACTTGAATTGCTGCTATATGCCAATAAAGGCTAACTTGACTTGACTTGAAAAGCCAGTAGGTAGGGAGTAGTGCAAGATGTTATTTCTTTCACCGTCCAACAACTTGAATTAATACATCAAAAAACGCCGACGGGAGTATGCAGGCAATTTTTCATTAACCCGTTTCGTGAATAAAAACTCACTTCATCCTGGGCATAAAACAGTTCGGACCGGACACAGGTACATTACATGCTCAAGACACACTCTCCTACGGCTCGTGAAAGGATGGTATTAACGGACTAGCCTCCAGGTAGTGCCTGGAGATCTCCCGGAATTACAGTTGGTCTCCAGGCCACAGAGATCAGTTCACCTGGAGAAAATGGCTACTTTGGGGGATGGATTCTATGGAATTATGCTATGCTAAGGTCCTTTCCCTCCCCAAACCCCACTTTCTCCAGGTTTCTCCCAGTTTCACCCCCCGGATCTCCAGGAATTTCCCAACTTGGACCTGGCAACCCTAGGTCCAAGAGAGAGGAGGGAGATCAACACAATATAAGGGGATTTTTTTAAAAAAAAAATCCTTTCTACCACATAATCAAGATAATTGTTTGCAAGACCACAACTTGTACCAAGTTCTCAGGCCAGACATCAGGGCTTTCCTCTGGAGGCTTTTTGCTCCAGCTTGACTTCCTAACTGTATCAGGTTTTCCTTATGCTTCCACACAGAATCATTTGGTTTTTCTTGAGTGTTTTCAGACCACTGCCAAAGTGGGTTGGGAAAAAAAATGGAAATACACTGATGAGAAACCAAAGCAAATGATAACTGTGTGTAAGGAAAGGGAACACGTGATGCAGTAGAAGCCAGCTGGAGCAAAAATCTGGTGCGGAAAAGCCCAGTCTTGGAACATGTAAAATGTAGACCAGACCATGGTGATTGTTGTTTGCAATTAAGTTCCATTGAGAGCAAATGGACTTACAGCAATCATTAATTAATTAGCATTAATTAGTAATTTCCATTATACTGCTTTCCATTGCCCTTAAGTATGACTAGACATGGGCATGAACAGAAGAAAACCCCCGAATACCCTGTTTGTTGTTTGGTGTCATCCACAAACAACGAACAATGAACATGGACGAACATGAACTGTTCCCGGACATGTTTGTTGTTCATTGTTCATTGTTCGTGGGGGCCAGGGGGATTCCCCCTTGCCGCCTGCCAGCTGATAGTTTAAAGGGCCCTTTCCTGCCACATGCAAGGAGCAGGGCCCTTTAAACACCCCACAAACTGACCTTCCCAATGTCCCAAACCCACCAAATTTGCAGGGGACATAGTCCTCCTCACTGTCCTCTGAAGACCCCCCAAGTTTCAGAGAGATTGCACCCTGGGAAAGGCATGATCCATGGGTCTCTCATGATTTTCTCTTCACAGTGGCAAAAACGGGACTCTCTGCTGGAAGTACTTTGAAGGGTTAAAGCCAGAAGGAAAGCCAGAAGGAGTTCAGACAGAGTTCAGTCCCTCCTTGCCTCCTGTTGCCAAGGGGATTGATTGCAGCAGGTGCCAGACTGTCTGGCTTGATGAACGGCTGCCGAAGGCAACAAATGAGGCTTTTAATGACCGCCTGTTCGTTTAGGATGTGGCCTCACGAACAGCTTGTTCGAGAACAGCAGATTAGGCTGTTCGTTTTTCTGTTCGTAATGCTGTTCGTGCCCATGTCTAATTATGACTCAATTTTCTAGGATTGCTTCTGTCACTTCTTCTCTCCCCCCCATTTTTTTTTCAATTTTATTAAAGAAGTAGGAAAGAACAATTAATAGTGCATAGAACCTTATACAGAAAACTATTAAATAGATCTAGCAGATTATGTGTGCTGTCAAATATATTTAATAATAATAAACTGAAGTACCTAAAAA
Organism: Eublepharis macularius; assembly: GCF_028583425.1. Classification (NCBI taxonomy): domain Eukaryota; kingdom Metazoa; phylum Chordata; class Lepidosauria; order Squamata; family Eublepharidae; genus Eublepharis; species Eublepharis macularius. Next base: position 21,375,203 of record NC_072800.1, on the reverse strand, counting down.
ATATAAGTAAAATATATGAACTATTTTTTCACACCCCTTCCTCAATTTCAAGCAGATAGTCCAAAGCAATACAAATTATACTTCCACCTATTGTTGAGGATCCTGCGAGAATGAAACTATAAACATCTATATGCTATTTCTCCACATTCATTTCTATCACAAATTATTTAATATTAATTCCATTGCTTGACTTACAGTGCAATCCTAAACAGACTTACTCCAGTCTAAGCCCATTGAAATCAATGAGCTTAGATTGGAGTAACTTTTCTTAGGATCGCACTGTTTGTATGTTATAATTGGGTCTAGTCTTAAATTAGTAGATTAACCTATTATATATTTTATATGTTGATCCATTTGAAATCACAATTAAAAGATATACTAGCTTCTCCCACTTCTTAAACTAGCTCTGGAATACTGACTCTTATTTTGTTATGAAGTCTTCGTTGACAAATACAAGGAAATCCCAGCTTAATCTATGACCCACATATTTGTATATCCAATACTTGATATGCAGCAGCTGTTTGTATGAATGGACGCCACTGAAAACTATGGCAGTAGAGGTGATGTGAATGATGTCAACAGAGTTTGATCCGAGATGCCTCGTTTACACCAAGCTGCCACTAGCTGGTACAGTTATCAGGTGATAAACCTGTACATATAAACCAGCCCTTAGACACTGATATGTGAATTCAAGGAGTACTTCCAAACAAGGCTCATTCTATGCTCTTTGATTATCTCAAGAGGGATATTTCAGATATGAACAGCTCTCTTTTCAGTACGGACAACTGGAAAAAATTTAAATGGAGTCAATTAAATGGAGCAGCAGAATGTTTAGTAAAGGAGGGCGTTCTCATTGCAAGTAATAGCAAAGGGTACATATACCTCCAGAAATGAAAAGAGAGAGAATTATTCTGGACTTGCCTTTCTGTCTACTTAAAAAAGTATTACTATCTAAGGAATGTGCTTGGTTTAGATTCTCCCCTGACATAGAATGAGCAGACATAAATTTGTGCTGGAAAGCTAGGTTCATCCTCGACTCATCTGTGATGAGTTAATTAATGTGGTCTTTTCAGACACTTCTGTTTCATATCTCCAAAGGAATGTCACTCTTATAGAATGCAGATAATAGCTTCTGAAAAGTACATCTTATTGCCTAAATGCAAGCAGTAGTAATATGCTTATTTGTCTGGTGGATTTCCTTCCAGATAACCTTTGAACCCTGTCTGAACCACACACATGCAAAAATGTCTGCTGAAACGATGTGATCTTTGGATTTTATGAAATATATTCCTACCATTAGCACTTGTGAAAAAAGAGAGCAGTCAGGGAAATAGATGGGACGTGCATTTTTAGTCTCTATTTCTGCATTTGTTTCGGCCTTAAATGACCCATCTGTTCCTTTAATGATTCACTTTAGTTCCTGTAGTAACCACAAACACCATTACTTATATATTTATAATTTATTTATTAGTAAGATTTTTATGCCACCTTTCTGCCCTTCATCCTTTTTTGAAGAGTTTTTCATCTGCAGGAGGCTTCTATTTGAAAGCATCTGTTTTCATCATAGGTGAATACTGGGCATGAAACCTCCTACCTAGTGTTTTGTGGTTCAGCCTTGCCCCACATGGCAGCCATTTTGTTTTGGCTCCCACTGCCTGTTCTCAGAATCCCAAAAGTACCCACAGGGTCAACAATGTTGGATACCCCTGCCTTGGAGGTTCACAGGCTCACATGATTTCATTTGCTCCCAAGATCAAACCATCAGATATGTACTGCCTCTGATTACAGGTTCCATTTGTCTAGTTAGGTTGTCTCGTCTTCAATGAATTTGTTTAATCCTTAAAAGAAAGCTCTACACTAGTGCCTAGGGTTGCCAGGCCCCCTCAACCTCCAGGTGGGGGATAGGGGCCTGGCACTTACCTTGGGGGAGAGGGGGTGCGCGCATGCCCTCACAAGCGCGATGACATCACTTCAGAAGTGACGTTATCACACAGCCCCTGGGAGCACATTCCAATCCGTGGCGGAACGGGCCCATTTCGGGCACTGTGGAGTGCAGGAGCACTCCTGCGCTCTGCAGCGCCTGAAAACAAGCTCGATTCATGCCCAAATGGGCTCATTTGGGGGCTCTGCAGAACACAGGAGCTCTTCTGTGCTCTGCAGCACCCAGAAATAAGCCCGTTTTGCCACGGATCGGGCCTGTTTTCAGGCTCTGCAGAGTGCAGGAGCACTCCTGTGCTCCGCAGTGGCTCCGATCTGGACCAAAATGGGCCCGATCCAGGTAGCTGCTGTGCACAGGAGTGCGCAGTGCTGCAGGGGAGCCTGCAGGGAAGGTGCACGCCCCCCGCCAGTTAGGTAAGTGGGGGCGGGGTGGGGGACAGGGGGCGGGGGGATCCCTGCCCCCACCGGGGTCTGGGATCCCTACTAGTGCCCATTAGAACATACTGTGATACTGAATGCCATCTAACTTATGGATCAGGTGAACTTATTTCCAAACTCAAGTTAGGGGAAGGTGAACCAGAGATTCTTTAAAAGTTTACATTCTGCAAGGTTCAGAAGAGAAGCCATCTTTACCATAATGTACAATCAAGTCCATAGTGACATACTTGTTCTTGGTGTTTGATCAATTAATTTACAGAGCAGTCCACGTCAATTCTAAATCAGTGTACAGAGTGTGACTATATGTAGGAGTAGAAAAGAACAAGAATCCAGTAGCTCCTACAAGACTAACAAAATTTGTGGTAGGGTATGAACTTGAATGATTCCCAGCTCACTTCTCCAGAACTTCTGAAGAAGTGAGCTGGAACTCATGAAAGTTCATACCCTACCACAGATTTTGTTAGTCTTGTAGGTGCTACTGGACTCTTGCTATTTTCTACTGCTACAGACAGACTAACATGGCTACCCATCTTGATCGATGGGTAGCCATGTTGTAATGCTAATTATGAGTAGATATGTAAGTTGCAAAGCACTGATTTCAGTGGAGGAATTATTCCTCTGAATGAGGAAAAAGGCCCATTCCCTTGCTCGTGATGGATAGTTAACAATAGCCTATAAAGAAATGGCTGGCAAGCAGTGTCTTCCTTATTAACTTTTGGATTGAGCCCCTCCTTTCGGCTTTGATTTGGTTTTTCTTTTTTAAAATAAGTATTAACAAGCTTTGTGCAGTGATGAGGCCGTGCGTGGGGGCTGTCTTCTACTGACTGCTTAGCTAAGATGGGTCGTCCCTCAAAGTCCAATTAAGCAAGCTGCAAGCATGTCATAAATAAGGAGAGAGAAAGAGAAAGAGAGGGTGATAAATAGCAGAGGCGTAGATTGCCACTTCTTTGTATTTGCAGAAATTTATTTCAAAGAGCTGACTTCTACAGAAGAAGGCTCAGCTTGACAAGATGCAACCAGGAAATGATCTGTTTCTTGCCATGCAAAAATGGGAGCAGGGACTGATCATAATATTTATTTGTTCTGGGACGGTTCTGGCACCTTCTCCCTCATGCGTCATCCCCATTCCTCAGTATGAAATGAAACATCACTTTCTGCCTCAACCAGTATCCATGCTTCTGATGAAGCGGTCTATGAGACAAGCAAGATACTGTCTTTTCACTCCGGATTTCCCCCCACTTTCTGACTGTTGGGAATGAAAATGCCACCTTAAAAACAAAACAAAAATTAAAAATTAGAGAAATAAAAATTTAAAAAATAAAATTAAGAGGGGAAAAAACAAATTTTTAAGTTCAATTAATTCAAAAACACATCATAATCCTTCTTATTTGGGATAATATTATTACACTTTAGATATTCTAATACCATATTCCACCCCTCTTCATGACTAGCTTGCCACATATTTATGACATTTTCCTCAAAAAAGGAATTGTTGGTTATTCTACTCATTACATACATCTCCCATATTATTATACCATTGCATCTTCGTAGGTGGTGTATCTGATTGCCAATGTTTAGCTATTAATAAACTTGCAGCCGCCAACAATATTGAAATCAAAGTTATATATTCCTTTGTAAACCTACAATCATTCCAAATATCGAATAACATCACTTTAACATTATAAGGAAAATAAACCTTAACAATCCTTATAATCTCCTCTTAAATTTCCCTCCAAAAGACTTGAATTACCGGGTATTCCCACCAGGTATGACAGGGAGTTCCTTTTATTCTACATTTCCTCCAACAATATGGGCTAGCAGTTTTAAACATTGATTTAAGCTTAGATGGAGTCAAATACCAATTTGAAAACATTTTATAATATTGATATTTAATACACAAAATTTTCGATGTATTTGAAGGCAAGGCCCAAATTTTCTCCCAGACGGGAAATTGCACCAGGAAGACGTCGTCGTTTTGGGAGTTTTGTGTGATTTTGCATGGCCGGTAAGATGTGTGAAAATGGCCAGGGATAATCTCCTTAGCCCTTTTCCGACATTACAATCTTGCAACTCTGGAGCCCACCAATGACACCAGACTATTCCAACAACACTCCTGATATGTGCAGTCCCATTTAGTGGGAAGAGGATAATGCATGGATTTTCTATGCATATATCTCTTTGGTTCATGCTGCATGGTTTCTTATAGTGTGAAGCTGTACATGCGTAGCAAATCCACATGTTGCTGTCTTCATATAAAATGGTGCTCCTGGTTTCCAGTGTACGTGGCTGTAATGTCTGAAAAGGGCTCTTGTGCAATGCTTTAACTCACACTGAGGAGCATGGCCAGAGATATCCCACCCCAGTACTCATTGTGAAGACTTTTCCGTGCTTTCTCCTCTATATTAATTCCCACTTCAGTTGCCTGTCCTGCCTTAGCTCTGAAACATGGAGCTGTTAATATAGGAAATATTGCAATTTCCTTTTTAAAAAAACGAACAGCAAGGAGTGAACTATATGCTATGCATTGTCTTCCAACTCTTTTTACCCAGGGCTGGATATAGGGTTCCTGGTGTTTGGGACAACCCAAGTCCAGCTGTCCTCGCGCGTGCACAGCGTGCTCACGCTCCCGGCACTGCATGATGACGTCACTTTGTGGCCAGCAGAGTGGCGGCAGCGCCAGTGGCTGGGAGGCCGCCCGCGCCACTTGCCTGCTCTGCTGAGGGGGCGGCCGGCTTGCCGCACGCTCCCTGTCCTGTGGGGCAGGCGAATGGTGCAGGCGGCCTCCCAGCCCTCCATGCCACTTGCTTGCCCAGCAGGACAGGGAGCGTGCGGCAAACTGGCCGCCCCCTCAGCCTGTCAGGTGAATGGCATGGAGAGCTGGGAGGCCGCCCGTGCCATTCGCCTGCCCCGCAGGACAGGGAGCGCGTGGCAAGCCAGCCGCCCCCTCAGTGGGGGCAGGTGAGGGCAGACTACCCCCTGCCCCCCCTCGATCCAGCCCTGTTTTTACTTGATGACTTTTCATTTAACAGACTGCAGCTGTGTAATAATTTAAGGGGAGAGACCAGCGCAGGGAGCTATTGAACTCTTCTCGATGTGCTCTTTCTCACAGCAAATAACTGCCCCCCCCATCTGCTTTTTTCCCTGCGGCAGCAAACTTTCAAGTACCAAAGTATGTATAATAGAACACAGCCAGAGCAATGCTATGTTTGGATCACATCTGCTGGGCAGAGCCAAGATTGCTCCTAAACTCTGCTGTGCCAACAGAATAAACCGTTGTGCCAGTTTAGTGGACTTATGCCAACATGATGCATTAAAACACAACTTGGAAATGTGGGACTTGCATGACCCATTTTTGGAGGTTTATTCCTTCATGCTTTGGGAAGCGAGTTGTCTGCATCAGCACAGAAGAGACCCCCTGACTAAAGATGCTCAAACACTCACTGGTTTGGCTTGCCTCCTGTTTGCCAGTCGCTCACGATCAGACAGCCAATTTCTAGTCCTGGCTCCTGATTCTTTGCCTCACTGCCACCCGTGATTCTATCCCTTATGCAGTTCGACTTCTCATAATGTCCTGAGGAACCTAAAATGTTATTTGTGGTGGGCCCCTTGCCTGGAATTACATATTTGACTTAGGAAGACTAACTAAACACTTAGGGCTTCTTAATTGCATACCTATATCTGAATCAAGTCTGACCAGAGTTATCCGGAATACAGTGTTGCTGTTTTTATGTTTTTACTGGATAGTTCTGCAACGTGCCATATGACATGTCAGTTTGCTTATGTTCGTTTCAGCATCGTTTTCAGCTCTGTATCAGATTTTTGCTTCTTTTCAAATTTCTGCAATCCTTACCCTGTTGTATTGTTTATTGAATATTTATTGTATGTCCCAGCCATTGGTTGCATTGGCCTATATTGTGTAAATTCCCATTGTGTGAGCTCTGCTGTTCTTGAAGCCAAGCCATCATTAGTGCAATTGCTATTTACAAATAAAATCACTTTCCCTATAACCCAAGATTGTTAGTGGGTATTGCAACAAAGACATGCAGGAAAGCCATCTGCTGATTTTTTTTAAAAAAAAAACCCTGGCCCCTACCATGTCATAAAAGGTTTCATTACACAATTGCCCTTAAGCTGCTATAAATGCAGACACTGCCAGAAAATGAAGCAATGGAGCATTTAATTCATGTCAGATATCCACTTGTAGTCCGGCTTTCAGATGCCCCTTCTGAGTTCCAGACATGTCATGAGGAAGCAAAGGGAACAATATTCAGACTGGATCATTGTATCCAAGTGTTGGTGTTTTGGAGAAAGCTTTTGAGAAAAGGGCGGGGTGACCAGTGGAGTGTCTTGTGAGGGAGACATGAGGAAAATAAGGAAATTGGTGCATGTATGGGTGGGGGACATGTGTGAGCACACTGACTGAAATAAGGGAGGGGGGTTAATTAAAGGGATAAACTTTTAACTTCGTTTTAATAGTGCCTCTTTAATGTGAAAACTGTTGCATTCATTTTAAGATGTTTAATTACTTATGGTTTTAATGCTTGGTTTTAATTAACATTTTTTAACGTTTTGTGGTTTTATTATCCCACTTCAGGCAGGTTCACTGGAGAGGTGGCATAACATTTTTTTAAATCAATAAATGGTGATGCAGGGAAAGCTCAAGGAATAATAGGTATTTCCATGAGGACAAAGTCCTGAAGTGAGTGTCAAAGAGGGCCTAGTAACAAAAATCCTAGAGCAACACATAGCCTAAACTGGTAAAAACTGAAAGCAGCATCTCTGTGATGGAAACCATATTTTTATTTTTATTTTATTTATTTATTTCGAATGTCTATTCCGCCCTCCCCGTGAGTGGGCTCAGGGCAGATAATGACATATTAAAATACGAAATACAATAAAAACAACATATTAAAATACAATAAAATCCATACACATTTAAAACAGGATGGTGGACAGCCTTCACAGGGAGGGTTAAGATTTATACACCCCTTTTTCCAGGCCGGCGGAGGCCCAGCCTCAGCCATATGCCTGGCGGAACAACTCTGTTATGCAGGCCCAGTGGAAGGATAGTAAGTCCTGCCGGGCCCTGATTTCAGCAGACAGGGCGTTCCACGCACTTTATTATGAATTCCTTGTGAGGATGATGGGCTGACATGAATGGTAAATTGTCATCCTATTATAAGCAGAGTAAGGATTGCGTCAGCTTTTGTTTGACATCCTGCCATCTTTGAAAAAGATTTGAAACGGTCCTATGCCCAGGAACTGGTCCAACCATCAGATGGCATGTCCTTGATTGGACTTCTTCTTCCCCTCCACTTATATCCATGAGCTGTCTGCTTGCAGATTTTCTATGCAATGTTATGACTGTGGGGTTGCACATTGGGCCCTGATTTCAGCAGACAGGGCGTTCCACTAGATGGGAGCCACAGCCGAAAAGGCCCTGGCTCTAGTTGAGGCTAGGCAGGCCTCCTTGGGGCCAGGGACCACCAACAGCTGTTTGTTCCCTGATCGGAGTGTCCTCGGGGGAATATATGGGGAGAGATGGTCCCGTAGATACGCTGGTCCTAGTCCGCACAGGGCCTTATAGGTCAATACCAGAACCTTGAATCTAATCCGATACTCCACTGGCAACCAATGCAGCTCGCGTAAGAACGGTGTTATGTGTGCCTTATTTGGCATATATCTCTCTCATTGCACGCTGGAGTGGAAAACCAGTTGTTTTAGGAGTCTATATTCACTTGTATGCCAACTGAAGATAACTTTCATGCATACAATAAAATGGGCTCTAGTCCACAAAAGATTATGCCACAGGAAATCTGTAAACTGCAACAGGGCCACTTTTTGCTTCAGTGGACTAAAATGGCAGCCCCTCTAGTAAACTTTTAAAAGGTCTACAATGCGACAGGGAGAACCTGAATGGGAAGTGGAAATTCTGCCTGTCTCTTTCCTGAGGAGGATAGTGGGGAGCTAATAGCAAGGGGTCATCATGAGGAAATTTGGAGGCATTGTCTGGGCTTTGCCTGAGGGAGTATCCAGCGACTTCACTAGATTACTCCCTCTCCCTTTTAATTTGGTATTATTTTTTCATCTCCTTTAAGATTCAATGAGTTCTGGACTGTGGGAAACAAAATTTGAAAATGGGGATTTTCCAGATGACCCTCTTGGGTTGTGTCTGCACGGAAGTTCTCCCTGCCTCAGCTTAATCCAGACTTCCAGTCTGGAGTGTTTTTATGGGAGTTTCCACAAGATGCTGTGGTGTAATGGTCCAGTTTCCAGGTTTCCCAGTTCTCAATATGCTCTTTCCCAAACTCACTTTGGCAGCACATATACTAAAATTGGAACGATACAGAGAAGATTAGCATGGCCCAAACTTTCTTTTTGTTGGAAAGAACGAAGCACAGCAGCATGCCATCTGGGCGGAATGGGGCACCATTTTCCTATGCTTATTATTCCTACTTAATTTTAATGTATCACCTGCTTTTCTTCCTCATGGAGTCCCAAAGCTTATCATATCATTCTCCCCTTCTCTTCACAATAAGAACTCTGAGGTAAATTAGGCTGAGAGATTGTGACAGGCCTAAAGGGTCACCTAGTATGCTTCCATAGTAGAGCCAGAATTGCAATCTGGTTCCCTCCCGTTCTAGTCTACCTCTTTAACCAGTATTCTCTCTGCTTCTCATGGGTATCATTTTTGACAGCATTTTTTCCTGCCCTGACAACCAGTAGGGGGGGAATGTACTAGTCTCATGCAACAACGTGCAACTAGAGCTAGTGTGGGATTTGTGTATAAATGAGCCATGTGTGTTGAGATAAATAAGGCAAACTAAACTTAGGATATTGATAATTTTTCTGTTACTTAGGGTTGCAGAGGCAGGCAATGGCAAACTACCTCTCTTAGAGTGATTCCGCACACGTTGGATAATGCACTTCCAATCCTCTTTATAGATCATTTGGAACAGATTTTTTTGTGTGCGGAACAAAAAATCCACCTCAAACGATTGATAAAGTGCATTGAAAGTGCATTATCCAACGTGTGCGGAATCAGCCTTAGTCTCTTGCTGTGAAAACCTTGCCAGGGGTTGCCATAAGTCAGCTATGACTTGAGGACACTCCACTGCCACTGCAGTGTTTATCAGTGTGCTGCATGACAAAATGTTTCTGACTGCAAGCAGCTCTGTAGCATTTTTGTGGCACCATGTTTCAGAACTATTCAGACTGCTTTCAGGCAAGGAGTTAGTTGCAGTTTTTTGTTTTTAAATGCAGTCCTAAGCAATGTTATGCCCTTCTAAGCCCATTGTATTCAATGGACCTAGAATTGTACAGCTGCATAGGATAGCACTGCAAAGGATAGGAAAGGGAGCTAGGCTAAAAGTCAAACTGGAATGAGACAAATGTTTTGGGATTTGATTATTATACCATATGGATCATTCATATAATTCTTGAAAATATTACAAGACAGGTAAGACAGTATCTGCTGTTCTTACAATAACATGAAAAGTATCCACCATTTGAGGCATTTGCATATTATTATTGTAATTATTTGGAATCCAGATTAGAAAAGTACAATGTAGAGACAGCGGGAAAGCTAGAAAGAGATACTTCCTAATTGCAGCAACTATTTTTCACACCTTAATGCTTCTACGTTTTTGAAAAAAATTGCCCTGGAGAATCTCTGTGCCGAGAACGGCAAGAAGCTCTGCATAATTCACGTAAAGCCGAGCTTTTCATTTTCTTTTTCTGAATAATTCATCACAGTGCAAGGGGGGAAGTGTGACTCCTTTATCCTGCTAAGTAATAGAAGACCACTTGTTGGCAGCAAAGGTCTTATCTATATAAGAAGCTCCCATGTTTCAGACTGTCCCTTCCAAAGCATCAAGGATGGGGCTATGAAAATAAGAAATGGGCTTGATCTCTACCATCCTCGAGGGAATAGAACAGGTTCATTTTCAGCCTCACTGAGGTCCTGCATCCCTTTGAGGTCTTCCAAATAAATGGGCTCTATGGGCACTAGACATGGGCACGAATCGAAAAAAAGAACGTGATTCGAATGTGATTCCACGAACCATGAACTTCCCTGATTCACAAATCAGTTCGTGGTACTTCAAACTCCCTGTGCCGGCTTCTGAAGCTGGTGTGGGGTGTTTGAAACTGACAGCCCCCTTCTCCTGTTGCCCGGAAGTGGCAGGAGAAGGCTGTCAGTTTCAAAACACCCCACTCTGGCTTCATCCGATCAGATGAAGTCAGCGCAGGGCATTTGAAAGTCGCAGCCTTCCCCTGTTGCTTGCAACCGGCAGGGGAAGGCTGTCAGTTTCAAAACAACCCACACAGGCTTCATCTGATAGAGTGAAGCCGGCGTGGGGCGTTTGAAACAGACAGTCCTCTTCTCCTGCTGCTTGCGGGTGGCAGGAGAAGGGGGCTGTCACTTTCACACACCCTGCACCACCTTCAGCCGATCAGCTGAACCCAGCACAGGGTGTGTGAAAGTGACAGCCCCCTTCTCCTGCTGCTCGTGGGGTGTTTGAAACAGACAGCCTCTTTCTGCCACCTGTGAGCGCCAGAAGAAGGGGGCTGTCACTTGCAGCACCAGCCTGTCTGGTTTCACCAACTAGCTCACGACTCTCACGAACTGGGCAAAAAAGTCATGGAGTTCATGGAAAACATGGTCCCACGAACTGTGTTTTCACAAACCACGAACCGGCCTGGTTCGTGCTTTTTAAAATTCATATTACGATTCGTGGCCACCTCTAATGGGCACACTTCTGCGGTGGGGTAGTTTGGTACAAATCCAGTGGGGGAGTGCAGTGTTTCCCTTCACACACACTCGAGCCCTCACCAGGAGAGGAGATATTTTTGCTAATAACTGGCCGGGATCTAAAGTGGTGTGTGTGGTGTTTTTCTTGTGCAGGGGGGCTTTGCAGTTCTAATTTCTGACTCCAGCTCCTCTTGCCCCATGAAAAGCTTCCCCTCTAAAGTAGCACCCCAAAGCAGCTGAAGGAACTGTCATTTCTTTTAATGTGTGGGGATCCCATCTGCTGCCTGGCAACCGGCAAGAGGGTCGTGAGGAGGGGGCATGATGCTGGCTGTGGCATCATGTCCCTTCTGATTAAAAGGGAAAGTGACATAGGTAGCTCTAGGAATTGACTAGACCTATCTTATGTCACTTATGTTTTCTGCTGGAAGTGATGTGACAACTGTGGGCAAGGAGAGTTGGCAAGGGGAGTGAGACTCCTTTATCCATTATTAAATCCCTTTGCATCCCACCTGTCTTCCAGTATACTCAAGTTGACACATAACAACAACAACAACATTAAATTTATATACCGCCCTTCAGGACACCTTAATGCCACACACAGAGTGGTTTACAAACTATGTTATTATTATCCTCACAACAATCACCCTGTGAGGTGGGTGGGGCTAAAAGAGCTCTGGAAAAGCTGTGACTGACCCAAAGTCACCCAGCTGGCTTCAAGTGGAGGAATGAGTAATCAAACCCGATTCTCCAGATTAGAGTCCTGCTGCTCTTAACCACTACACCAAAAATATGAAGATTTCCCCCCTCTATGTCCTCACAACAGTTTTAGGAAGCAACTTAGGAGCGCTCAGTGAGCACACCGGTCGTACAGCATAAGGGCTTGTATCATGGGTGGCAGTGAGGCAAAAGCTGAGACAGGGAACTTGGAGCCAGGGCTCGAAATGTGACATTTCCAGAAATTTTGGTCCGATGAATGGGAAAAAATGTAAATATATGCAGTGCTTACTTTCCTATCAACCCCAAACCTATTGTTCTGGCTTAACAACATAAAATGTATTGTGGATTACTGAATTAGCATATACAATCACATTAACTGCATGTTCATGGAATTTAAAAGTATCATTGCCTTAGTTTTCTACAAGTAAATATGCAAACATACCCAATACAAGCAAGTGAGAGATGCAGACTGCAGCTTCTTATGCCTTTTCAGCACATTTCACTTATTCCAAAGAGGGGTGGGGGACAGATAAACTTTTTCATTGCTCCTCCAAATTTTACCATTTTTTTCCTGAATTGTTCCAGTTTTTTTCTCAGGCCTTCTCATGTCTAGACAGGGCCACATTCAAGGCTGGTCTGAGGGTCAAATGCTAGCAGATCTGAAGCTGAGACTGAACTTGGGGCCAAACAACACAATATGTTTGCCATGAGTCAGGTCAAGGTTCCCTCAACTCAACTCACTTTTCCTAGCTGTCGCATGGCAGCTGCAGAAAACAAACTTACTCAAGTTCCAAAGGGACCATGCAACCTGATAAATAAATAGTTATGTAGGCCCCAGAAACCTAATTAAAGGATTCCATGTTTGGGCCGCTAGCAGAGTCTATTGTTTGGCACAGGAAGTGTGATTATAGGTGGTTGTGAGCTGGTTCTGCTGGCTGGTGTGTGAGCAGGAATGAAAATAACGAAAGCATACACTTGTTTATATTTAGAAAAGAAATAAGAGTTTTTTATTGTAGGAACTCCATAGGAAAGGAGGAGAGACAGATCCTAACTACTTATCTAGTCTAAGGATGGACATGGATGGCAGGACAAGGTCTGCATCCATGCTGCCAAGATGGAGGGAGGAGAAGAGAGAGGTGTCCTCTGGAACAAAGCCAGGAAGAGAAGAAGGGAGAGGGGATGAAGTCAGGAGGAGGAAATCTTGAGAAGAGCAATCTACGTATCAAAGGACAGTCAGAGCAGTAAACAGCAAACAGAGTGCCCTGACCTCTCTATCTTTCTAACTCTTTGGTTTGTCCTCCTCTGAAACCTGAGGAAAGGGACAGCACTGAATCCTTCTCTCCCAACACAACCAAGGAAGAGGGGCTCGAGCCACCCTTCCATGCCACATCCAATGCCATTTCCCCAAGCTGAAACAGCTCCAGAGGGGCACTATTTTCCCCTTCCAGTTGCATGAGCTTGGAATGAATCCTTCTCTCATACAATAGTCCGGATCCAAATCTGGCCCTACAGTGCCTGGGTAAACTCCCCACAGCTGCCATGCATGTATCTTGTAGTTTGGCCCTCAGTCTTAAACAGGAGCCCAGGTGATAGAAAGTCCTCAGATGCCAACAAAACAGGAGTCAAGCTCACAGGGGAAGCAAGAGGTCAGTGACCGGGAGAATGACAAACAGATGCCAAGAACTGCGCACTGGAGAAAGGTTCAAAGCCTTGCCTTGGGCTTAATAGTTGCTTCCTGCTGCTAGAACCCAACGGCTGAATTTGTGGGTGGAGCTTCCTATAACCCCTGGAATCAACAAACCCTGCAGGCCCCTTGACTTGCCACGGGAGGCAGCAGAACTCTTCTTCAAATCCCCGAAAGCAGAGAGTGAAACTTAGAGCCAAGCTACAAGTGACGCCTGACACAGGTTGGACACTTGTCAGCTTCCCTCAAGTTTTGATGGGAAATGTAGGCATCCTGGTCTTACAGCTGTAATGGAGATCCAAGCTGTAAAACCATCAGAACTTGAGGGAAGCTGACAAGCATCCAACCTGTGTAAGGCATCACTTGTAGCTTGGCTCTTAGGTCTGCCCAAAGCCCCACATGCTAAGCACTGGATCACACTGGATTTGATCGGGAAGCTCTGGAAAGTAGCAGAAATGAAAGCAAGGGAACTATACAATGAACAAACAAAGAACTTCGAGTTCAAAATGGAACATATAAAATGACCCTTGGGGCATTCCTGTTGGTTAGAGACAACAGAGGAAGTGGGAACTCACTTGTTTGGAAATGAACTGGCAAGCCCAGAGAAGCCAGGCTGTAGTTGCACGGAGAGTAGCGGACGAGCTTCAGCCCCAACTGGTTTCAACATCAAAGAAATGTTTGGGCAAACACACCCCAAGGTTACAAATCATAGACAATTTGCGTCAGGTACTGTGTGTGATCCCTAGAATGCCCCGCTGGTATAAGTATTTCAATTGCATTTCTGCCAGTGCATGTTCGCTGAAGCTTGGTATGTGGGTCTGAGGCTGTCCCTAGCTTAGAATTGCAGCTAAGCAATGAAGACACGTCCAGGCAAAGAAGCTGGGAGAAAATCACCAATTAGAGAGTTAACCAGTCAACTTTTTTTGGCAGCGAAGGTAGGTCTTTTGTGTGCAGGCAGCTGGGGCTGGTTCACCTATATAGACTTGGAACTACTCCCAGATTTCAAAAGTTGCCTTGGCAAGTTATTGATATCTGTACACACAAATGGCACAGCATGGGTGACGTAACTCAGTGGCAGAACACCTAAGATAGAAGAAGAAGAAGAAGAAGAAGAAGAAGAAGAAGAAGAAGAAGAAGAATTGTGGGTTAAAAAAACACATTAAGAGCAATGAGTACACGTGTGCAAAAAAGAAGGTTTCAGCTTTAACCTTGAGCATTTCTAGATAAAAGGGCATGGCTAAGAGAGTCCCTTGCTTGAAACCCCGGAGAGAAACTGCTCAGATCTGACAATGCTAGGCTGCATGGGCCAGAAGTCTGATTCTGTACGGGATTGGTTAATGTTGACATTGATTTTTTCACCCTGGCTGTTGTGATAGTTTCAAAAGATTCCCATCAGGATCACTGAGATCACAATAACTCAGAGGCAACTGCTTATCAGAAGAAGAGTGGAAATGAACCAAGATAATGTTATATAGGCCTAAAGCCGCAGCAGTTTAGCTGCAGTATTTTGGATTTATTGAAATGACTTTTCCTCCCCTTCATGGCTCTGCGTTTGGGTTTCCTTTTACACTGGTGAATTTGCTAAGAATCTAATTCAAGGGGAATGTAGACTCTTCACACATGCTGTGTGGCATGACATACTGTTCAGCTAGGGTTGACAGGTCCCCTTACTGTCCTGGCAGGAGGCTGGGAACCCAGCACTTACCTGTCTTCTTGCCCCAGCATGCCTCACTTCCAGGTGATGTCATCGCGCGGGTGCAGGAGCACGCTCACACTTTATAATGGGCTGATTTGGGCCTCAAACAGGCCCAATTCGGCCTGTTTGGGGCACAAATATGCCCGTTGCAAAGCAGTGCGCATTCTCAGGGTGGCGCAATGACATCACTCCCAGGAGTGATGTTGTGCCACTCCTGGGAGCGTGCCAAGAAGGCCTGTTCCCATGCCCGTCTCCCCCACCAGCCAGGTGTGTGGTAGTGGAGGGTGGAGGGTGAAAGCAAGGGGATCCCTTGCCCCCACTGGGGGAATGGGATCCCTATGTCCAATATTACACAGAGATAGCAGGGTCATCCTCGTGTACTTTTATTACCCCTATTCTCATACCAAAGATCCGTGCCTGAGCACTTCCTTCCCTAGTATTCATTGCTGAAGATTCTTCTCTGAAGCCCTGCCCTTCTCTCCATTCAAGAGTATAGTAGTTTGGATGGCCCCATCACAGAACTATGCAGTGGATTGTGCCCAGTAAATTAGTTTACATCTACAGAGATCTTTGGAGGAAGAAGACTTCCTAAAGTAATTTTTTTTTTGTTTAGTCTTACTGATTGTGTAAAATTTTAGATTAAGTCTGAGAATGGACCTTAGGAAACTCATTCCAAATGAACTAACCTTCTACCTGGAAGATCACACCACTGAATTACAGTTGCAGAACATGTGACATTGTGGTCCATTCATCATCTAGAAAGGAAATAATATCTAAAATGTATGGCAAGGGGGGGGAAATTAGACACAGGAAAAACTAGCCTGTTTGCCGCAGGGTCATGGTGTTCAAAGTTTCTGCCTTAAAGGAAATGTTCCTAAGCCAGCATTTGATCCAAGGAAATTCCATATATTGGAGAGGATATATCCTATGAGGCATACTTAACTCACCTAGGGCACTAACAGCCCAATCCTAAGAATGCCTTCCTGGGTGTAAACACCAATGACCAGGATCCTGAGTAGAGATGGGGACGATCCGCATTATGATAAAAAAAACACCCACGATAATGGCGATCGCGACCTGGAAGATCGTGATCATCCACGGCCAACGATCCAGCGATCGGGAGAGGCCTGGATCGTTGCGTTCAGGCTCAGATCGGGAATCCAGACACTCAGGAGCCAGCAATCTATTCCCCTGGCAACAGAGCCAGGAGAAAGCCTGAGCTCTGTTTGCTCTCCTTCTGTCGCCCTGGAAACCTGAATGGAAGCCCAGCTTTCCTTGATCAGCAGAGCTTTCTTCCAACCACGGAGCAGCAAAGCAGTCACAAGCTGAGAGAAGACACCCAGGGGAGGGAGCGGGAAGCGGGTGTTCTGTAGCCATGGGCACTCCAATCTCATCCTGCAAACCCTGATAGGCAGCTCTGATGGCCAAACACAGACCTCCTGTGTTGCTGAATGGGACCTGAGGGGAGGCGGCTCGTTGCTGCCTGCCTGTGCCCACCAGGTCTGATGGCTGCTGCCACCACCCACCTTCCCACATAGCTGGGAATAGCAGCATAGCCCGCTTTGGCCTCCACAATCCACGATCCACAGCTCGGGAATGGGAGATGATCGGTGTGGATCGTTAATTAGGGATCATTGCCGGCGCCGATCCACAATCAGCTGGATCGTTAATTATTTTTGGATCATGCCCATTTCTAATCCTGAGTATACCTGCTTAGGATGACAGTGTGAGTGGTGCTGTTAGGTAACATGGTAGTCCTGCGTGAATTCTAAGTGCACCCTGGAATGCATATAAAGTTTCCCTGAAGTTTGTGCTTTTCTGTACTGGTAAGCAAACAGCCGTTCAGGGAAGTTTGTCTACCACTACAGATTTTCTCACGAAAGAACTGCTGATAAGCTTGTGAGGAACCATATGTTTCCTTGAAACACCGTTTCCAAACTAGTGATCTGTGGGAGTATGGTGGTATATAATATATGCCCATTGTTGTCTAACTAAGTACCCATCAAAGAAGTTGCCAGGTACGAATTATGATACTCACTGTAAGATTGACACCATCCTCTGTTTCCTTATTATAGAGCCAAATAAAAGTTCATGCTGTGGTTCCCGTTGCCAAAACAAATGCCCGTTTGGGTCAAACTTGGCTTGAGGCTACAGTTTGCCGAGTTCAGTTCCAGGGTATTAGAGAATCCCAGAGGTGCTGGCTTCAGATCTGGAAGGTGAGCGTTAAGAGCTGGTTTTCTGCAGAAGCAAACTAAGGAAACGAGATGAAGAGATATATAGCTGGTTTAATAAAGAGCCTGACTGGAAGGAAGGTTGAGTTCTACAGCCAATGGGCCAGTTTACAACAGTTAGGACAGGGGAAAGACAAGGGGAAACCAAAAGGACATTTTGGTCTCTGTATTAGCCTAAGTTTAGAGCCTCTAGGAAACTTCCACACTCAAAAAATTCAGTTCCAAATGATCTCTAAATAGGATTGGAAGTAGACATGGGCACGAACCAAAAAAATTTAATGAACTGGTGGTTCATGGTTTGGTGCCAATGACGAACCCGAACGGGCGAACTGCAACGAACTTTTCCTGTTGCCGAACCAGTTCGAAGTACGTGGTTCGTTGGTGTCAGAACGGCCCCTGTTGGGATTAGAGAGCCCATATTCCGGGGGAGTATTTAACAAGCTCTCCTCCAGTCATTACCCAAGTTTGGTGAAGATTGCAATAGGGATCTTGGAGTTGTACCCTCTCCAATCCAAGGCCCCCAGGAAACTCCCACTCGATACAATTAGAGCCACAGGTTGACGTTGGCCCAGTGTACAAGGGGTGTACTAGAAGGCGTGCCGTCTCCCTCAGGGGGTGGTGGATCTGGCCGCTCACCAGCGGCACCCCCCATGTGCCCGCCCACCAGGCCTCAGAGGAGCTGTTTGTGGATTTTTTTGGTTTGTAATGAGGTTTGTGCCCATGTCTAATTGGAAGTGCATTATCCAACGTGTGCGGAATCAGCCCTTGTCAAAAATTTATTCTCTGCTGATGCGTTCTGCAGAAAGGGAGACACTTAGCCATGAGCTAAATGGTAGAAGAAAGAGAAAACCCTTTCTTCCCTCCTCAATGCAGACTGCGCCGACCCTCATGGCTATTACTCCATGGCTATTATTAGTCCATTCAGATCCTGCCACCCCAGAAATCAATTTGCTGCTGGAGGGAGGGGAAAGTGAGGAAGATCTGTGATCTTTGTGGGAGTGGATTGCTGGCTCCAGCCCGATGGGTTTCTAATCTCATTTCTGTGCTGGTGGACTCAAGTCAACATACGGCTACAATACTACCCAACTAGTTCTGAGTGAAGTCATTCATCAAAAGAGATGATGAATTTTGCAATTGAAATTATGGCTATTATATTGTGATAGCTTGTTGGTATGAAACAATAAATGTAGATCAGCCATGTTCATACTCCACTTTGTATCCTCAGTGGGGACCCAAAGAGGCTTTACCAATGGCCACAGCTGATCTGTCTTTGGTTGTTTCCTATCACATTCTATGTACCATAATTTACATGAACGTGAATTTTGACTGTCTGTAAAAAGAGCACACACGCAACACTTAGGTGCATAATGATGATAAAAGATGAAATTGTCTCTTTGTGTATTGTGACCACCTCCACCAGACTGGTTGCTCTCTCCACCTCCCGCCCCTTGAATGATAATGGGGCAGGGCATATTTTGGGGACCACCATCTTGAGTTTTATTGTATGAACTGAGTTTTACCATGGTATGTTTTTATGTGTTTTATGTATGTTTTAATGTGTTTTAACTTGGTTGTTACACTGCTCTGAGCCCACCGTGGGGAGGGTGGACAAAAAAATCGAATGAATGAATGAATGAACGAATGAAAGTGTGTGAGAGAACTGCTGATTCAGGATCTGAGATCGCTCGGTCATCTATATTGTGTTTGAAAGCAGTCAAGGATGCATGCAGATGATATTCACGAGTCTACTGATTTATGTGTATGCTACGGTGAGGTATATATTTTAAAAAAGAACTGGAGCATGTTGGATAGGGGAGATAAGCCTGTTTCCCCTGCCCGCTCACCCCCCTGCACCTTGCCTCACAATGTCTGCTCTTTGATGGTATTTTCTGCCAGGTAAGCTCAAATACAGGCCGTCATCACATGGGCCCTTATTTCGTCAGTTTTGCACTAGAAATCGTTTCTTCTGTTATCGTTATTAGAATGGATTCTCCCATCTTTTGACCACTGCTTGCGCTTCCAGTCAGTCACATTAAAAGTGAAACATGCAATTCGATGGTCAGTCAAAGTGCCTCTGGAAACGGGCCCCCCAAAATCCCGCCCCCTTTAAAAAAATTTTTATTGCATATTTGCACTATATCACTCTTCTATTATACCAATGTTATGCTGGGCCAGTCGAAAAGCCAACCATGATAGGTAGCAGAGGTGGAAGAATAGTGCTATAGCGCTATAGCGCTATAAGGCTGATGTTTTTTTAAAAAAAATTACTTTGAGGCTTAATTGCAGGTTACGCTGGGGCTTGGGGGAGTGTAGGGCAGGAGAATCAGTGTTAGGTGAGACAGATGATTGGGGAGAGTGAGCGTTTTGGTGCTGCAAAGCATTCATAGTCGATCCAGGGCATTCACATGGAAGTGGATAAAGACGACATAAAGAGCCACAAAGCATGAATTGGGGAGAATGGCAAAATCGCAAGAGAGCCGGAATAGGGTGAGTATTCAGCAGGAGATGGCACTAGTTTGGCGCTAAATTTATGGCCGTGTGATGACGACGGCCACAGTCAGGTGTGCCAAGCTGGGGGGGGGGGGAACAACTAAATACAGTAAAGTTTGACTGAGGGTGAGGGCGGGGAGTGGAAACAGGGTTTTATTCTCCATGTCATTGCTTTTAATTTTTGTAAAATTATGCCCCTCAGTCTCTCTACTCTCTGCTTGAAGCTTTTAAGAAAGGAGGCAAAAGCTCTTTCGCACACCATTTGCCACCTGCCTGTGCCCGCTCTGTAAAGGAAAATGTTTAATTGTTTATAGAAAGGGCACTTTCTTCCATCTGCCTGAAATCTGGAAGGGTGGATCCCTTGGGCAAGGGTACATGGGGGGATCAGTTTAATTTGGAGAGGGAGGAGGAGTCCCATTCAGAAGTGTGTTCCCCATAGAAATCAATGGAAATCATTGGCCTGATTTTCTAATTAGACGTGTTTTAAGAAAGATAACTAAGTCTCAATCTGTCTTTTCTTTTTGTATGCTCCCAATATGTGCCTTTGCCATGCATATCTCGAATTGTTTCTCTCATTAGTCATAACTAGTGAGTTGACCAGAAATATGAGTTCTTTGGTGGTATGTGGTCTAAAATCTGGGTAGGAGAAGAAATGGTACTTCTGAATTGCAGCTGGATATGATATCCTTCTTCAAGGCCGTCGACAATTTTATATCCTTGCTTTGCGTGACTGAACAGTTGCCAAGTTCTCCCCAAAGGCAGGGGTGGAACGTTCTTGGGATGAGTGAAGCTAAGTACACTTTTGACACACTGCTGAAATGGGGTAGGAAAACCTCCAGGGTAAAACATGCTGCATGAGTGTCAGACCTCTTAAACTAGACAGGGCTGCTTCTCAGGTTTTCCTGCAAGACGGACTTTTCTTTTACACAGTTGCTGTTGAAAACTGTGAAAGTAATAATTTTATAGAAATCGCTGCAATACTTCTTCACATCATGGAGGGGACTCAACCTTGTTGGGTGTATGGCCACTACTGGAATTTTGAGACAAGTTAGTGGACACCACAACAAAAAGGCTGCCAAGAGGAAAGGAGCTATTCACAAAATTCCAAGCCTCCTATGGTGCCATGGCTTAGGGTGGCCAGCTTTTGGATGGCAACCGGCAGGAGGCTTACCAAGGTGGTGGAGAAGCTTTGGAAGGAGCAGAGATGTGGAAATGGCATTGTGAAATACTGCACTATCATTTCTAGCTGAAAACCAGCAGGGCTCATTTCGAGGGGGAACGTTCAGGAACGCAGTTCCGGCAGGTCCCCAAAGAGGTCACATGTCAGGTGGCCCTGACCACCTGACTCGGCAATTTTGGGCTCGTTTCAGCCTAGATTGGGGCCGAAACAGCCCGGATAGGGCCTCTGATGGGTGGTGGATCAGTCTCCCACTCAGCAGTGGCCCGATCCTGACCATTTTGGGCCCATTTTCAGCCATTTTCAGCCCATTTTTGCCATTTGGGGCTCAATTTTGGCCCTGAATGGCCAGGATTGGGTCCAAAACAGCCGGGATCGGTGATGTCAGGGCATGTGGCATATGGAAATCAGTCATGCTAATGACACACTTCCGGTGATGTCAAGGGGTGTGGCATATGTGAAGAAGTTATCCTAATGAGTTATCCTAATGAGTTCCTCCAGCTCTTTTTCTACGAAATGACCCCTGAAAACCAGAATTGATGCAATTGTGACACTCTAGGAATCCCCCTGATTGGTGGAATTTCTAGAACATGACCACAGTGTAGTACCATCACTTCTGTTTTATGGCTGGAAATGAAGTCACAGCATGTGAAATGGTAGCTCCCCCTCCCTTTTTTTTCTTCCCGTTGCTGGATTTATTGGAGGCGGACAATGGGTTGCGGCAGATCTGGGTTGCAGGTTTGGGTGGATGCTGGGCAAAGAGTTCCTGGGGGCCCTCTCACTTCCCTCTTATGCCTACCCCTCTGCCGCCCGCTCTCATGTCCCTGCCCGCCTGCCTGTATTCTCCTTCCGTTTGCCCATCCATGCAACCTCCTCCCACCCACTCATGCACCAGCACTCCCTGTGCTTATGTGTCCTTCCCCAACTGTATTGGCCAGCCTGTACAGCTGAGAGCATTGCAGCCATTCACCTCTTGCACATCCTTCTCCTAACACAGGGGTGGGCAATTGTTTTGGCTCGGGGGCCACTTTGTGGGAGTGGAGGTTAGTGGAGGGCTGCACTTTTTAAACACACAACATTCATCACCAATTTTACGTTTTTTCGGAGGGTTCATGGTTTCACTAAAGTTGGAAATTTATAGATTTACTGTTGCAAAGACAAAATTGAAATTAACCAGATCAACTGGAAAAGCGCGTATCTACACTGTGCGTGCGTATTGACATAGCCGTCCTAGTGGAAAATACGGGACGAATCTTCGGTCGCGCACGGGAAGGAAATCTCGGTTCAAGGCGGATTTTTCTGACTGTCTTGGTGGGCCACAAAAAACTCTGTAGCGGGCCGCATGTGGCCCACGGGCCGCAATTTGCCCACCCCTGCCCTAACAGAACTGGGCAGCATGTGCAGACGGGAATGTGGGTGGTGAGAGGGCTCACAAAAAGCAGACGGCCGGAAGCAGCGGCTGAGGAGGTGAGGAGAGGTCCAGAAGACCTGGGCCTGGGCAGCTGACAGATTCGTTTTATTGTATATGGCCATTGGCCTTCACAATATCAAAACACTCTCGAACGTCAGTAGAATACATTATCAAAATAATCAGGTAATCAAACACTTCAAAACCACAGCTGCCTCACCCCAGGATATGCTGGTGCTGGCCCTGGGTTGCAGTGATAAGTCCCCAGGGTCCCAGTCCAGTACTCTTACCACTACACCACACTGTCTCACTAACTTCTATTCGTAAGAGCTAAAACTAGAAATTTTGTCAATATTATCAGTGCAATTGTGCCCGATCTTTTGTTTACAAACTGATGAGAGATAGAGATCTAAAAGATGGAACATCCCAGCAAACTAAAGACATAATTATTGTAAAATATTGATTTGGCATGGCCTTGTTGGAAAAATCTTCCCCCAAAGGCAAGTATGTTATTCATTTCAACAAAAACAACACCCTGTCTGAAAACAGACCACCTATCATCTTGAGGTTTGTTATTATTAATTGTTTCTTTCAGGTGCAGCGGTATCTGGGAAACTTTAAAGAGGGTAATAGATCCACTGTTCTTTCCCTCATTTTCCTTTTTAAAAAATAATCTTTGAATTAAGGACGTTAATTCCGTATGCCTCCGTGATAGAACTCCATGAACCTGTGAATGCAGCAGCCTTGACAGAGTTAATTACCCACTGTCAAATTGTGAAATTGAACAAAGATTTACCTTGCTGGGAAGCATATTTTTCTTCTATTAATTGACAGACATGAATCTACACGGTCTTGCAATCTGGTTAGTGAGCTTTAGAGAAGGCACGGTTTTAAAAGAACACAGTTTTGTCTGTAAGGATGCAAGTTATTCAAGCTGTTTGAAGATTCCACCAAAAAGATAATTATATAGTTTTTGTTGTGGCACCAGGGACAGGTTCTAGCATGGAATTATCTACAGGATTATCTCTAGGCAGGGGTGGAATTCTAACTCTAGAAGAAGCTGGGCCCTCACAGATATGAAGCACTACTATCTATTGTCACCCAGGCTGGTGCAAAAAATTGTGGTGCTCTCGAGTCTGCTTGTGTCTATGGGCAGGTGTGTGTTCACTCATGTGTACAAATCTTTTCATTAAAGTGGAAAAAAAATATCTAAGCATGTCTACTGTTTTCTTTTGACCTAACACAAATAAAAGGTTCAATACTGAGAATCTAAAACAAATACAAGGATAAATGAGGCTTCAGGATAACAACAACTAGGTAGGCTTGTCTCACACTTAAATAAGTCAATAACAAATCCTCCCCAAACAGGCCAACCTGTCGTCCCCACCTTTTCCAAACAGACAGGCTGTGTTAACTCTTTCCTCCCAGTTGTGAGGTTCTCCGAGGGACTAATCCTAGCTTTGTGGGCTGTGTATCTAAAAGCCTGCTGAAGTTCTGTTGCCCAATCTCACAATGTTTTGCTCCATTTATCTTGAGGGCTTAGTCATACTTATCCATCTTCCCTTCCTGACAGTGGAGCCAGAATGTCCCTCTCTTCCTTGACACTTGTTACAATAAAATAGGACTATCAGCTTTCTTTTGGGGAAGCAGCGCTCCAGTCCACAGATTCTCTTGTATGCTACTCTTCAGTAAATGCCCAGGTGAAATGGGTGTGTGTGTGTGTGATCAGTGATGTTGCTTCCAACACAAGCCAGGAATGATATCATGCCAGGTGACACTCTAGCATTTGACCAAAACTCTATGGTTAAACCAAAGAGTTTGGGGCAAATACTAGAGCACCACACCTGGTGCAATGACATCACTTCCGTGTCATGCCTGAAGTGACATCCTTGCACAGGGGACACCAATCACCCCAACTGGAACTCCCCAGTTCCCCATTCTCCTACCAGTTGACCCTCATTCACAGCATGGACCAGGGAATATGTACAGGTCTCTTTGCAGGGCAGAGTCCCTTGAGTGATTGACGTATGATTTGTGATGGTATGAAACTTATTTTGGTGTGCAGAGCTTTTTAAGTATCATCAATATTTGTGATTGAACAGGGAAATAAGAAACTAGGAACTGTGAATAAGGAACTGGGAGAACCAACTTCAGCCTTGTTTAGCATCTAAAGATTTACAGAAAGAAATACAATGCAAAACAAGGGAATCTTTAAAAGCAGATGCCGTTGTTCATCCTCCCCTGGAATGGGATCATTCTACTCATCATTTGTGGCATAACTCTCCTCTGTGACTCCAAATCTACAGCCATAAAACATTATATTTTACTAGACAGATTTCAGACAGTTTAACAGTTAAGAACTTTTGAAGAATTTTCCATCAGGCAAAATGGAAATGTTATACACAGAGCAAGGCTTGATGTAAGAGATATTTGCTTCTTTACATAGCAAATAAGGGAACCTCAGAATTTTTAGCATTCCTAAAGCAGATAGAAGTATTGTATGATTGGGTTAAGATATAGATGCTTAATGAATTTGTATTTTGCATTCTCTAGTAGAAATCCCTGAGAGTAGGAAGGGCAAGTTAACAACCCCTTTAATACATTAACTGATTAATGAAAAAATCCAAGATTACTAGTCAGTACATTGACTCTTTGAAGTCCATTTCAGGTTTTGCATTTCCCCCTTACTAGCTGGAAAATGCTAAATTGGATCTTGACTAGCTTTGGTCTGGGGCTCAGATCTCTGTTCAGCAGATGAAATCCAGCTTTAGAGTTGGATAAGTCACACACTGACTCTGCCCAGGAGACATGTAGAACCAGCAGTAAGACAAATAGCCCCCCCCCCAGCACTTTTTGCTAGTGAAAGTGGCAGGGTGGAAGGGAGAGAATTATGATGCCACTTAAAGGTAAGCATCGGGTCACTCGTTAAATGCAAGTTGGATTGGGGTTTCTCACATCTCATCAAAGGTAACCCATTTTAGTCCCACTAGTAATCCGATTGTAATCAGAACCAGAACCACTGGTTTCAACAAGAGAGAAATATGCGCTGAGCTGTCCACTGAAGTCAATGCAAGTTTGAAGAGCTTAACTTTGGTTGGATTGCCTCTGAAGATCATAACACAGTGGTCCTGATTTGAAATATATATATGGAAGAGGTGTGGGGAAGGGAAGCAGGAATGTCACAGCAGACTCCACTCTGACCACCACAGTTTCCACTGAAGAGGAATAAGCCTTTTTCTAATCTGCATGCAGCTACAGCCGAAGACCCAAAAGATGGGTGCTCAGAAAATAAGAAATTGCTCCTTCTTCTATGTGTTCACTGAGCATGAGAAGAGGGCCTTTGCAGACACGGGCATGACAACCATCCAATAATCATGATCTTTCTGGTGCTACCATAATTTAGAGAGCCAGTGTTGCATAGTGGTTAGAGTGTCAGAGTAGGGGACACCCAGCTTTGAATCCCTACTCTACTGTGGAAGCTTGCTGCAGGATGTGACAGTTAGCCTCTGGTTTTCACCACTTTTGTTATATATTGTGACTGTGTGGCTTGGGCTGTCACTGATCTTTATTTGTGACAGCCATGATGTGATGGGGGAAGGAGAAGGAGGGAGAGCTTTGAGATTAAAGACTCTCTAGATCGAATGTTGTCCAATTCCCTGTGCACACTGGCCCCTCACTTCCTTCAGTTTAAACCCCAGTTGCCACAATATCAATAAAAGGATGGACACAAGCTTTTTATTAACTGGATGGTAGCATGTAGCTTTGTGTTCCCTAAAAAGCTTTTATCAATTACATCAATAAGGAACGCACAAACTACACCTACAATTGATCAATGGTTTACAAAAATATGGGATCATCTTATCATAGAAAAAATTACGGATGGACTCCAACAATCAACTGAACACATTAAGACAACAGGATTTTATGAACAATGGATGCTTTTTATTGAAAATATCACCAAAAACAATACACAAACACCAAACTCAGTATATCAGTATTATGTTTAAACGTATATCAGTATTGTTTAAATATAAATCAAATAGAGAATTTAATTCAAAATGCTTATTACATAATTTCAAATCTCTTGTTCAATATTTAATAAAAAGCAAAACTCTTAAAATCTTATATACATAAATAAATAATTATCAACTAAAATATGTAATAGGATAGTTGAAGTGTCCAATTTGCAACAAACTCTTATGACTTGTATATAGGGATATGCAATACGACAGTTAAATCTTCCAGGATATAGCAAATATTTAAGTTTTATATATAGTTGTATCAATGTAATTTTCAACGTTGTGCAAAGTTACCAATATTATGTCTGTAATGTTTTAAAAAAATTAATATTTTTTTTAAAAGCTTTTATTCATCACCCTAGCAATGTGGTACTTGATAGTAATGTGATTAGAAACTCTTTTCTCACAGCTATTTTGATTGGACAGGCACCACACAAATGGAACAGAATAACCAAAGATTTATTTAGAAGAAACAGTTACAGGTTTGTGTGGAATAAATAGTAAGAACAAAGGTGCAACTGGTTGCAGCCCCATACCCCAGAGGTTATGCTTTCCTCACACTGGGAATAACCTGGTTGGAGCCTAAGTTAACAACATGAACACTGAGGAAAGAAATTAATGCTTTTCCCAGGCAGGGTTTCCCAGCATTTAAGGTTCATTTGTGCCTCTTTTTTAACAGCTGACAGGTTTTTACTCCAGTACTTAAACTTTTCAGAGACCCCGGCTTCAGAAACAGTACCGGAAAAGTTAGATTTTGGATGGGTCCTTCATAGGGTGCTTGTTTACTTCCTTAAACAAGTTTCTTACCCCATCCTGTCCCAAAATCCTAATGAAAAATCCCCAAATAAAAACAAGTCTAACCATATGCTGTTATCTACAGTGACCAAAAGCCCATCCTAAGGAAAATGCATCAAACCTCCCTTTTTAAGCTCACGTCACATCCTCCCATCAAGTGTAGTAGAGGCTCTGGTTGACTGGCCAGTCTCTGGGGTTTGCTTGAGAGCAAAATCCCCAGGACTGGTTCAGAGTCTTGGAGACAGACAGAACTTTGGGGCTGATTGCCACAATGACCTTGGGCCAGTCACATATTCTCAACCTAACCTACCTCACAGGGTTGTTTTGAGGATAAAATGGAGGAGAGGAGAATGATGAAAGCCACATTGGGGCTTCATTGGGGAGAAAAGTGGGAAATAAATGATGTAAAATAAAATATATTTTTTAAAAATGATCATGGTAGCCAACCAATTCACTTTAACTGTCCTTGTGCTGGTGGCGCTACACATATAGATAGTTGAGAGCAGAGATTGAAATAGCCCAGAAAAATGGAAGATGACCAGAGGGGGTTAGAACTAGAAATATGGATCCTGCTTCAAGTTGTCAACAATGGGTTCAGAAATTCCTGGAGGTTTGGGTTCGGAGCCTGGGGAGGGAGAGGAGGGACCTAAGCGGAGTATAATGCCATACCCTCCAAAGCAGCCATTTTCTCCAAGGCAAAAGATCTCTGTAGGAGATCTCCAGGCCCCACCTGGAGGTTGGCAAGCCTAATCCAGCTAAACAAGGTGTGGAGAAGGTTGGTCCCGCTGTGCTCAAAGAGACCCAAGAAACCTTGCCAGGTGGAAATGAAGGTCTCCGAAGTTTCTCATCTGTTACATTGCCTTGAATGTAAAGGTGACTGGGAAATAAATAAAAATAATGGGAGTCATACATTATTTCTTAACTGAATGCAGATTATAACTTGCTAAATGGCATGATGAAGAGTGTGATGGCAGGGTGATTTGTTTAAGGTCCACTGCAATCAAAGTCTACAAAGCAAATGGTTCAGGTTTCCTTTTATTCTGCAGAATTCATTATTTACTCCACTAAGGATGTTGATCTTAAAAGAGTACACAGAACTGAACAAAGCGTTCAATGGCAGTGTATGCCTTATGAAAGCAAACTAGAGTGCATGAACTGCAGATCAAACAGATAGTGTTATTTGAGGGTTAGCATGGATAAATTCTCATTATATTCAGCAAGTCGTTCTACGAAGGGTCCTCTTGTTTATGCAAAATGCTTGGCTTTCGGTGCCTCAGTTTCTCTCTGACCTTCCACTGTTTTTGTTTCACTAAGGTGTGAAAAAGCAGCATTGTCAAACACAGAGTGATTTAGTTGTTAGATACTAAATAAACAAGATTTTTGTTGCATTATGAAGTTGTGATGGAGAAGATACAGGCCTCACTCAGGGGACGGGCTGTATCATTTCAGGCTTCAGGTGGAAAGTCATTGGACTGAATAAAATGCATGCCGGGACTCCCTGGGAGATTTTGCGAGGGGTAGGGCATGGGAAAAAGGAGTGCTCCCCGGATTCGGTTTCGTTTTCGCGGCCATGTCGGACACTCCTCTTCGCAGGTCCGAGAGGAAGCGTCCGAGCAGCCTGACCGGGCAGCTGATTTGCAAAGATTAGCCCTCAGGACTCCAAGGGAGGGAGTCAGGGTCCGGGACACTGCGGGAAGAGCCCTCTGGCAAATCGAGGCAGGGGGTAAATTGCCCGTTTGTCCCCATGGAGGCCGGCAGATGTGTGCGGCACCTTGTGTGCTGCCGGGCCACGGAAAACGGCAAAGAACAGGACTAGGCGGAAGCCTGTAAGTAAGCGAATCCCTTCTGTTATTACAAGCGTATGCGAAGGAGTGGTGGGATCTGAAGTTAAGAAGACTCGGATTTCTTCCCCCCCGCTGAGTTTCAGAAGGTTGGCGGTCCCCCCCCCTAAAATGGCAGCGAAAGAACAGAGTCCCGCTTTGGGCAAGTCAGTTTCGGCTGCCCTGCAGGGGAAAGCGGAGTCGCTGGAGGAATTGGTGAAAAGATCGGTCATCGAAGCCATAAAACCCTTTGTTGACAAGCTGAATGAAACAGATCAAAGGGTGGGCTTAATTGAGAGCGATGTGAAAGCCATTAAGGAAGCAGTGGGGGGGGCAGAGAAGTCTGCTCGGGAAAATGCATCACTCATGAGAGCAACAAACAAGGAGCTAAAGCTGGTGGAAAACCAGCTGATTGGGCTGCAAGTGGAACGAACACAGACTGTTTTGCGTCTCCAGAATGTTAAAGAGGAGGAAAATGAGGATCTAAGGGAGCTTGCCTCGGAATTATTGGCGTCACGTGCAAGGGCAACTAAGGAAGAAATGAAAAGCGCCATTTTGGAAGTCCGTCAGGCTTCGTCAAAATATGCAAAGAAGCGGCAGCTGCCTCACGAGATTTTTATTGAGTTTGCATCCAGGAAGGTTCGAGACACTATCCTATTCAATTCATACAATGCGGACTTGGACTTTCTGGGAAATAAATTTAAGATACTGAAGGACGTTCCATTTCTAGTTCGGAAAAGAAGATTTAAGTACAAAAAGCTCGCAGCTCTCCTGAGGGAATGAGGGATAAAGTATAAATGGCTATTTCCGGAAGGAATTTGGTTTAATTATAAAGATCAAGCCTGCAAGATAAACTCAGAGGATCAGCTAAGGGAGTTTGTGGACAAAAATCAAGAATTTGGGCAAGATACCATGCAAAGTGAAGAAGACGCGAAGCCTGAAGAGAGGGGGGAGGCAGTGAGCGCAGTGGCTGTAGCTGCTCAGAGAGAACTGCGTCCGAGGCCCGGGGGGGGGGGGGAGAAAATTTAATATGAGTTGTATTTTGTATTTTGTATTTTGCAAGGTCAACCACTCCATCATTGCTTTATGAAGCTTTAATTTTTAACTATGGCAGTATGAAGGGAAAACATTGTAGTGTAGTGTTTACTGTTTGTATGTAACCCCCCTTTTTTCCAGCCCTCCTTCCCCTTTTCTTTCTTCTTTCCCTTTTCCCTATCCTAGTACTTTTGTAGGTTTTTTTTGTAGATTTCTGTTTTAGATATTAAAAATAAAAAATTTTCCAAAAAAAAAAAGGAAAAAAGAGTGCTCCCCCACTTCGTGGTGGGCTGATTTGGGCCCCAAATGGGCCAAATTGGCCCCTGGTGCAAAGTGTGGGAGTGGTCCTGGGGCCTGTGCAAAAATGTCACGCCCAGAAGTGACATCATCCTGCTGCACTGGGTGTGCGCGCACACTTTGCATATGCGCAGGAACATTCATAAGTTAAGTGCCAGGTACCCCCCCCCACACACACACACCGGGAGGGGAAGGGGACCTGACACCCTACTGAGGTACATGACCTGGTTACGTATTGATTAGATCACTGCAATGCACTCTACATGGTGCTGCCCTTGAAAACTGTTTGGAAGCTTCAGCTAGTACAGAATGCTGATTGCAGTTGGTCATAAGAAACATATCGCTTCAGTCTTAGCTCTTCTACACTGGCTCCCAATTTGTTTCTAGGCACAGTTTAAGGTGCTGACATTTAAATCCTCATATGGTTTGGGACCATATGGGAGTAATACATTAATAATACATTGGGTCTGGTGCTGGGAAACATTCCTCTGTGCCAGAGATCCTGGAAAGCCAGTAGAAAATAATGGCCTGACTCTGCATACGGCAACAACAGAAGCTGATCTAGTTTCACAAGGAAAGTTTGATTGAGGCTAGGGCCCTGTCCACATGGCCTTAAAGGAACAGCTCACTCACCAAATGCTGGCAACATTTCCCCTTGACTCTAGACGACTCCGTTTTCAAAACAGTTGCAGGCTGTTTGGCTTCTGTTTTTTCGGTGCTTTTTCTGGGACTGTGGGAATGTACACTCCCAGAAAAAGCACTGAAAAAATGGAAGCCAAACAGTCTGCAACCATTTTGAAAATGGAGACATGTGGAGTCAAAGGGGAAAGCCGCCAGCATTCGGTGAGTGCCCCCCCCCTTTAAGGATGTGTGGTAACAGCCTAGAACTCAGTGCTTAGATCTCCTCCTGATTGCATGCAGAAGGCCCCCCTTCAACCTCCAAAAACCTCAAGCAGCTGGAATTGAGAAAGGCCATCCTTCACTTGAGGAAGAACTACTTCCAAAGTTCAGCTAAGCTAGGCAGATAAAGGGTCTGACTCTGCAAAAGGAAGCCTCATATTTTCTGGAAGGTCCCCTAGTTCCATGGTGGGGTGCATCCTTTGCAGGCATAAGACTGAGTCTGTCCCACCTCACCAGCAAAAAGAATCTCAGGTGCTGGGGATGAACTTTCTCTACCCCAGACTCTGGTGAGCGGTTGCCAGTCAGAGGAGACAAGGCTACAGGAATAGGAACCAACTCCAGGTTGGGAAATTCCTGGAGATTCTGGGTGTAGGTTTTGGGCCAGGTAGACTTCAGCAGGGTATAATGCAATAGGATTCATCCTCCAAAGAAGGCATTTTCTTCAGGTGAACTGATCTCTATGGCCTGGAAATCAGTTGTAGTCCCTGGAGACTTCCAGCCACTCTGACATCTCTTCTCACTCAGCTGCAGGTGAAGAATTTTCTGTTTTGTTTGGTGTTCCCTCACAAACTCTTATTAGCCCTCCTCCCTGTTTGTGTGTTTGTATGTGTTTCTACTTTGATGCGTTTATATGTTTATGTTAAATGTATAAATAAAATACAAAACTACATTTTTTTGTATTTTAAACGCTTCCTGATGTCTAAAATGTTTGGAATATGTTATTGTTTAAATGTTCACCATCTGGGGTCTCTTGAATTGGGAAGAACGGTGGCATGAGAATGTGTTAAATAAATAAATAAAATATATAGGAAGAGTTGCACCTTCCTGGTAGTCAGCTTGTCCTTGCATTAATTCGGCAGACTAGGAGATCCAGCTTATTTTGATGGAACAATATGCACCCTGGTTTTCCTCAGGGATATTTTGAAACTTTGGAACTCTGTACGTTTTTGTTGTTGCAAAAAGAACGATTCTAAAATGTGTATTTCCACTGTGGTCACTGCTGTTCTTCCATATTTATGATATATACACATCCTACATATCGCTCCCCACTGGAGATGGAGGTATTTGGCTTCGGCTCATCTCTGTGGAAAAAAGAAAGGAAACAATCTTGAGGACGGAGGGGAAGGGAGCACTAAAATATGGACATACAGCACAGTAACAGGCAGGATTTCTTTTTGAGGGATTTTATAAAGGGAAGGAAGAAAGGAAAGAAGTAGGAAGAAATGGGGTGGGTGGAAACAGAGGTTCTATTAATGGGGGGGGGGGTGTTGTCCCTCCTGTCCTCCTGTAGGAAAGGAGAAATTGTGTATCCAGGCCATCTGAAGGCAGCTCCTCGGCTTCCGCCTTGCAGTGTTGAAGAGGCTGGCTGCAGCCAGGCTGCCCTGTGCTCTAGCCAAGGTGAAATATCCTGAGGGATGGAGAATGAGTACAGCTGCTGTGTGTAGATAGGCTCCCAGCAGCGGGAGGCAAACAGGGAGGGGGGAATTGAGTGCGGCAGACACAATAAAGGGTTCATGGACAGAGCATGGAGGGAAGGAAGCAGGGCCTCCCCCTTGGGGAGTGACTGGACTCCCTGACTCAGTTTCTGCAACTCATTAGGAGCCTGTTAAGATTTGAAGCTCAATCTCCTAGTTCCCTGTCCAACACTCTAACCACTGCACCACACTGGCTCTAAATTAAGTAATACCTGCATTAAATTTTAATCATCACCTGCTTATGATTTAGTTTGGAAGCCAATTTTAGCTGAAAAGTGAGAAGAAGAAATAATGGTCAAGGCATAATAATGCATGATATAATCATCAGATGAATAAATCACAGATGAAATATCATACAGTCAATGCATAATAATGTACAAATTATATCAGTTAATAACAACACAAATTATGGTGACATTATCAACCAGAAAAAATGCAATATTATGATATTAATGAGAAAAGAGCAAGAGTCCGGCGGCACCTATAAGATTAACAACATTTGTTATAGGGTATGAGTTTTCGTGAGTCGCAGCTCATTTCTTCTGAAGAAGTGAGCTGTGAGTCACGAAAGCTCATACCTTACTACAAATTTTGTTAGTCTTATAGGTGCTTTTGGATTCTTGCTCTTTTCTACTGCTACAGATAGACTAACACGGCTACCCATCTTGTGATATCAATGAGTAATACTTTTACAGTGTTAATCCTTTTAATTACTTCTGGCTCATTCACACTGAACTGGCCTTATGTGTTCCAAGTGGCCGACCCCAGGCAGAAGTCTTGCTGTTGCCATATTCTGCACTAAGAGACGCTTTTGAGATGCCTTGAAAGGCAGCTCCATGTAGAGCAAGCTACAGTCGTTCACCTTGGAGTATGGCTAAGTCAGCAGAGTATGTACTGTTTGCTGCCAAACATCTGAAGTGATAAGGCTGCATATAAATTTTTAAATAAATAAACATAATAACAACGCATGAAATAGAGTCAATGATGACAATGCTTGAATTATTAGTACACAATAATAAAAATGTCTGAGCCATGATCATAGTCTGGTGTAATACTGCTTAAATTATAATATCAATAAACAAAAATGCACACATTATAATGGCAATTAATAATGTGCCGGTGGTGACAATAAGAACACATAGGATTAAAATAATACAGCATGACCCATTGTTGTTATTAGTAATAACTATGTATGCAACATCTATTAGTAATTATTATTACTACTAAGATTATAACAGTGACACCAATGCTATTAATAAACGTTTTTAAGAATTTGCCTACAATGCATTAATAGTATATGTATTGTTTTGCTGTTTTCTTTAATTCAGCTTCTCTTTACATTATCTTAAACTTTTAACTCAGGAGGGCCCAGGTCAGAAGCAACACTCGCTTCATTTCCATTCACACACAGCTTCAGTTGTTCTCTACTTTGCCCAGGCTTTCACCTCAAGAACACCTTCCATTTTGTGTGTGCGCGTTTGTGTATATATTACCGCCTCTCTGATTCCCTTCAAACGGTTTTTGCTGCCACCAAAGACTTTCACCTTAGGCCTCCTCAGTATAACTGGTAACATATGACAGCTTGTTTTAGAAGGTAGTTTAACAGAACGGTCAGCTCGTGGGGTGGTTGTGAGGTAAAAAAGAGATTTTTGCTTAAACAAAAGTGGGATTTATGTAAGTATGTAAGCATGATGGTTGGAGAGTTTTGGTAAGAGTATTGATTTCAGAATAGTTCTCAAGCTTGGCAGGTTCAAATATGATGATATCTTCTTAAAGGTATTTTCTTAGGGCCAAGCTACAAGTGACGAATGACACTTGAACAGCAAGTGTATTTCTCCCTGTTCATTTGCCCTCCACTCAGTCCACTTGCCGTTCAAGTGTCATTCGTAGGGTTGCCAGCTCCAAGTTAGGAAATTCCTGGAGATCTGGGGGGTGAAACCTGGAGAAACCTGGAGAAAGTGGGTTTGGGGGAGGGAAAGGACGTTGGCATGGCATAATTCCATAGAGTCCACCCTTCAAAGTAGCCATTTTCTCCAGGTGAACTGATCTCTGTGGCCTGGAGACCAGTTATAATTCCGGGAGATCTTCAGCCACTACCTGGAGGCTGGCAACCCTAGTCATCACTTGTAGCTTGGCCCTCAGATTCAGTCTCATAAAGTAATTTTCCACATTGGGCTTCACTAACAGAATAAACTCTTTGCACATTTACACAGACACAGATTCACGCAGCCCTTTCCACACAGTTTGATTAATCTCTGTCTCAGATATATACAGACTGCCCCAGGCGCACACCCCGTTTGCCTGACTTAGTCACAACCCTTCCCTGAGGCAAATGAAAGGCTGAGGGCAAACGGCTTCCCTGACTGAAACAGCCGTTGACTCCTCCCCCTGAAGATACAGCTACTGACCAATCAGATTACTTTCCACGCACCCCTCTAGCCCCTCCTTCTTTCCTCAGAGGCCTGCCTTGAAACCCACAGCAACTATTTTTAAAAACCCCACAGTAGCCAGCAGATATACAATCCAAACTCTTTAGACACAAAATATTATATTATACATCACCATTTTTATTCGTTATTATTGATGATTGCCACACAATGTCCCCCCTACAAATCTTTCATAGCTCTTTTATGAACGGGCACTTTTTTTTTGCCCTAGTATTGGTTGCTACATCTGTCACTCACTCACAGGAATCCCACCCCTCCATTCCTTATGTTGCTTTGTTCTCCATTAACTCTGCTTCCCTGTCCCAGTCAACCACTCTGATTGGTTAAGATGGGGACATAAGGGGCAAGATGAGCCCATACCAGGCTGATGTGAGAGGTGAACCATAGGGGTCAATGGCTAGGGTTGCCAGATTTCTGGAGATTTGGATGGAGCTTGGAGAAGGTGGAGTTTGGGGAGTGAGCAGGAATATGCTCAGGATTGCCAGCCCCCCCTGGCAAAAGTAGGGATGGGGGACAGCAGGAGCGGGGAGGAGACCTTACCATTATGCAAACAAAAATCTTGTTTATTTAATGTGTGGGTGTTATGTGCCATCGAGTTGCTTCCAACTTATGGTGACTCAAAGAATTAATGACCCCCAAAACATCCTTTGCTCTGATCTTGCAAACTGGCGGTTGTGACTTCCTTAATATAGTCAAGCCATCTCATTTCGGCTTCTTCTCTTTTCCTACTCCCTTCTACCTTTCCTAGCATTATTGTCTTTTCCAGTGATTCTTGTCTCCTCATGACATGATCAAAGTACAATAGCCTCTGTTTTGTCATTCTAGCTTCTAGGGAGAATTCAGGCTTGCTTTGATCTAGAACTCACATTTATCTTTTTGGCTGCCCATGGGATCTCTAAAACTCTCCTCTAGCAACACATTTAAAATGAATAAATTTTCTTCCTATCAGCTTTCTTCAGTGTCCAACTCTCACATCTATACACACACAGTAATGGGGAATACCATAGTAGAGATTATCTTGATCTTGATTTCCTTATTGTTCTTTTCTAATTCCTTAATGGCTGCCCTTCCAAGTCTCAACCTCCTTCTTATTTTTTGATTGCACTCTCCCTTTTGGTTGACGATTGAGCCAAGGAATAGAAAATCTTTAACAATTTCAATTTCTTCATTGTCAGCCTTAAAACAGTGTAATTCCTCGGCAGTAATAACTTTTGTCTTGATGTAATCCTTCTCTGGCACTTACTCCTTTAACGTTCATCAATAGTTGTTTCGAGTCTTCACTATTTTCTACCAGTAATGTGGTGTTACCTGCGTATCTCCAGTTGTCAATATTCCTTCCACCAATATTCACTCCACTTTCTTCTAAAATCCAACTTTCCTTATGATGTATTCTGCCTATAGGTTAAAGATATAGGGAGATAATATACATCTTTGTCTGATCCCTTTGCCAGTTGGAAATGATTCTGTTTCCCCATATTCTATCCTAACAATAGCCTCTTGTCCAAAGGACAGGTTGTGCAAAAAAAAAAATCCGATATCATGGCACACACATTTCTTTTAACACCATTCATAGTTTTTCATGATCCACACAGTCAAAATCTTTGCTGATTTCCTTCTGAAATTCTTGAGTGTGCTCCATTAACTGTTGTAAATTTGCAGTATGATCTCTAGCACCTCTTCCTTTTTTGAATCCAGCTTGAACATTTGGCATTTCTCATTCCATATATGACGAGAGTCTTTGTTGTAGAATTTTGAGCATCACTTTGCTTACGTGGGAAATTAATGTGATGGTCCAATAGTTGCTGCAATCTTTAGCATCTCCTTTTTCAGATTTAGAATGTAGTTTGCAGTCTGTGAATCATTCTTGTTAAGATTTTTTAAAAATTATTCTTTATTTAATTTTAAAGTTACATAAAGGATCCAAAAAAAAAAGTTCCAGTAACAAATTCGTGTACAAGACATCATATCATCAACGCATGAATATAGAAAGCCACTACATAGACATTTAATACCTCTTGTTCCTTCAATCTTCCCTTTTAAGCTCTCCAATCAGTTATTTTATTTCAGTGCTTTTTTATCCACTTATTCTATTTCTTATTTCATTTCTCATAATTCTTTCTTTTACATATATTAAGTATAAATCACATTTCCAATCACTTAGATTTTCGCCAGAATAGTTAATCCCTTAATCAGTCCAGGAGTAGAGGATAAAATAGAAAAACAAAATAAAAAAGAGGAGACAAAAGATATAAACGGAAAGATTAATGCACCTTACTATATATCAATATAACAATACATTTTATACCAATCTACCCTCATTCTTTCATCAGTTTATACAAGCCATCTAACCTTATATACTGGAGTGAGGTTAGAAAAAGAAAACCAAATAAATATATAAAAAACTTTGGCTTAAACAGTAATTTATATTCTAGAGAAGATAGCTAAAATCTAGGAATAGTTGAAGCATTCCAAAGATCCAGTTATCACATTATCTCAAGTCTTTTAAAAATAAATATACAGTATCTAACATGTTATAAAACATATAGGCTTAAAATAAGTATGCATTACATATCATTAAGCATAGGGAGGAGATTTAAATCATAATCTATGTTCCTCCTTTCTCTCTTTCAAAAGACAATAATAAAACCAGAAGGCTCTAAGAATCTATCCATCCCCCTGCCTGTTATCCCTTCAGAGCACACTAACAGTATAACATGTTAGAAAAGAAGATAGATATAAAAAATTAAGCCTATACAGTTGGACCGTAATTTCAGTTTCATTCCGATTTCTCATCATAGCTCTGGTTGGTTGGCCCTCCCCTCTCTTCTCTATGACTTGCATTTTCAGAAAGGGGTATTGGAATGTTCCTCCATCTGGCAAAGTAACTTTTTTTTCATTCCGCTCTAATTTCCTTTCAACTAGCTCTGTCCCTTTAGAATTTTTTTCTGTATCATTATTTACTTGTAAGCTGGAAAATATTTCCTCCAAAGAAGCCATTTCAGAGTTGCTTGTAGATATTTTGGTAAAACTCTCTTCAAAGTGGTGAAAAACTTCACTTAAAGTATTTATGGTTTCGAGAATGTATTGCTTTCCAGCCTCTGCTGGGAGAGTTTTCTTTACAATCACTCTTTCATCTGTTTCCCTCCTCCCAGAACTCGTACGGGTGGCTGCTTTGCCAGAGGTTAATAAATCACCTCCTAATGAAGCTGGTTAGCTCTCATAAAGTCATAAAACAATCTCCTTACTTGGTGGGAAGATTCAGGTCGCTTTGTTCAGTCTTTCAAACATCTTTGATATGTCTTGCCAAGAATCTGCTTGTTTATTCGCTAATCAGACTTCGGCTTTCGCAGCTTTGTAGCCATATTGGCTTCTTCCTGGACCTTGCCTTTCAAGCCAGCGTGGGGTCTTCCAGGGGATTGCCGGTCCTCTTGAACTCCCTCGCCTTGCTCCAGCCTGCCTCCCCTCTCTGTGGGGGGTGGGGTCTTGGGGGCCCGAATTCTCAGGTCCCAAGGTACCAGGAAGATCACGACAGAGAGCTCATAACTCAACTGTCATGCCTCACTGCTTCATTTTCTGGAAGTCCCATTCTTGTTAAGATTTTGATGGGCTCAGTTTCTGCAGCTTGAAATAGCTCTATTGCTATCCAATCCACTCCAAGTGATTTGTTTCTCCGAATTCCTTTGAGTACAGCTTTTACTTCACTTTCTAAAAATGTCGGTTTGTCATCAAAGGATTCTTTTTTGAAGGAATGTCATCATTTCATCTCTTTTGTATATTTCTTCAGTATATTGTTTCCATCTTTTCTTGATTTTGTCCTGATGAGATTAATGTATTTCTGTGTTGATCTTTCAGCATCCCTAGCTGTGGTTTGAATTTTCTTTTGATTTGATATCTAACAACAAAACTAGGAAGAATGGTTCTAGACCTTCTGCCATGCTGCTTGTTCTTTGAACTAGTAACTTTAGCATGTGTGAGAACATTCAGTTATGTGACCCCCCCCCCCCCCCGCTTCAGTCCGAAGTGCTATAAGTCCTGACACGGGTTACTTGCTCAGTGAGAACTAGGATATGGCTTAGATCTTATGGTAAATTTCTGCTGATGGAAAGGGGATTGACTCACTTGCTCGCTGAAGACCTCTGCACCTCCTTCTTGCTGTTCCTGGCATCCCCTACCCTCTAGGAATAGCATGCAGAGGATTGTTTAGGGCTGCAGTAGTAAGGGAAGGTGCAGAATTCCCATTCCACAGATGGAAATGCCATTCATTAACAGAAATTGACCATGGGAGCCAATCGAATTGAAGCAATTCATGTTGCTTATATTCTTGTTCCTCTTATAAGAATTTTGCTGAGATTTGGCTCAGGCAATTAAATGCCCTGACCTAGATTCATATACTATCCATGATATTCAACCAAAGTATCTAATGTAATTGGGAAAAGTCATTGCTAAGTAAGAAAGAGATCCACAGTTTTCATGTTGGGAGTTAAATTAAGTATGGTTCATGGCCTAGGCTTGATTCACAGCAATATATGACAAGAATTTGGTCTCTCTGAGAACCCATGAAACACTCTTGACCTTATGGCTGGGCTGTCCTTGTAGTGAGGCAGTATAAACCGCTGCAATCACATGAGTAATGTGGGCAGATTGACAGTAATTTCCTCAATGGTTGTGGTACTTTTTAATGCAGCTACCTAGAGTTGCTAACTCTAGTTTGGGAAATTTCTCGAGATATGGGGAATGGAACCTGGGGAGGGGAGGGCTTAGGGAGAGGAGGGTATAATGCCATACAGTCTACCCTCCAAAGCAGCCATTTTCTCCAGAGAAACTGATCTCTGTCCTCTGGAGATCAGTTGCAATTCCAGGAGATCTCCAGGTTCCATCTGGAGGCTTGCAACCCCAGCTACCATTATGGTGACCACAGATACAGCATCTCATGGAGACATTACTACACACAAATCACTAGGCAAACCACGATTCAATCATAAGACCCAACAGAACCCCAAATTGACTGCACGGACCTGTCTATTATCTAGATATAAACACAAAGTAAACTAGTAGCAATGACTATGCATGAAGTGGTAAGCCTATTTTGGGGTATTACAAGTGGGTCTAAGTGTGAAATGCTCAGCTACAGAAGCATCTACTGTTAGTTCAGGAAAATGTAACAGAGAGGAGTGGTTCCATATTTTTTTTGCATGATTTGTATAGGAATGAATCATCATTCGCTATTTATAAAAGTGCTTGAAATACAGGTGAAATATGTAAAGTTTGTGCAACATGTGCATCATCCTGATCTTTGTTCTTATGCGTTAGTTTTCTAGGCCTGGTAACCTGGAAGTTAGTACCTTATTAAACAGGCACAAACTTCCATGCGATACTTATTTTGCAGAGATCTCAGAGTGTCCTTCACCCTGGCTATTGCTATGCCATTTGTCTTACATTGCAAGATGTGAAGTCTATGTGCTATAAAATCATTTCCCCCCCTCCAATGAGTATGGATTTATTACTACTCCTATGTAATGTGAGGATAAATCTGTTCACATTTAATCGTCAAAGCCCAGGAAGTTTTCTGGTTTTGGCCGGAGGCTGAGCCATGTTTTTGCGAAGAGTGTGGGAATCGTGCTAAGGGGATTTCTTCTCTCGTTATCAGGTATAGCACAAGGTGTGGGATTAAATTCTCAAAGAAGGAACTTTGCCAGAAGTTGCCGTGCAGGCCTCAGCACGATGGGATTCTGAGTGTATAGCAACTTAATCTTATACATCACCAGCAATTTCAAAGTGACAAAAAGTGCCAAGAATGAAACTTTAGCACACTGAATATTAACACCTGCATATTTAGCAGAAGCAAGCAACCTATTCTTGGGACTTGTCACCTCTTTGAGCTTTCTTTTATGATTCCTAGCATACGAGTGTTAGCACAAATCACCGGTTGTATCTGAAAAGGTCACATGGGAGTGGTGGATACATGGGGAAAAGCCTGAATGATGCAAGACTTCAGGGCATGTTTACAGACAGTTTAGATTAAAGACCTAAACAACCGTTGCCTCTTCCCATGGAGGGCGACCAGCCTCAAGATGGGGCCTGTTGTTCTCCCAGAATTACAACTTCTCTTCTGATGACACGGATCAGCTTCTCTGGAGGAAATGGCAGCTCCAGTGGACAGACTTTACCATACAGTCCAGGAAAAAACAGATGTCCTAGAGTGACATTACACCTCTGCTGAACTCCTTCCCCGGGCACCACCCCTAAATCGATGGTTTCCACCTCCAAGCTGGAACTTCCTGGAGATTTGTGGGTGGAGCCTGGGGAATGGAGGAACCTCAGCAGGGTAAGGTGGGACACAGCCCTGACCTCCCCTAAATTCTGAGTAGTAAGCAGGGGCCCTCAGAGTCCCTGAATGATATTTTATGCAACTCTAGATATAGCACAAACCAGAAAGCTGACTATATGAATGTAGATGTAATAATATTTTATGATTTTTGTCTTTACACAGCCACACTAAGAGAAGCCCCTTACCCATCTTTCTCTTGTCCTTGCAAGCTAACAAAAGTGCTGACAGTAGAACATGAAACTGCATTTCTAGAATCTGTGAGAACAAAACAATTAAGATCCAGGCCTGTAGAATCTCAGTTCCCTCACTGGCAACATTGCAAGAGATAGACGGCCATCATCCTGCCATAGATTGGGGCGCTTGCATTAAAGCCTTTGTTTCAGGAATGCTGGGAAATGTTCTTTGCCCAGCACCTATATCATGTAATGGAATAAATTAGCAATGGGTAGTTGTCCTGCTAGTTACATCAAAGATGGGAACAGATCCGGGCTAGTCGTGAAAATGACACACATCTGCCCAATGGATACTTGAACCGATATCAGAGTTGCCAAATAAAGAGTGTTTGTTCTTTGAAATGATAAACAAACTTTTACAAGTGTTAATTGAGTAAGGGTACAACCCCTAATTATGCTAAACCAATGGAATGATGCTAAGTCATATGTACACACAACTAACTCAACCAATAACTTACTGAATACATAATGAACCCAAGGTGATAAAAGTTGATGTAATGTTTCTCAGACCTCTGAAGAACGACTGGTCTTCCCTCTATTCGAATAAAATAACACAGTTTCCTCTCATCGGACTCTGTCTGTCTGCTTCTTTTGAACTGGGCCTGAGGCAGAACAGGCCACGAATTTGCGTGGTTCAGTAATGTCAGAGTTCACCCTACAAAGCAGCCATTTTCTGCAGCAGTACTGATTTCTGTCATAGGGAGATCAGTTGTAATTCTGGAAGAGCTCCAGGCCCCAACAGGAGGTTGGCAACCCTATCTAAATCACCAGGATGTTCCCAGGCTGGGGGATGCCTGGAAATTGTGGTTTGGGTAGGGAGGATGAAAGAATTCTCAGCAGCATTTCAAACTACGATCCCAGGATTCTCGGGGGCAAGCTGGGGCAGTTAAATTGCTATAAAAATGATATACATTTAAAATTAAAGTACGAGTTGACAGAAAGTGGCTTAGCAGCGCCAACATCTTTCTTGGGGAACTCATCTACCAATGTAAATACGTCACAGATTATAGCGCTTGAGGGGATGTACCATTTCAGGCGTAGGTCCACAAGTCTTTGGAGAGCGCGCCATTGTGGCGCTATAGAAATCGTTCGCCTCCTGGATTGTCTTCTCCACACAGGAGTGGTGAAGAAGTGCTCCAGTGCAAAGACAGCTCAAGATCCAGCAATATGTGGCTGCAACTTGCAAGTGAGGAACTGCTCATTGGAATTGTTGCCTTATGTTACAATAGCATCAGTGCTGCCATGTATTTGTAATTTGTAAAACTAGCATGTGAGAAGGCCATTTGGGGTGTCCAGTAGACATGGGCACGAACCAAAAAAATTTATCGAACCAGCAGATCGTGGTTCGGTGCGGTCCACGATCCCGAATTCCTGAACAGCAACGACCATCTCCCGTCCCCGAACTGAACCCGGATCGTGGATCGGGATTGTGGAAAATGCAGCAGGGCACGCTGCTGTTCCCAGCCCATGGCTATTTATAAGTGTGGGTCCCATTCAGCAACACAGGAGGTCTGTGTTTGGCTGTCAGAGCTGCCTATCAGGGTTTGCAGGGATGAGATTGGAGTGCCCATGGCTACAGAA
This sequence comes from Eublepharis macularius, assembly GCF_028583425.1. Classification (NCBI taxonomy): domain Eukaryota; kingdom Metazoa; phylum Chordata; class Lepidosauria; order Squamata; family Eublepharidae; genus Eublepharis; species Eublepharis macularius. Next base: position 21,331,742 of record NC_072800.1, on the reverse strand, counting down.
CACCCCCTTCCCCCTCCCTCCCCTGGGTGTCTTCTCCCAACTTGTAAGTGCTTTGCTGCCCTGTGGTTGGAAGGAAGCCCTGCTGATCAAGGAAAGCTGGGCTTCCATTCGGGTTCCAGGGCGACAGAAGGTGGGCAAACAGAGCTCAGGCATTCCCCTGGCTCCATTGCCAGGGGAATAGATTGCTGGCGCCTGAGTGTCTGGATTCCCGAACCCAGCCCGAACGCCACGATCCAGGCCTCTCCTGACCGCTGGATCATTGGCCGTGGACGATCACGATCCGCCGGGTCACGATCGTGCGATCACCATTTCCGTGGGTTTTTGATGCTTGTAATGCGGTTCGTGCCCATCTCTAGTTTCCAGAAGCATGTGCAATGAATGTGTGTATGCAGGGTGAGTGATAGTGAGTGGGGTCAAGCTGGTAAGCTGCACACCAGTTAACTGTTACTCACTGGGCTGTATGCATACAAGTGTATGCACATAGGGCAAGCATATGAGCATAGGCTGTGCACATACATTCCAATGAAGCACAGAGGCCAAGGGTAGAGCTTACTGGTGTGATCTCATCCCCCCTAACAGTCTTCCCTGTATACACTTAGAAATCTGAACAGGACAGGAGAGAAAGCTAATATTTCCCCTGAAACTCTAGCATTTCATAGGTAGGGGATCTGTTGATGTGGGCAAATGTTCAAACATGTATTTCCTCCCCACCTGGTATCTGAGGAACTGTGTAAATTGTAGAACATGATTTATCTGCGTGAGCAGATGTATCGTGTGAGTTGCACATGTCAAATGTGGCAGCCTTCAACTGACCTGAACGGCTCCTTTTACGTTATGCACAAATATGTGCATTAGAGATTCTTTGTTTTTTCTTTTTAGAAAAAATATCTTTAGATGTGTACGATGGAGAGGACAGAAGCGAGGAGGTGTTATCTTGTCCTTGCCCGAAGTTTACAGTCTGAACACTGGATTTCTCTGTCTCCTTTTTTAAAAACTGGAGATGCTGGGGATTGAACTTGGGACCTTCTGCAAAAACAGATGCTCTGCAACTTAGCCACATCCTCTTCTCTAAACCTGCTAACATGGAAATTATACCTGTCACTATGTGACCTAGGAAATAGCAAGTAACGGCCAAGCTAGAAGTGACGAGTTACACTTGAATGGCAAGTGAGCAGACTCATTTGTATTCCTCCCTGTTCACTTGCGCTCCACTTGCACTCCACTCGATCATGAGTCTGTTCACTTGCCATTCAAGTGTAACTCGTCACTTCTAGCTTGGCCCTAAGTATCATTCTATCCTGCATTCATATGGATAGTCCAGGCAAGCCTGATCTCATCAGATCTCAAAAGCTAAGCATGGCCAACCTTGGTTAGTAATTGGGTGAGAGACCTCCAGAGAAGACCACGGTTGCAGAGCCAGGCGATGGCAAACCACCTCTGTTAGTCTCTTGCCTTGAAAAACTCCACTAGAGGTTGCCATAAGTCACCTATGACTTGATGGAACTCTCTACCTATCATTTTACAGGGTTTTGATAAAAACCTTTTGAGCAAGAAGACTGAACATACCAATGCATTCTATGCAGAGTTACTCCAATCTAAGCCCAGTAATTTCAATGGGCATAGACTGGAGTAACTGCATAGGATTGCCCTCAAAAAGAATTTGGTGACATGACACCTTAAAGATGAAGATTTATACCCCATATTTCTCCCCAATTGGGACCCAAAGAGAAAATATTTTTCCACCCTCCTCCATTTTGTCTTCATAACCACCATCCTAAGGTAACCCAGCAAGCTTCCGTGGCAGAGTGTGGCTTCAATCTTGACTCTCCCAGATCCAAATCCAACACTCAGCACTATATCTTGCTGGGTCTCTGCTTCCCAGGCTAGAGTCACTTGAACAGGTTTTCAGAAATCAGTTTTTATTGGGTTGTAGAGCATGAAAATTTATACCTCAATAAATCAGTTGAGTTTTTAAGATCCTTGTTGAGTTTGCTGTGACAAACAAACATGGCTCCTCCTCTGGAATTTCTAAACCTGGCCAACTTTCACACGCCCTGTAGAAACTATTCCCAGCTAACCTGCCTTGCCTGTGTTTTAGAGACCTCTTTACATACTGAGCCACAGACTATATGAAATGGTAAATCCAGACTCCATACCTGTAAAAGCGATTAGGCATGAAACAAAGCCTGAAAAAAACGTAACTATAATCTGCAATCCATGGCTCAGAGACCTGCAAGAACTTGGAAGAAGCATTTCTCTAAAAAGAAGATCAAATGAGCTAACTTACAAAGGCTGCAAGGCGACAAAAAATCCATTTAACGTGATGGGGAGCCAGTGCCAATTTGACTGGCATATGGAAAAAGAAATCCCCGTTTTGCTTTGTGTCCTAGCTTAAGCAACCATTTCCTCCTCTAGGATTCTGCACCTGGCAACGGGCTTAGCTGCAGTTTCTGAATGTTCCCTGTATTACAGGATTAAGCCTCTAGATTTACCCTAATCCTATTCCCTTTGTGTTTCCTGCTCAATGCATATATTTTTACATGTCTCTGATTAAATTTATGGCTTAAGAAACACAGCCAACCAATTGCAGCCTTGAGATTCTATTGGGGGCTGGAATAATACTTGAATACTGAGATTTACTGTCTGCGCAGTTAGGTAATCTTAGACGTCGACTAAATGCTTCCCCCACTTTAGATGGCAATGCGTATTGCTTCACTTACGTCCAATCTGATGTACGGAATGGACATCCAAGCAAAGCTTCTTCTACCACTTACGAAAAGCTTGTGGGTCAGATGTGAGTTTTCAAGGAGATTTGAACCCCAGGTTGTCTGTCTTCTTTCTTAGTTGAGGAATTGATTTCAGGGTTTTTATTAGGGCAGATAACATCTCTCCCTATCATCTCTTAGCACAATTGCTAGAAGGCTGGCTCTGGTAACTCAGTGGTGAGCGGAAAACATTCCGCACATGCACAGACGCACTGTCTATTCTAGCCTGCTTATGGGAGAAAGAAAAATGATGCCAATCAGATGTGCAAAATGAATTGATGTTAAATTCGCATCATCTGGGACTAAACTCCAGGGATTTAGGGCACTCTTATTAGGAAACAGGACACACGTAACTGTTTCGGATTGTGTGGTGGGCTCTTCCTAAACCCCCATTCATAGAAGCTTCCCCAGCTAAATCTTGTGGTTGGAATCTAATCTCCATGTGGCCATTGTCTGCTCTGATCCTACACTGTTCCTAATCTCTTCTAGAGAATATCCCATAATGGGAATGGGAAGACAATTCATCAACAGAGCCAACCTTTGCACCTCTACTTGGAAGAAAGTTCCATTATGTTCAGTGCCGTTTACTTCCAAGTAAGTATGCACAGGCCTGCAGTTTAACAGAGCATCCTAAACAGAGTTACAGCCTTCTATGCACATAGACTTCAATGCAGCTAGAAAGGTGCCTCTGCTTAGGACCGCACTATATATCTCCAGTCCCTCTTTTATTCCCCTTCCCTCCCTTTTCCTTGGTTTGGAACCATAAAAATGTGCTCAGTTTTCCCTGTTGTGTAGACACACAGAAGAGAGAGATGTAGCCCCTGCTCCCATTGCCCTTCTCTTGATGCACAGCCCTCCAAACACTCATGGGCAGGTGTTGCCCCCTCTATACTCGCAGGCACATGGCGGATTGGCTGACTGGCTTGTGGGAGGAAGCCATGTGCACCAGCCTGGGCAGAGCGGGGCCACTTTGTAAGCAGTCGCTCAGAAGTAACATGGCTTTGTTATAAAGCTTGCAGGGGGACCTTGGGGCCACCAGTCTCTCTCAGCCTGACCTACCTCACAGGGTTCTGGTGCAGATAAAATTCAACAAAATTCCTATTGGTTTGTACTGATTGGTGTGCGTATTACACTCTTACTATCGAATTGTTTTTAATTGTGCAATCCACCTTGAGTCTAAGTGAGATAGGTGGATTATAAATGAGGTAAATAAATAAATAAAGGCTAGGGTTCCCAACACTTTCTCAGCAAATGCTGGGAGATTTGGGGAGAGGTGCCTTGGGAACAGGGCCGGCGCCAGAGGTTTCAGCGCCTGCGGCGGCGGGCGCACACGCCCCCCACGGGAGGCATGATGACGTCATCGCAGACGTCATCACGCACCACAGGGGGGCTGGGCTGCGCGTGGACCGCCGAGCGCAGAAGCTGCGGGCTGCTGCTGGAGCAGCGCGTGGAGGCTGATCCGTGCGCTGCCCCAGCAGCAGCTCACAGCTTCTGCGTTCGGCTGGGGCGGAGGAGTGCGCAGCGGAGCTGAGGTGGCTGGCTGCAGCAGTAGCTGTAGCCAGCCAGGCAGCCCCGTGCCACCGCCGCCACATGCCCCAGCCGAGTGCAGAAGCTGGGGCGGAGGAGCGCGCAGCTGAACTGGCGTGGCTGGCTACAGCTGCTGCTGCAGCCAGCCAGCCAGCTCCGTGCTGCCGCCGCCGCGCGCCCCAGCTGGGCGCAGAAGCCGCGAGCTGCTGCTCGAACGGCACACAGAGGCTGCGCCCGGCTGAGGTGTGTGGCGGCGGTGGCGGTAGCAAGGGGCTGGCTGGCTGGCTGGCTGGCTGGCTGCAGCAGTAGCTACAGGCGGCCCTGCCCCCAACACCCCCTCCAGCGCCCCTCCAGTGCCCGCGCGCCCGAGGCCACCGCCTACCTGGCCTCCATGGGCGCGCCGGCCCTGCTTGGGAAGATGGAGTTTGGGGAGGATGTAGTGTCACTTCCAGGTGATATTCTAGGCTGACTCACCTAGTCTCTATGGCCTTTACCATAGAGGCTTGGGAGAATTCCTAGAATGTCAATATGTGGAAGTCATTTTTTTCTCCTGTTCCTCAATTCCTTGGGGCAGGAAATTGGGACTGGGGGTTGGTAATTTCCCACTCCACGTATGTAAATGGGAAGCCTAGGGAAGACTGAAGATTCCACATACTGTTCTACATATACTGGAGTACTGATCCTAATTGGGCACTACACATAGGAACTAAGAAGAACCTATAACCCACATGTGATTGTGTAATGTCTGACACAGTATGGGGACCCCACACTCAACCTATGTATACTGTAATAAGGTCTCATTTGGAGGGGGAACACGCCGGAACAGTGTTCCGGTAGAGCTGAAAAGTGGTCACGTGGGTTTTGGCTGCGCCCACGTGATTCCTTTTCTTCCCTTCTGCCTCCCCTCCAAAGGAGGCTAAGCTGCGTCAATTCATTCTGCTGCTTTATTTTCATTCATGGGAGTGAGACTGAGGGCCAAGCTACAAGTGACGAATGACACTTGAACAGCAAGTGAATTGAGTGGAGCGCAAGTGAACAGGGAGAAATACACTTGCCATTCTAGTGCCATTCGTCACTTGTAGCTTCGTCCTGAGACTGAGTGCAAGCTGGGCTGCTGGGCTTGGATCTCCAAAGGAGGGTAAGCTGCTTCAATTCATTCTGTTGCTTTATTTTCATTCGTGACTAGTGAGTGAGTGAGTAGGGTTGCTGGAGCTGGCTCTCCAGAGGAGGGTAAGCTGCTTTGAGTTCATTCTGCTTTATTATCAGGAAATACCTGGAGATTTTGGGCAAAAGGGGCCTGAGGGGGTGGGTGTTGCCTTCTGACACACTTCCGGTGATGTCAGGGGGTGTGGCAAATGCTAATGAATTATGCTAATGAGTCCCTGCAGTTCTTTTTCTACGAAATGACCCCTGGTTGTAATGATAAAAACAATTGATGTTGTCAGGTCCAGTGTATATCTAAACTGTACTGACTCCATTTTCTAATGCTTCTAGTGTTTGAGTGTTTTCTTCCCAGGTGCACCAGTTCCCAGGCAGCATTCCCACCGGAGGAGACTGTTTTGTCTAACACCGTTCCACCAAGCATTGGCCTTGAAGGAGAGCAGCTTCCCAGGACTGAGAGATGTTGTTTTGAGAACTGTGGGGGGAGGCTGATCCAAATGGGTATTGTTACTCTGTACCTTATGCTTGCTCTTCATTGGTAACAATGATCATGTACCATCCTGAGTCTCCTATTCAGGACAGTGGACTATAATGGACCTTTTCTGCAGTAAAGTTTCCTTTTCCAAACAGTGGACTTGTGTTTGCTTCTAAAGGGAACCCTGTAGTGAGTGCCTTATTTAGCCACAGTCTGACATTTTGTTACCAATCATGTCTGAGTCGGGCCCAGCGGAATCCAAGGTTGTCCCGGACAGGGATCCTTTGTTTGATCCGTATGCGTCTCCCGACAATCAACCTGTGCAAGCCCAAGACTCCCAGGAGCTGGGAGCAGCCGGGAACGGAACCGGAGCCTCCACTTCCACCCCGCCTCTCATCGAACTCAGTACTCGGGACGAGACCGAAGGCGACCTCGGGGCAAGGCCGAAAGCGACCGCTCTCCCCTTGATTTCGGTACCCACCCCGTCGGAGTGGGGAGCCAGACCCCGAGAAACCAGAGAGCGTCGGGCAGGTGGACTCCATCCACGAGTTTCGATGGACGGGCGCCGAAGCCTAGAAACCGTCCCTGAGCTAGACAGCAGCCAACCATGGCGATATTGGAACAGGACGTTCGAGCAGACGGAGGGGGACACGTCTCGCCGCGGCGCCCTGAGTTGGGATTACTCTGAACTTGCTCCGTGGAAAGAGCCAACGGAGGTCCCTGAACAAAGTTGGGAGCAGATACAAGGTCGCACCTATGCGGTAGATACCAGCATCTCGGCCGTGACGGGTATGGCCAAGGGAATTCTAGCCGCGAGATCGCGAGTCGTCCAAGGGGACCCTCCTCCTTGGGGCCCCTTTTCCCCGGTGAGTGCAACGAATGAAGGTTCCATAAGCGAGCAACCGGGGCCAAGTCGAATGCAACAGTTAGAAGCTAAACTGATGGATATGGAAGAAAGTTTGGCTCATGCCATCCATTTAATTTCGGCAATGGGAGCAGGAGAAAGACTGTCTCCTGAAGAGATGGCGATACAGATAGCTACCCTCCAAAGTGTCATCTCCTATCCGGTGGAGGAAGTTCAGCAGCGGTCGTCACCTACCGGCGAGGGGGGCACCTACCCTGGCGAATCGGGAGAACAACCCAAGGAACTTCCCGCACAGCAGGAAATTCCACCGAGAAGGGATAACCCGGTTGAGCCACCCGGAGAGACCCCCACCGAACCTCCTAACCAGGGAGGGGATGTGCCGCCAGACGAGACTCCTGTTGAGAGGCCTACGGAAGGGGAAGAAAAGCCAAGTGATACACCGGTGATACCCCCTCATACTTCTCCTATAACGGTCCGGCCGGACCAAGCGGGAGCACACGCGGCTCCATCCGAGGAGGGAGCCCCTCGTCAACCGCGAGACACTGTCCCCGTTGGGCAACCTACGGGAGACGGTCTAACAGCGCCACGAGGCCAGCCGTTGCTTCCCAGATTAACAACGCCCGGAGGGGCAAGCCCGCGCGGCCTTCCACCTGTCCGACCCTCGCCGCTGCGGCCCCTCTCACCTCGACCGCAGCTCATACCGTTGCAGCAGCCCCAGGACCAGCCCGTCTTACCACCCCCGAACCAACCGGGACGGCCTGCACCACTACGACACCTCCAACCCCCTCCTCAGCGGCCGATCTCCATTCAACCACACCAGCCTCCTCCACCTCAACAGTTACCGCCGACGCCTCCCGTGTTACCAGCCAGACCAAGACTGCCGCCACCTGCTCGCCCGCCACTGCAGCCTCCGGCCCAACCGAGACCAACCCTGGCAGCTCAACCACGGCAACCTCCGCCAGCACCGCCGGTCCAACCTCCGCCCGCACAGCCGGCCCAACCCCAGCCGGCACCGCCGGTTCAACCGCCGCCAGTACAGCCGGCACCGTTGCCCCGACCGAGACTCCAGTTACCTCCTCCCGCGCCTCAGGCGCAACTAAGACTGCCGATGGACTTCTACCCAGCGCCTGCTCCGAGACAAGAACTCCCGATGGGCTGGGTGAAGCTGGAAGCCACCTTCGATGGGGATCCCTCCAAACTGGGATTTTTCTTAGTACAAGTGGTACAGTTTTTCAACCGATGGGGGCACCTTTTCGGCAGTGAGGCCAGTCAAATCGAACATCTTGGATCTCGTTTACAGGGCAAGGCAGCAGATTGGTATGTAGGACTATACAATGTCGGGGCCCCAGAACTCGATACTCTCCAGGGGTTAGTGGATGCTATCCGAGCGCAATATGAAGACCCCTTAGAAGAAACCCGGGCCCGAACAGAATTGCAAGCCATCAAACAAGGCAGCATGTCAGCAAGAGACTATGTCACAAAATTCCGGCAATTAGCAGCCAAGTGCCCTAGGTGTGAGGAGTCCACCAAGATTATTCTGTTCAAACAAGGCCTTAACCCGAGACTTTTGGACAGAGCCCTCATGCAAGACAATCCCCCCACGCTGTTAGGGTGGATCCAACTTGTTTGCGAAGTGGAGAATCGCATTTTGGAAGTCCGTTTGGTTGAACAACAACAACAAACGGGACAAAGAAGACCATTGACCTTACAGAGGGGAGCACGGGGAGCTAGCTACGCCACCCGTGGAGCGAGAGATGCTAGATGGCAACAAGGGCTGTGTTTGCAATGCGGACAGGCTGGTCACTTTGCAGCACAATGCCCTTACCGGCCTGTGCAAAGACCTCCGCTCCAATTACGGCGTCCAACCCTTGCTCCGTTTCCTACGCTCCAACGCCCGACTCCAGCACCACGAGCGAATAGAGGCCGCGGCGCTTCCCAAAGGCCAGCCTCAGAGAGAGGGCTGGAAGCGGAAGAAGTTATGGAATACGATCCCGCTTCCCCAACCGCAGAAGTCAATCCAGAAAGTCCCCAGTCGGGAAACGAAATGGATCTGTCGTAAAAGGACCCAAACGACAGATCCGCCCTAAGCCCGTCCCTGCACGGAACCGGCCGCCTGGGTCCATCTTATTCATGCCAGTGACTCTAACCAACCCAGAGAGGAAGATGCACATTCGGGTGCAAGCTCTTATTGACTCGGGCTGCTCAAGAGACATCATCGCCCCTGCTCTAGTCAATGGACTAGTCCTACCAACTCGGGATCTACAAAATCCAGTAATCTTTGAGCAAATGGATGGTACCAACATGAATCCTGTAACAACTGAAACCATCCCAGTGATCACAGGCATGGGACAACATTGGGAGAAGAGGTCCTTTGTCATCAGCTCTACTGCCAAGTACCCGTTAATTCTAGGCAGTAAATGGCTATGTGATCACAATTCCTACATAGACTGGGCACAAGGATGTATTACCTTCAGTCATACCAACTGTAAAAATCACCGTTGGAATCAAAACTGGGGCGAAGATCCAACTCATAAAGAAAAGGCCCTTCTCACCCAAGAAGAAGTCAACCAAATACCCGAACCGTACTGGCCTTTTCTAAATGCTTTCTCTGAGGAGGAAGCTGATACTCTACCCCCGCACCGACGAACGGACTGTGCGGTAGAAATTTTACCCGGAGCCTCACTGCCCAAAGGACGGCTCTATCCCATGAGTCTCCATGAACGCGAAGAGCTCCGGAAATTCATTGACACCAACCTCCAACGAGGGTTCATCCGCCCAGCCACTAGCCCCCACGCCGCTCCAGTCCTCTTCGTGAAAAAGAAGGATGGGGGACTCCGACTGTGCACAGATTTCCGAGGATTGAATGCAGTGTCCACCAACAACGCCTATCCTATACCGCTCATCCGAGACCTTCTCAACGTCGTGGCCCAAGGTAAGATCTTTACGAAATTAGATCTAAAAGATGCTTACTTCCACGTTCGTATCAAGGCAGGGGATGAGTGGAAAACCGCTTTTAATACGCCCCTCGGACAATATGAATACTTAGTTATGCCTTTTGGTTTGACGGGAGCCCCGTCTGTATTCATGTCCATGATAAACGAAGTTCTACACGAATTTCTGTACAAAGGGGTGGTGGTGTACCTTGATGATGTGTTAATTTATTCGGACACCGAGGAAGAACATGTTCAAACGGTACGAAAAGTCTTAGCCACCCTGATGAAGAATAAGCTGCCCATCAAGTTGTCCAAATGTGAATTCCATAAAACCGAACTCACTTACCTCGGGTATTGTATCTCCCAAGAAGGTCTGAAAATGGATCCAGACAAAATACAGGCGATCCAAGACTGGCAGACACCCACCACCCGTAAAGAACTACAATCCTTCCTGGGTTTTGCCAACTTCTATAGAGACTTCATAGCAAATTTCGCCCAAATCACGCTCCCCTTAACAGACTTGCTGAAAACCAAAGATAAAGGGGACCAAGCTAAAAAACCCTCTTCCAAACTGCAATGGACCCCCGATTGCCAAACGGCTTTCGAATGTCTAAAAAAGCAATTTGTAACGGAACCCATCCTCTCCCACCCCAACGAACAATCCCCTTTCATAGTACAGGTCGACGCCAGCGATACGGCGATAGGGGGGGTTTTACTACAGAAGGGGGAGGATGGGAGATTGCGGCCTTGTGCTTTCTTGTCTAGAAAATTTTCGGAGGCGGAAAGGAATTGGAATGTGTGGGAGAAGGAGGCCTTTGCAGTAAAAGCAGCCCTTACTAACTGGAGACATTGGCTGGAGGGGGCGCGATACCCTTTCGAGGTCTGGACGGATCATAAAAATCTGGAGGCCCTCCGAAGCCCGCGCAGACTGAATGCCAAGCAATTGCGATGGGCGGAATTCTTTTCCAAATTCAACTTCACTCTAAATTATCTCCCGGGCAAAACTAACTTTTTGGCGGACGCCCTATCGCGCATGCCCCAACATAAGAGCAAACGGGAGGAGACTGTCGACACTGTCTTCTCGCCTACGCAACTTGGGGGCGTGGTGACTACTCGCAGTCGTGCCAAGCAGCCCCTCCCGGCCAACCAAGAGTGGAAATCGAAACTTAAAACTGAAGTGGAGAAGGAGGGGGATAGAGCTCCGCGAAACAAACTGACCCAATCCCCACACGGGGATTGGCTAGCTGGGAGCAAATTTTATGTCCCAGACAGCCTCAGGCTGGAGGTCTTGCAGCGCTGTCATGATGCTCCCACTGCTGGACATTATGGGTATCTGAAAACTTTGCACCTAATCCAAAGACAATTCTGGTGGCCGGGCATGCGCAAAGACATTTCCCAATACGTTAGTTCCTGCCCTATTTGCCTCAGCGCCAAAACCAGGAAGGGGAAACCTCCGGGTCTCCTGCAACCATTGGAAACGCCAAACAGACCCTGGGAAGTAATATCCATGGACTTTATCACTGATCTACCTATCTCAAAAGGACATAATTGTATTTTAGTTGTGGTAGATCTGTTCTCCAAACAAGCTCATTTTATCCCCTGTACTGCTATACCCTCCGCTCGAAAACTTGCGGATTTGTTTCTAAAACACATCGTAAAATTACATTCTTTTCCGTCCAAGGTGATTTCGGATCGCGGCGGACAGTTCGTTGCCAACTTCTGGCGGGAGCTTTTGAAAATGTTGAATATTGAGCAAGGCATCAGTTCAAGCCACCACCCACAAACCGACGGGCAATCCGAAAAAACAAACCAAATATTAGAACAGTTCCTTCGTTGCTACATCAATTTTCAACAAGATAATTGGGTGGACCTTCTCCCTCTGGCCGAGTTCTCATATAACAACAGTGTACACGCTTCAACGGGGGAGGCCCCCTTCAAAATTGTCTACGGAACTCACTTCAATCCCTTCCCGTTGGACGCTCCCCCTCTCCATTCCTCTAAATTGCCAGATGTATCTTCGTGGTGGGGGGAGGCGGCGCAGCAATGGACTCTTATTAAGAAACACCTTGAAAAAGCCAAACTGGATTACAAAAAATACGCAGACCGCCATCGTGTGGCCGAATGGGAATTACAACCCGGAGATCATGTGTATATTTCCACAAAAAATCTGAAACTAGCTCAGACAAGCCGCAAACTCGCTCTGAAATTCTTAGGACCTTTTCCTGTGCGCAAGATAATAAATAAAGTGACTGTTGCTGTAACTTTGCCCAAAAACCTGCGCCATGTGCATGATACGTTCCATGTCAGTCTTCTAAAGAGAGCTCCCACCGACAACAAATGGCACATCAAAGCTCCACCCATTCCAACTTTGATTGACGACCAAATACACTATGAGGTACAACAAATCTTGGACTCTAAACTCAAACGAAATCAGCTTTTTTACCTCATTAGGTGGAAGGACTTTGATTCTGGTTACGATGAATGGGTGAACTCTGCACATGTTCATGCTCCTAGATTAACCAAAGCTTTTCATACTCGCTACCCATATAAACCAGGGGGGGATCTGTTTTAAGGGGGGCAGAATGTCAGGTCCAGTGTATATCTAAACTGTACTGACTCCATTTTCTAATGCTTCTAGTGTTTGAGTGTTTTCTTCCCAGGTGCACCAGTTCCCAGGCAGCATTCCCACCGGAGGAGACTGTTTTGTCTAACACCGTTCCACCAAGCATTGGCCTTGAAGGAGAGCAGCTTCCCAGGACTGAGAGATGTTGTTTTGAGAACTGTGGGGGGAGGCTGATCCAAATGGGTATTGTTACTCTGTACCTTATGCTTGCTCTTCATTGGTAACAATGATCATGTACCATCCTGAGTCTCCTATTCAGGACAGTGGACTATAATGGACCTTTTCTGCAGTAAAGTTTCCTTTTCCAAACAGTGGACTTGTGTTTGCTTCTAAAGGGAACCCTGTAGTGAGTGCCTTATTTAGCCACAGTCTGACAGATGTATATCATTAAAGGTCCAATTTAAAAAGTGAAGAGAATATGGCATAAACATATGGATTGTGTGCATACTGGGTTGGAGCCAGTGGAAGATTTCCACTAATGGAAAGGGGCAGGATGAATTTTTGTATGTATCCCCTCACTGCAGACCACTGATTGCCCCTGTGTGCTTTTTCTTGGGGATCCATGTGCTCTGAAAGCAGCATTTTGAGTGACATTTTGGGCTGCAGTAGGAGGTGGAAGGCAGGAAAGTTTCACTCCATTGAGAGAAACCTCTTCTGTCAGTGAGATTTTCAGTAGCATCCAATATCCCCCATCTCAGTTCTAAGCTCTGCAGTGATAGCTATCAATAGGAAGTACTAAGGGCCAAGCTAGAAGTGACGAATTCATTTGAATGGCAAGTGAACAGACTCACATGTATTCCTCCCTGTTCACTTGCGCTCCACGCAATTGCTGTGTTGTGCTGTGTTTGTGTTTGAGTATATAAAGTGTAACATCTGTGAAGCAGTGTCAACCTCTGAACAAAGCCAGCAACCTAGTGTTATTCCAAGTGTTTTGTGTCTCACACCAGTGAAGTTCCTGTACAAAAACCTTCCTGCTTTTTCAGTTCAAACACCTGACTACCTGCCTTTTGGTTTTAACCTTCTGTAAATAAACCTTCTGTTACCTTTTGAACCTCCCCAAGCCTTGTGTGCCAGTTTCTGCTAAAGAGATGCGCAAACTCCTGATCTGTCCCCTACTAAGACTTGGCTGGGTAACCATTTTTAATAATCCTTAAGGGTGGGACAAGAAGGAAAGTTGAAGCTTAATGTCCGGGGTGGGCCCCCCCCCGGACTGGACCCGACCCCCCACCCCGACGGACCCCCCGGGAGCCCATCACCAGCCGCCCGAGCCCCGCCAAGCCCCCCAACCTACCTGGGGGCCCGCAGCACCGGGCCCGGAGTTGGCGTCGGCCCTCGGCTTCCTGGCCGCGCCCCCGCCTGGCCCGTCGCCACGGCGGGAGCCGCGAGGCCTGCCGCCGTGGCCATCGCCGGAGCGGCCGGGCCCAGCACCGCCGCAGCCGGAGCAGCAGGGCCTACCGCCGCCACCGCCGGGGCCGCCGGGTCTGCCGCCACCGCCGCCGCCGGAGGGGTTGGGCCTGGCGCCACCGCTGCTGCGACGGGGCCGGCCGCCGCCGCGGCTCGCGGCGGCGGGGCGGCCGGGGCCAGGCCGGCTGCCCGGCGCGACGACGGCCGCGCGGCAGAAAAGCGGGAGCGGTGGGCGGAGGAGGGCAGCACCAGCGCCGCCGCGGCCGCCCGGGGAGGCATCCCCGGGGCGAGCGCGGCCAAACGCTGGGAGGGGGAAAGCCTGGGTGGGGCGGGCGGAAGGAGGGACGCCCAGCGAGCCATCCCCGCTCTGGGTTGGCTGGATGGCTCCTGGGAGGGCTCCCCGGTCTGAAGCGGCACCGGGGATTGGTGGGGGATGGTGGAGGGAAGGAGCAGGCACCAGGGAGAGGGCATGGGGGGAAGGGGTGATGGAAGGACGGGGGAACCAACCAGGTGGGAGTAGCCAGGTGTCAGCCACCAGGGCAGATGAGCCAGGGGAGGGGGTTGGTGGAAAGCCAGGGGGCAGAGCCAGGAGGGACTATAAGAGGGGAGCTCCCGGTGACGCTGAGGAGGAGAAGGCTGGTTGGAAGGTTGGTCACAGAGAGAGAGAGAGCGGATTCCAGAACGCCGGATAGGAGGCAGACCTTGGTGCTTGAACCACTGCCCCTATCCAGTCTGAGGCAGAGGGAGCACCTTCAACCTCCCCCTGGTGGTCACCCACGGGACGGCAGGACGCGGGGAAGGTGCGGCCGGCGGGGCGGGGCCTCACACTTAACATCAACCACGCTACCAGAGGCTTTCCAGCCCAGTATATAGCTTCACAGGCTTAAAGAGGAGAAGTTTTACCTCAGGGTAGGGGAAGGTCAGCCTAAGCCTGAGTTGGACATGGGTTTGTGGCAGCTGGCCTTTCCTCACACAATATGATTCAAGGCCCACTATCTTATTACTTTCCCATTGATCCATTTGGTCCCAGTATAGGTAATATTCAATAACATTTGTTTTTAAACAAAAAGCTGGCCAAGAGACTGTTGGGTGAAGGTTAATCCTATTAGCCTTGCGGAAATGTGCTGCTTACAGAACTCCAGAATAAGTAACATCTACCCTCTTTCCCCCCCTATAAGGTTATTTATATTTCCCATGTATTGAAAATTATTCTGAAGGATGCATCTCATAACAGCAATGATTAAAGAACAAAATCGCTTTACACCAGCTAATTGGTCAAACAAGCTCTTGTGTCTTATTAAAATATACATTATCCGATGAAAGACTTAAAAAAATTACAGATCAATAGAAGGCATGTCACTGATGCTTGCTTTAAGCTCCGTTACCTAACCCAGCTGTACTCTGCTCAGACTTGGAATAATGAGGATTTTTAAAACTATGTACATACATATCCCCAACCACAGAATACATTCACAACAGGCTCACACTTTGGTTTGGAACCTGAGTTCACAAAATAATTTTAAATAAAAAATCCACGTACACAACTGTCTGCAACACTGTCCGAGGCGAATATTGCATGCATGTTTAAATGGTTGGGATTCTAAAGGTGAAAATAAGATGGTACAGGCTGGCATGGATTGCTGGTAAGAAAGTGGCATGTGTGGAACTTCCTATTTTCTGCTTAGAGCCCTGCCATTGTGTGTGTGTGTGTGTGAGAAGTGCTATCAAGTCGCAGCCAATTTATGGTGACACCCGTCAAGAGACTTTCAAGGCAAGAGACAAACAGAGGTGCCTGCTTCTGCATAACAGCACTGTGGTCTCCCTTTGTGGTCTCCCATCCAACTACTAGCAAGAAACAGAGGACGCTTAAGTGGGTCTACTCAGAATCCTACTCGGGTCTATTCAATGGGACTTACTCCCAAGGAAGTGTTCTTAGAATGCCACAAGTTCCCTCAAGTCTGCAGCTTGCCCTACAATTAAATAGGGGAGTTGGGACCTGTTATTTCTTATCTCACAAATAGCCTCTTCTTCTTGTAGGGAAATCTGGCCTTCTAAACACACGTGCTCCAGTGACAGCAGACAGGGCCCTGTGTTTATTTTGCTATGTGAATTCAGCTTTGAAGCAGGAATTGTCTCCTGCAGTCATAAACATATTAGGAAGCCTGCCATGTTATGCGGGAGAGGATTTTGGCCCCTACCACTAAAAGAAGGGGAGGGGTGTGTGGTGCCCTTCCTGGAGGGCTGGTGCTGGGGGCAGCACTGAGCAGGTACACAGCTATTGAATGAACAGCAGAACCAGCAAGTGATGGCAAATGGGAAGATACCATGGGCAGGTGAAGGATTAAGCCCTTCTTTCCCTGCCATTCCCTCTCCACCTCAAAGCATCTCCTCTAGCTATGGTTGCCAGGCAACTGGTGGGAAGACTGGGGATAGGAAAATGGGTGTGTGTGTGTGAGCATTGTATACACTGCGACATCACTAAAGGGATTTCCAGCAATTCCTAGAGCTACCTTCTGTCACTTCTGGGTGTTCCCTGGAAGTGATGTCACAATGTAGCTGTCTCCTTTTTTGAAAAACAAGGCTGTCAGTGGGAGGCTTGGAAGCCCTCCTTCCTGAAACCACTCTCTCTCGCTGACCTTTTGCAGGGTTTTCACAATGTTTATTTGGAGGGGGGGAGCACATGGCATGTGGTCTTCTGCAGTGAGCTAAATAACTCCCTCCAGGCCATCTCTGTTTGGGGAAACAGCATGTGGGGGAAAGCTCCTGCATGCCCCAATACAGAGTAGGAACTGCACATGTGGGAATTGAGGACAACATGCAAGTCACGTATGATTTTGCAACTGTGCACAAATTGGATCCATGGCTCCCATCCTGTGAACCCAGACCCATGGAAATATTTATGTATTTACTTTTAAAACTTTATTTATACCCCATCTTTCTCCCCAGTGGGGACCCAAAGTTACTCCCATCGTTCTCCTCTCCTCCATTTTATCCATGCAACAACCCTGTGAGGTATGTTAGGCTGAGAGTGAGTGACTGGCCCAAGATCTCCCGGCCAGCTTCCATGGCAGAGTGGGGCTTTGCACCGGGGCCTTTCAGATCCTAATCCAACACTCTAGCCACTATCCCATGCGGGCTGTTTTCAAATATAGCCTCGAAACAGACTCGTCAAATGCCCTAGAGAAACACCATCATTATTATTATCTTTTACATTTCAATACTTCCTTTGGCCCACCTGACCCAAAGAATTGTACACTCTCCACATCTGTCAGAAGTAGAGATGGGCACGAACAGCAATACAAAAAAAAAAAGCCACAAACAGCCCAATCTGCTGTTTGCAAACAAGTTGTTCGTGAGGCCCCATTCGAAACGAACAGGTGGTCGTTGCAAGCCTCGTTCGTTGCTGTTCGTCAAGCCAGACAGTCTGGCACCAGCAATCAATTCCCTTGGCAACTTAGGCAGGGATTGTCTGAACTCTGTCTGAACTCCTGCTGTTGCCCTGGAAACCCCAATCTAAGACCAATCTAGCTTGATAGGCAGGACTTCCTTTCAAGTGTGGAGCTCCAAATTTGCTACAAGGGAGAAAAGAGCAGGGCGGAGGGGGGCTCCCAGCTCTGGCTTTGAAGAGAGAGAGAGACAGCTGCTGTTGGCATTTTGATAGAGAGAGTGCATTGGAGCTTGAATTTTCTTTGTGTGTGGTGGGATAGGGATCTACTCCTTCAAGTTCCAGGGCTGCTGCCAGGCTCTGGGCCAAGCTATTATTTATTATTGGCACCTTTCCTGCTGCCTGCTCAGGTAAGGTTTCTGGGAGTGCTGCGGTAGGGATCTACCCCTTCAAGTTCCAGGGCTGCTGCCAGGCTCTGGGCCAAGCTATTATTTATTATTGGCACCTTTCCTGCTGCCTGCTCAGGTAAGGTTTCTGGGAGTGCTGCGGTAGGGATCTACCCCTTCAAGTTCCAGGGCTGCTGCCAGGCTCTGGGGCCAAGCTATTATTTATTATTGGCACCTTTCCTGCTGCCTGCTCAGGTAAGGTTTCTAGGAGTGGTGCGGTAGGGATCTACCCCTTCAAGTTCCAGGGCTGCTGCCAGGCTCTGGGGCCAAGCTATTATTTATTATTGGTACCTTTCCTGGTGCCTGCTCAGGTCAGGTTTCTGGGAGTGGTGCAGTAGGGATCTTGACTTGGATGATGGCTGGAGGAGAGCCTGCTGGCCCCCACAAACAGCCATCCATGAACATGTTCGTGAACAGGGCCATGTTCGTGGTTGTTCATGAGTCTCTGTTTGTGGATGGCAACAAACATCATGTTCGGGTTTTTTTCCGTTCGTGCCCATCTCGATTCAGAAGCTCTATTATGTTTTCTCTCTTCCCTTTCTTTTTTACAACAAAAACAGTCACTATTATTTTGGCCTTGCAAATAACTTTATAGCTAGATCCATTCTTTTGCTACAAGGGAAGAGCTGCCCCTCATATCAGGGATGCAGGCAGGCCAAGTAGAGATAGAATCCTCTGGTGTTAACTCAAATACAATATTATTTGTCCAGGTAATTTATACTGGTCCTGTGGCTAGAATCTTGCTACATTCTTAGGTAACAGATGATATATGATAGGATAGGATAGGATAGTAACTGGAGTGGAGAGTGCCCTCAAGTCATAGTTGACTTATGGCAACCCCTTGTGTTAGGCAAAAGACTAACAGAGGTGGTTTGCCATTGCTTGGCTCTGCAATCCTGGTCTTTGCTGGAGGTCTCCCATCCAAGTACTAACAAAGGTCAACCCTGCTTAGCTTCTGACATCTGATGAGATCGGGCTCACCTGGGCTATCCAGGTCAGGGCATAAGAGTAAATGTCAGGTTCTAAATATCACAAGGTTCTAAATGTCAGGGGTGTCGTCACAAATGCAGAAAGTGTATGTGACAGAGAACAGTCCTACTTAGTTTTCTGTTTCAGTGCCAAAGTATCATATCATATATCTCATATCTCATCTCATAGGCTTTTCCCACCTGCATCTCCTCTGGTATCAGTTTTGCAGCCCCAGGTTTAAATTAAATGGGGAAGCTGTATTTTCTTTTGACTGGGGAAATGTATAGTATTACTAAATTTAGGGATGTGGTAGATTATAAATTACAAAGAGATTATTGCAAGGATTTTGTGTTTCCCAGTGAGCATAATGACTTAGGGTGGGTGTTCAGTCCTGCACCTTCCCAGCTGCCTTCTGCCTTTGTCTTGGAGGCAGACCAAAACTCGTTTGGGGGCCTCATGTGTTTTGGAGAGAAAAGCAGGTCTCAATGCCAAAGTAGAGGGGAAAAGGAAAAATACCACAAAAAATGGAGTCTTGATGGCAACACAGAAGACCACAGTGGGTTGAAAATGAGTACTGGGATAAGTTTCATGTTCAAACTGAGAAAATTATCCCCTCACTTGATTTAAAATCAACTCCAAACAGGGTTCATTTTGAGGGGGAATGCGCAGGAATGCAGTTCCGGTAGTTCTCCAAAAAGGTCACATGTCAGGTGGCCCCGCCCACTTGATTTTTGGCCATTTTGGGCCCATTTCGGCCTGATCTGGGCCAAAATGGCCCAATTCAGGTCCAAAACGGCCAGGATCAGACCTCAAACAGCCAGGATTGGTCCCGAAACGGCCAGGATCAGGCCTCTGATGGGTGGTGGATCACTCTCCCACTCAGCAGCGGCCCAATCCTGACCATTTTGGGCTCCTTTTTGTCCCTTTTCAGCCCCTTTTTGCCATTTTGGGCCCAATTTAGGCCCTCAATGGTCAGGATTGGATCCAAAACAGCCAGGATAGGTGATGTCAGGTGGTGGGGCATATGCAAATAAGTTATGCTAATGACACACTTCTGGTGATGTCAAGGGGTGTGGCATATGCAAATGAGTTGTGCTAATGAGTTATGCTAATGAGTTCCTGCTGCTCTTTTTCTATAAAATGACCCCTGACTTCAAATAATGGCCACTGAAGTAAAATAGTAGTATGTTTATCAGTATCTCAGTCAAAATGGCAGTACCTCACTGCTTAATGTCCAGAAGGTCAAAACTGTATTCTGTTTAGTCGGTGGTTAGAGAAAGTGCTGGCCTCGTCTGAAGAACAAAAGACGTGCAGCCGTAGCAGTAACCCAGACTCTGACTCAGCTGGCAGCCTCAACTCAGAGAATCTCTTCGCTGATGTGAGTCACACTTTGGTAAACTTTAGAATGGGGAGTTGTGGCAGATGGAGGAATTAGCAACATATGTCTGGGAATAAGTTCACACCCTTCGCTTTTAACTAGAAACAATGATACCATCTGATGAGATCAGGCTATACCATGCCGTGGGAGGTCTCCCATCCCATTACTGACCAAGGCCAACCCTGCTTAGCTTCTAAGATCTGATAAGATCAGGTTTACCTGGGCTATCCAGGTCAGGGTCCCTCCATCTAAGTACCAAACAATAATGCCAAAGCTGGTCCTCCTAGGTTTTACAATGCTTCGTTATTCCTCTGCCTGTCCTCAATTTGTGTGCGGCTTTATGCATCCATCTGATGTTTGCCTTTCAGTTTGGTTCATCTGGAAACCTCGAACCTCATGACCAGATCTTCTTGTGAGCCAGGGCTTAGTCCCTGGAAATGGCTTGAAGTTCCAGAGTCCAGTCCTGGAATATATGAAGTGACAAGAACCACAAGTCTCTTTTCTCCCTCATCACTGAGTCAACCACAGGCAGCCCCCACACATCTGGGATTAACGCCACGGTTTCCAGGGCAAAAGATGTGTCTTCACGGGAAGCTTCAGTATTGGCACTTCTTGTTTTAGAAATTAAGCACAGCTTGTAACTAATGTTTTTTTAAAAGCATAAGTCAAACAGACTTCAAATCTGTTACTGATATTCAACAGGCCAAACATTAAGTCATTCCTATTATTTCAGAAACTGAGTGTAGGCGGCTGACCTATATTCCTAAAAGCTCTGAGGTGAGACTATCTGTGAGTTTTATGTAATTATTTTAAGGGTTGTGTGTGTGTGTGTGTGTGTGTGTGTGTGTGTGTGTGTGAGTGTGTGTGAATAAGGCCACCAATGTTAGGTAACACTTCAGAAAAGTATACTCTTAGTAAACAAAGAATTTCATTCTCGTTAAAGAAAACACTGTCATGAATGTATCTTACAAGATATCTTTTCAAAGTCAGTCTGGTGTAGTGGTTAGAGTGTTGGACTAGGATCTGGGAGACCTGAGTTCAAATCCCCACTCTGCCTTGGAGGATTATTGGGTGACTTTGGGTCAGTCACATGCTCCCAGTCCAATATACTTCATAAGGTTGTTGTGAGGATAACATAGTGGAGAGGAGAACAATGTAAGCTGTTTTCAGTCCCCACTGAGGAGAAAAGTGGGGCATAAATGAAGCTAATTAATTAATTACTTAAGCAGTTGTGCCAAGAAGACTCAGTGAAGCTATGTATATGAGATTTCCTTCAGATGTCACAAGAACACACTTTTAAGCACACTGGAGACAAGTGTATTCATGAGGAACTCAAAGCTGACTTACAGTTGCGCTTGTGTTTAGATGTCACAACAGCCTTGTCAAACAGTTTGTCAAACACTTGACTGTGCTTATCCACAGCTTGCCGGTGAACGGAGAACCAAGCTAGTGGGTAATGGACAATCTTTGGTTACTGGTAGCTTTTTAAAAAGTTTGGTGTTCCATCTGCGCATCTGACTTGCAGTTCTTCACTAATGATCATCGCTAGGGATATACAAAAACCTTTCCTGTTTTTTCCACAGATTGGTTTGTCTTGCCAAAAAGTGATTAATGTTTCGGACATCTGCAAAAGTGATTCTGTGGTTTGGGAGAAGCAGGATCTGTAGAACGGCTAGTTTGCACGTTTATTCACAACCTAGTATGTGAATTATTTTCTCTCTTACTTCAGAGGGCTAACCTGCTCTTTTCACTCGTGTTACTAACCTGCCGCTTAGCGGTCTCCATCTCAGGGCCATTTCCAGATGGCTTACCTGAAGCCACTCCATGCCGAAACGTTGTGGATCGTGCCGGGGAAAACACGAAATATTGCATTTTCTCGCGCAAGTTTTGCGCAATGTCGCGCAAAACTCGCGAGAAGAAAACGCGATATTTCGTGTTTTCCCCGGCATGATCCACAACACTGCGGCATAGAGCGGCTTCAGGTAAGCCATCTGGAAACGGCCCAGGTCTCACCAATTCTATTATTTGGTCTCCCCATCAAAGCACTGACCAGTTTGATAGTTTCAAAGGGCTCCAGGCTGCTTCTCAACAAAGTCACAAATGAAGCTGCCTTATACTAAGTCCATCATTGGTCCATCAACATCAGTCTACTCAGATGGGCATCATTTCTCCAGGGTCTCAGGCAGAGGTCTCTCACATCACCTACTGCCTGGTCCTTTTAACTGGAGATGCCGAGCATTGAACCTTGGACCTTCTGCATGAAAAGAAGAGGCTCTTCCACTGAAGCCCCTTCTGCACCGGGAACGTAACTCCTCACTATCCCAGAAGTCAAGCCAAAAGGCATAGAATCAACTTGCCTGGGCCCTTTCGCATCTCTCATTACAAGTCAGTGTGGTGCCATTCTTTTTAGTCTGCACCAGGGCTTTTTTCCTGGGAAAAGTGGTGGTGGAACTCAGTGGGTTGCCCTCAGAGAAAATGGTCACATGGCTGGTGGCCCTGCCCCCTGATCTCCAGACAGAGGGGAATTTAGATTGCCCTCCGCACCGCTGGAGCAGCACGGAGGGCAATCTAAACTCCCCTCTGCCTGGAGATCAGGGGGCGGAGCCACCAGCCCATGTGACCATTTTCAAGCGGTTCCAGAACTCTGTTCCACTGCATTCCAGCTGAAAAAAATCCCTGGTCTGCACCAGGTCAAAATGTGTTGGGACTGGCATCGGTGATGTCACAGTGCCCTTCCTTCCTTCCTTCCTTCCTTCCTTCCTTCCTTCCTTCCTTCCTTCCTTCCTTCCTTCCTTCCTTCACACAAGCAACAAATTGATACATCGCTGGAATACTGGATCAATCTATTTCTTGGATTTCTCCCTCTCAACCCATTGGTGCATTGATCCTATGCTGTATTTTAACAAAATATTTAAAAATGAGTAGAAAGGAAAATGGAGAGGAAGGAGTGGATGAATGGAAAGGAGGGGGAGGGGCTGAATGGACAACAGTGGTCAATCACAATGAAGTGGGCTGGCAGAGGGTGGGGGCAGAAGAGGGTGGAATGCTAAAAGGCGGGATAAAGAGTGTGCATGTGGAAACAGCAGACTGGAAAACAATTTTTTTTAAAAAGTTGGGATAAAAATGCTCGCAGGAAAGCCGCGGAAAAGCCGCATAGTAGCTGGAGCAACTACTTGTGGCAGCAAATTGGGTGCAGATGGTCATGAAAACAGTGCTTCAGTATGGGAACTGAACAGGTGAAATTGGCCCATGCAGAAGGGGCTTGAGTCACAGCCCCTCCCCAGACTATTGCATATCCTTCCTCATTTTGTGCAACTGGATTATTGTTCTGAGCCTCTTGTGATTGCTGCTCGTTATTTCCCATCCAAGCATTTTCCGGCATGCAGCTGTGTTCAGTGTCACGCTGTGGCGCAGAATCCAGACTCTGGGGTAACAAGGCAGTTGTTTCTTTTGTTCCTTGGATCCAGGGCTTTTTTCAGCGCGAACGAGGTGGAACGGAGTTCTGGCACCTCTTCAAAATGGTCACATGGCTGGTGGCCCCGCCCCCCTGATCTCCAGACAGAGGGGAGTTTAGATTGCCCTCCATACCATGGGGCACAGAGGGCAATCTAAACTCCCCTCTGTCTGGAGATCAGGGGGCGGGGCCACTGGCCATGTGACCATTTTTGCCGAGGGCGATTTAAACTTTTAAAAACTCCCCCCTTGTTCCAGCTGACACAAAGTGACGCCATTGTGCGGTCCTGAGTTCCACCACTGAGTTCCACCACCTCTATTCCCAGATAAAAAGCCCTGCTTGGATCCATAACTATTTAGAAACCCATTGCTTTCTTCAGCACCCTGATCAGCAACAGCAAACAATGCAATTTTGGCTTCTGGAACAAAAAACAATTTTGATGCATCTCTAAATATCGCTGGTATCAAGGGTGCATTTAATACTTTACAGAGACTTAGGACTGCACCATGTTTCTGGAAGTTTATTCGCACAGATTTCTGCACTGCTACAGCGATACATATTTATAAAATAATCCCTTTTCAATTATCGCAGCTATGGCGAATTAACCAGACATGGCCCCCATTTTGTATGAATATGGCAGTATATTATTCTCCGGTGTCAGGAGCATGCAATCAGAAAGGGTATGGGCTCAGGGATTCCACCAAAGCTTGCAGAAGGCCACACACTACAGCTCTTTTCAGGCACTACAGTTTTGGCATTCCAGCTTTGCGTAATACTAGATAAGCTACTTATGGTCTGCTCAATACAATCTGTGTGACTAAGGCAACATGTATATTTTCCATTTTTATGTTTATGGTCTGTTGGAAGTCCCCATAATCACAAGAAATATTGCAAACAAATTAATACTCATGCATGCCCATCCCTTCTCATGGTCTACCCAATAGCTGCAAACCCATGAAAGTGAGACATTGCTCCTTGCTCCCTTGGGAACACTCTTGGCATCGGCCAACACACTCAGCAGACCCAATGGCTTCTCTGTGCTATTTCTCAGTTCCTTAGTATGGTCTCTCCCTCTCCACCCTCACGGATACCTCCCACGGCATGGTATAGCCCAGTCTCATCAGATCTTGGAAGCTAAACAGGGTCAGTACTTGAGTGGGGGACCACCATGGAAGATTCTGCAGAGGAAGGGAATGGCAGACCACCCTTGCTTCTCACTTACCTTGAAAGTCGCTTGATCCAATTGCTGTAAGTTGGTTGCGATTTGACGACACATATGCACATCCATATTTAATCAATAAACATATTAACAAAACCTCAATATAGATGCCTTTTTGAGATATTAAAGGTAGTGTAAACTAATGTTCATTTTTTATCCTTTCACCGCAATATCTCCTATGGAGCTAGGGTTGATAACTCTGGCTTGGGAATGTCCTGGAGATTTAGGGGCGGTACCCGGGATGGCGGAGTTTGTGGAGGGGAGTGGCTCAGCAGATATGTCACGCCAGAGTCCGCCTTCCTGAGTTGATGTTTCCTCCAGGGGACCTGGTCTCTGTACTCTGGAAACCAGTTGTAATCCCAGGAAAACACCAGGCCCCAACTGGTGGTTGGTCATCCTGTATGGAACAAAAAAGGAGTAATTCATCCCCAACATCTGGAAGCTATCAGATAGGTGGGAGCAGGAGGTGACTCTCAGTCTTGCCAGATGAACAGAGAGTATGGTTGATAGCTGGAAAGCAGCTATTGAGAGGACTAAGATACTCAGCATCTATATATCTCCTAGAAAAGACTGAGCCTTAGCATGATCAAGGCAGGGTGTCCCAAACTGAGATTGCAACAGGCCCAGACAATCAGTCTTATTAGTGTCCTATATGTCACCTTGCCTCCAAACAGCAGATTTGAGACAAGTCCGTAATTTCCTTGATCCGTTGGGTTTCGGGGATGTTGCTCTAGGAGCAGCCATAGAATCCCTTGTGTCCATTTCAACCTGGACCATTTCCACACATCCTTAAAGGGACGGCCCACTAACTAAACGCAGGCGGCTTTTCCACTTCAGACGTCTATGTTTTCAAAACAGTTGCAGGCTGTTTGACTTCCATTTTTTCACTGCCTTTTCTGGCACTGTGGGAAAGTGTGGTTCCAGAAAAGGCACTGAAAAAATGGAAGCCAAATAGCCAGCCCAGCGACCGTTTTGAAAACTGAGACGTCTGGAGTGAAATGGAAAAGCCGCCCACATTTGGTGAGTGGGCCGTCCCTTTAAGGACGTGCAGAAATGGCCCTGGCCTGGACTCCTCTTTGATGAGATTGTTTGTATTTGAGGGCCAAGCTACACATGACGAATGACACTTGAACGGCAAGTGGATTGAGTGGAGGGCAAGTGAACAGGGAGAAATACACTTGCCATTCAAGTGTCATTCGTCATGTGTAGCTTGGCCCTGAGATATCCTTGTTTCTTGGAACCAACCTGTCGCTCACCAACAGAGAGAAAAGGCCTGGAAGTACAGAAAGTCACCGGCTGCTCAATTCCCTTTCTGTTTTCTGACTTGACCACTACCATCTCCCTTCTCCCCCCCCCCACCAATATGCTAATGGTGGTGTCCCCCTTCTCTCTGCCCAACTTCAACATAGCTTGGTAATGAGCAGAGCAACCATTAATTTTTAAAATAAAAGGCCATCTGTGATTTTTTATTCCATTCTATAATACATGAGACACAAAATGAAAAGAGCCTCCAGAAGTAAAAGAAATGTGCTCCTGTACTGGAACTCTGGCAGTCCAAAACTTCAGTTGATTAATCTATCAGATTTGGCACAGGTTTCTTTCCCTCCCATCCTTTTTTCTTCTTACTACTGATGTCATTTTTATTTTTAAAAAGCAAGGATTTGACCAATTTATCTTACGAGGCATTACTTACAGACAGGAACCAAGGAGCTGGTATTCCAAAATGATGAAAATGTATGTTGGATTTAACTTGTAGGAACAAGAAAAATGAACGTGTCAGACCCCAAGCCAGAGTATTTGTCATGGCTGTGAAAATAGAATACATGCGCAAGAAACAAAGGCCTCAAATAGCAATTTGGACAGAAGAACTCTGGGACCCAGCAGCCAAAGAGAAAAAGAGTGTTCAAGAAATGTGACAGTGGGTTGGATCCAGCCAGATTTTTCACCCAATTGCACCCAATTCCCCTCCATACTACAGCCCCCCATCCCACATGGCTTTTCTCCATGCAAGTCCCATGATCACCAGCATTTGTGGTGGCCAAAGAGGACCCAGCCTTCCTTTTTCACCAGCAGAAAGGCTGGTTGCATCCAACCCAGACCCTCCTCTGCTGATATCTCAATGGTTCTGCCTTGCTCATACTTTGACTACAGCAGCATAGCCTTTTTTGGCCGTCTCCTTCCATTTTCACCAGCAGAAAAGCTGATTGGATCCAACCCACTATCCACATCTGCTTGATAGAAGTCTATGAAACCTAGAATAAATTATTGAGGGCGAGGTTTGTGTCTGTTTGCTCTGACACATGCTTCACATCCACCCCTTCTTTTCTTTCTTTCCGTCCCTTCTTTTCCCTGACTGCTGTTGTGAGGCACACAAGGGGGTTGTGGTGGGATCATTATGGAGGCGGGTTCATGTTTTCAACAGCTGTTCGTTTTGTAGTATGCTGTAAAGAAACAATGAAATGGAAGAAACAAAGAGCAAGGTATTTATGTAGAAAATCATATGCCACCAACATAGAGGTATCAATATTAATAAAAACAGCATTAAAAAATTGGCAGCCTAAAATGATTTCTGCAAAACAGTCCTCAGTCTAGAAGTAGATCATAAAAACAACTAAAACCAATTGAAACCTTGCTAAACAGAAACATTTTGGTCTGACTTCTAAAGGTCAGGAGGTCCACGGGGGTGGGGTAGGGGGGCAGAGTTGTTTCAAAGGTGAGCTGCCACCACTGAAAAAGCCATGGTTGGCACTCATCTCAGCTATGCAGGAGAAGGCACAGACAGCAGGGTTTGGGAAATGATTTTTAACTGGTGGGATTGACAGTACAGAAGGATGTACACATTTCCAAGACGTGCTGAGTTTTGATAGAACTGGATTCACGTGACTTTGGGGTTAACCACATGGAGACAGCTTGAGATGTTACTTCAATGAAGGTATTCTTGTATGTCATGTGAGTTAGTGTACCTTAACTCCACAAGAATGAATGCTCCCTTAAGTAGAAATATTATCTCACTACTACTACTACTACTACTACTACTACTACTACTACTACTACTACTACTACATCATTAAATTAATTAATCAATTAATTATTAGTGTAATTGTCTAAGTCTGTACTGTTATATAATACTGCCTACCGACATGATACTTCACAGAAGACAGATTGTTTCAAGGTGCTTTAAATAAAGTTTTTGAATGGACAGAGGGAAAGGAAGAAGACAGAAAAGGAAGAGGTCTGGACAGCAATGGATGGATGGCCCTTTGAATTGCCTATAAAATGGGGATGCTTTTCCTATCTGTCTGCAATTTGGCAGAGAGGATCTCATAGGTGACGGACGGTTACCCATCCCTCAAAATTTTATGGCAATTTAGACAGAGGGAAACAAACAGAAATGTGTTTCCAGTTAAAACCAATGGAAATGAAGAATGACAAAAATGAAGAAAAGAACGTGTGTTATAATGAGAATAAAAACAAAGCAAAATGAAACCCATTTCTGTGCATGTTCCTAGATCTTACATATATCTGTCAACAGGTTTGAGCTGTCTGCCACTAAGACCTTATCTAGAGAGTTGCTTCTTGTACTCGTGGTTTGGTAGTATAGCAAACAACTGGCAGCAATTGTCTAAGTGAAAAATTTCTAAAGGAATGGAAAGCTTTTACCTCAGAAAAACCACAATAGTGGATGTGGAAAACTAGACAGCAGAAATACACTGCATTCAGAGGCCACAGTCAGCAATATGGACTGTGGTAAGAGACTGAGCAGAAGTATTTGGTTCATCTGGAGGTGATGAAACAGCATTCCCCATGCCTAAAATGATAACATTGGGACAAGTCCTTGTATGTGGTCATACGGATAGCTCCCAGTTCTCCAAAACAATGTCCGAAGAAACCTTGTCAGGTTTCTAGGCAGGCATTTTTCTGGAGTTTTTGCTTTCCAAATATCCTCTAGATGTAGTCATTGATTGCTACATCCTAGGAAGATCTTGGCTAAGGGTGATTTGAAACATTTGCCCCATTAACTCACTTCTGACAGAGATGATTCAGAGCTTCCTTTGCATAGAATCTTTTTCTTTCTTTCTTCTTAAAAATACACACAGGCTGTGACTATTCGATCAAGAATGAAGAACAGTGTGCTATCCCCTGCCAGACATCTGTATTTGTTTCTTTGCTGCAGAGTACTGGGAAATGTGTAAAAAAGGAACCATTCATGCTGAATTCAGATACCGTATAAATGTCAGGTTGCATTTTGGAAGACAGGGTTGAGTGGTAGTCTATGGCAATCAGTGGGAGAGATGACTACAGGTTAAACAATTCTGAGTTGTCTCATTGCTTACCTTTTCCTGATCAGATGTAAAATAAAAATGGTATAAATTCACATGATTACTTCTATCTGCATAATTCACTTGGCAAGTTTAGCTGTGTTCTGATGCTGCTAGCCCCAAGGCAAGGCCTTTTTCAGGACACGGAAGTCTTGTCTTTACCCACAGGAAATCTTATTCGCAGGCCTTTTCGGCACGGACAATTTTTGCCACGTTTGGCCCCATACCTCTTCGGAATTTCTTACGAATTCCGGACAATTAACTCCTCCTTCAGATTTCAATGTGACGTTTCAAGGGTTCTCTTCCAAGTTTTCTCCCCGTGCAGAAAAAATGCAGGCAGAAAACTCAGAGGAAAACCATTGAAACTCTGCATTGAAATCTGAAGGGAGAGTTAATTGTCTGGAATTCGGAAGAAAACCCAAAAGAGATACGAAGCCAAATGTGGCAAAAATTGCTCATGCAAAAAAGGCCTTAATCAGGCATTGACCATGTAACTCCCAAACATTTCTACACCACCATGAGGACTAGCAGCTTTTTTGAAAAAAAAAGAAAGCTGAGATTTCCAGAACATTGAACTCTGCATTGAATTATTAGATCCCATGCTCCCCCCTGTGCTCATACTGAATTATAGCATATGTTTTGTAAAACTTTTTGTGAATACGAACAAGCTTCCTATGAATACCATCCCTTGCCAATTCATAAACTGAAGATGATTACGTTTATATTTTCCAAAATATGTACTAAACTTGACTAAGATATAAAATGAAACGGTTAAAGATTAGAACACTAGTCATAAATGGTTGGATATCTACCCTGTGGATCTTTATTGAATAATTTTATAGCAGCTTATTTGTTTATAATTGTTTATCTATTATATACATTTATGTCCTACCTTTCAGTACAGCTTTCAAGGAGCTTCCAAGAAAATAACACTATATCACTATGAATATAAATAAGCCTAAAGTCAGAGCAGATAAAATGGGATATAAATATTTTATATCAATTAATCAATCAATCAATCAACTAAAACCCTAAAATCAATAGATGTCCCAAATTGAGGTTCAGAAAAGCAGCTGGTGAACTTTGAGAGCAGGTGATGAACTTTGGAACCTGAGATTGCAACCCCAAGTTACTAGGGAGGAAGCTACATTGAGCTCAATCGATAAAAAGGAGGAGAAGAGGAGAATGTAATAATAATAATAGCTCTTATATCTCACTCCTCAGGACAGATTAGTGCCCCACTCAGAGCAATGAACTAAGTCTCTCTCTGTGTATTACTAAGTACCCAGGGATGCTCAAGTGAACCTCATTTCACATATCCCCCCCTCCAACTTCCCATGCACTCGATTGCACAGTCACACTTCAGTTTGCTCCATGTCACATGTTCGATCAGTTTCTCCTCAACTGCTAAAAGGATCCCTGTTTTCCCCACATCCGTTCATTGAAATGCAGATCTTGACACTTTCTCGCACCTTAAAGAAATGCAAATTGGCAGTTCAAAGGAGCCTCCAGTACTTGTTCTCACAAGGAAAACAGAACTGAATTGGTGCTTTGCCCTCTGGAATCAATTGCAGATGCAGTCACACAAAGGGAGCTCCCGTGAAATCAGCATTCACGTGCACTGAGCAAGAACAGCCTGCAAGTGAATTGAGGACTGGACATACAATCCAGCACTTGAGCATCCCTAGGTACTTAATCATGTGTAGAGAGACTGGAGTTAAGAGGAGCAGCTTACCCAGGCTACCTGCTGAGCTCATGGCAGTAGTGGGATTTGAACCAGTAGCATGCTGATTTATAGGACAAACACTTATCCACTGTGCTACAGCAGCTCCCTAAGTCAGGATATATGCAAGGTATATATTAAGTAAAATAAATGGGACTAATGTCTGAGTAAACATGCCTAGGATTGCACTGTAAGTTTTGCCTGAAAACTCTGGCTTTTCTGTATGTAAATGTTAAGTCACAAAGATGCAAATCTCTTCTGTATCTCCAGTAGTCTCAGCTTAAACTAGTTTATTTCAAATTAGAATGGAAAGGGGAGGTGTGAGATTGGTTGAGGTTCATCCTTGCCAAATGGGAGGATTTCAGGCATCAGCTAGATTTCATTTTTAAACAGAAGAGTAGAGAAGGACCAGAAAAAGAATATACTGCTGAGTATTTTAATGGGCTTTTAAAATGTCATTACTTCATTGCCAAGTTCTCCATTTCCCCAAGCAGAACAAATTCCAGAGGTAGCCTTTTACAGGACAGTTTCCTTAGGAGAAGAGCGCATTGGCAATTTATGGTGTTCAGGAATATGTTGCTAGTTACGAGGTGGGGGGGAAGAGGGGGGGGTTAAGCTGCTAGGAAGCCGGCAGAGACCAGATGTCCAGGTTCGTCTTGAAAGCGGAGTGCAATCTGCACAGCAAGAACATCCTCGAAGAAACTCGTGTCACCTGTTTTCATGAGTGTGGGCAGCTGGTGATTCAAAGATAAAGAGAGGCCAGTATGAGAGAGCAGCTATTTAAGAAAGAGTCCAGGCGACTACTGAGGATCCTGATGGGTTTTAAAACAACACAATCCTAAACAGAATAAAGCCTCGAGCCTAGGATATAGTTGCACCTGGGCTTCATTCTACTAGCCTCCTCCTATAACCATCACACAGGTATATTCACACAAGCACTGAACTTAATCTCCAGTTAGGCAAGAGAAGGCTGCCTTCTTAAGCAGAGCATATGCTTGGCATCTGGACCAGGTTGCCAGG
Source organism: Eublepharis macularius (assembly GCF_028583425.1). Lineage (NCBI taxonomy): Eukaryota > Metazoa > Chordata > Lepidosauria > Squamata > Eublepharidae > Eublepharis > Eublepharis macularius. The sequence goes on along the minus strand of NC_072800.1, from coordinate 21,300,076 downwards.
TCCCCTTACCCTCCCAGGGGGAAGGGGGACCCAAAACCCACCTTTATGGATGTCTTCATGTGCGCACACAAATTGACTCACTGCAAAGTGTAGGAGCGCTCCCAGGGAGGTGTGATGATGTCACTTCTGGGAATGATATCATCGCACCACTCTGGGAGTGCGCCCAGGAGACTTATTCCCTCACCGATCAGGTGAGTGGTGATGGGGTGGTGGTGGTGGAGGGTGGGAGTGGGGGATCCCCTGCCCCCCACCGGAGGACCTGGGATCCCTAACCGAGACACATGCCCAGGTGTACATTTAACAGGAATGGGTGACTGTGGGCCACTCACTTTTTCTCAGCTTAACTTATCTCAAAGGGTTGCTGTGAGGATAAAATGGTGAAGGGGAGAATGTTGTAAGCCATTTTGGGTCCGCACTGGAGAGAAAGGCAGAGTATAACTGAAGCAAATAAATAAATAAATAAATAAATAAATAACAGGCTGATTCTATCCTATGCCCTTTGAAATCAATGACAATCCTGTGTCACTGAGAGATCCCTGTCTTTCGGTGCTACACCTCTGAAGATGCCAGTCACAGCTGCTGGCGAAATGTCAGGAACTACAATGCCAAGACCACGGCCATACAGCCCGGAAAATCCACAACCACCACCTATGGAGAATTATTGAAACCAGCGGATTTGGAGAGTTACTCTGCATTATAAGATTGCTCTGTGAATTTTATTTTTCTGTCACATTTTGTGTTTCTCCCTTCCTCCATTTTGCCCTCACAACAACCCTGTGAGGTAGGTTGTGACTGGCCCAAGGTCAACCAATGAGCATGCTGGCTGAACGGCGATTGAACCTGGATCTCCCAGGTCCTAGTTTGACACTTTAATCACCCCAGCACCCTTGTTTCCAACTCTTCTGCAGCCTGTTAGATCATAAACAACAGTGAAAGCAGGCAAATGGGTTTTGCAGAGCACTAAAAAGTCAATTTACACAAGCCGGAGAAAGGAGGAACAGTAATATTATGATTTCAGCCTCCATGTTCATCAATGCTATCTTGCCATTCGCACTTCTTGATGGGTTGCTGTCATCTGTTGAAGATATACTATCTCGAAGCTGTCTTTTAAATCTGCTTGCTAGTATGCAGTATTATTCTTGGCTCTTAAGGATGTACAGTGGGTTCAATTCTCCTCTGCTGCTTTACCTTCCATTACAAGCTGATTTATGGTCCATTTTTATACACTGCAATCTAGACTTAAGTTGGCTATCGGGCTATTATTTAATCTGTTTCTCAACCTCTCTTTGTATAATTGTATATTGAATGCTATACTGGCTGTCAAGCTTTATTCCACCCTGTCAAGCTTTATTTAACTATCCAGTATGCCTTACCTGTTTGTGTTTACTTTCTTTCTGGCTTTTTAATGACATCTCTCCAGGATATTCAGCTATATACATACCAATTGTTTATAGAACAATTAATAGAATCACGTATGGCTAAAAACAATGATAAAATATGGATTGCTAGTTGTGTATCATAGCATTTCCCAATCTTGTCTAAAGTACAGCATATAGTTTTGTGGGGGGGTTTAGATGCTAAAAGAAGGGGAGAAATTCTAATTTCCTATAGAAGTAAAGTAATCAGGAAACAAATAGCGCTTTTACACAATTATCTGGGAGAGCTTGGACCCTTTTGAGCTAACTTGTGCGATGATTGACAGCTAGGACTTAACTGGAGATGTTTCTTCTTCTCTTGAGAAGTAGAAAGTAAAGGAAGATATCCAAGAAAGGAGGTAGATGAAGAATGCAAAGAATAGAAGGTCAAATAGTGGGGACCAGATCCAGGTCTAGCCCCAAAGCTGAAGCTCTCTTGCCACGGCTGACAAATAGTTATTTCTAAAGATAAATTTTTTAAATGCCGAAAACTTGACAGGAGAATTAGGACTACTTCATTTATTTGTGATGTTGGGGAGTTGCTGTGGCATCTGCTTGGCATATCTAAGGTGCCAGGTTCAATACTTGGCTTCTCCAGCTAATAGGACCAGGTAGCAGATGATGTGAAATAGCCCTGTCTAAGAACTTGGAGAGTTGCTGTCTGTTAGAGTAGAAAATACTGACCTTGATGGACCAATGGTCTGATTCCGTATAAGGCAACTTCATGAATACATATAAGCTGCTCCATAAGAACTACCAGAGATAACCACAGAGCTGAGTTGCATGGGGGTCCACAATGGAACCCAAAGTAGTGTATGATACCCTTCTCCCCTCCTCTATTTTATCCTTGTGACAAAAACCTTGTCAGGTAGATCAAGACGGGTAGCCATGTTAGGGCAAATCCACACGCCCTCGGAACGTCCCGGCGTTGCGCTAAATGTTCGCTAAACACCCGGAAGTATAGTGTCTTTCTAGTGCGATTTCTGCCGTTGTTCTTATTGGAGAAGAGTGCTGCCGTTGTTCTTACTGGAGAAGTGCTGCCGTTGTTCTTATTGGAGAAGTAGAGGATATGTTCTGTATTTTGCATAGGAAACATTGCTCACGGTAACTGCCGGGAAGAAGAAAGACAGAAACGGGTGGACATACCGGTGCCTCCATTGCAGTTACTTCTTGATGGATTTCTTCATGGATTTCTTCAGCTACTACACTATGGAAGTTTACTCACTATGAAGACCATTTCTGTTGAACATCTCCTGTTGATTGGTTCATAAATGTTTTGCCGCTCTAGGCACGATCATTTTAAAATTTTGTACAATGGTTATTTATTACCCTTTACAACTTGCACTTCATGGTGTATTTCTCGTTGACCCTGTGCTTAGAAGCATCGTTTGGCAGCTACATTGTTTTTGAACTTTTGCCTTCTACTTTACCAGTGCTTTTGGACCTTGAATTGTATTTCAATGTATACATTATATTCTCGAGACTGTTTCACTTGATTGATTTTTTGTAGGTCTTAGTTTATCACGATGCTCTGTGAGCTTGCTTGCTTGGTTCGTTCTTCCATGATTCTCTCTCTTTTTGTAGTCTTAGTCTGTCTGTAGCAGTGGAAAAGAGCAAGAGACCAGTCACACCTATAAGACTAACAAAATTTATGGTAGGTTATGAGTTTTCGTGAGTCACGGCTCACTTCTTCAGATACCTGTGACTCACGAGAGTTCATAACCTACCACAAATTGTATTAGTCTTATAGGTGCTACTGGACTCGTGCTCTTTTCTACTTGTCAGGTACGTTAGGCTGAGAGTGCCGAACTATTGGCCTAAGGTCGCCAGCAAGCTTCTGTGGCAGTGCAGGGATTAAGCCTGGGTCTATCAGGTGCTCGTCTGGCATTTTCACTGCCACTCCACGCTGACTCCAGGAAACAACATCTGACTCGATGCATCCATACATATGACCACTGCTTTCCCATGGCAATTTGTGAGCACAGCAGCACATTCTTCAGCCGCCCACACTGCTGGGAAGGCTGAGCTTGTGTCCTTGGATATGCTAAGAGGGATGCTACTTTCTCCATGCGGCTGTGTCCCTGGGGTTTTTCACATGCAACACTTCCCAAAATATCACATCTGGCTCATAGTGATTACAGAAAATAAAAATGAAATCACTCTTTCTGTGAAAAGAAAGCATTAGGGAGGTTACCGTGATCAGCGAAAACACACCTGCCCTGGTATCAAATAAAGGTAAGAAATTATCTTGACACAAACATAAATGCAGAGAGAAAGGAGGGGGGGAAAAACCCTCTCCGGCCATTAATTCTTTTTTGTAATGCAATAGAATCCAGGTCTTTTTTTGTGCTTGCTTTGGTGAATTACAGTCTTTTTGTGTTTTGTGTTTTGGTTGCACATAGCAGCCGCTAACTGTAAAGCACTTTTCCTGGATGTGTAGTTACTCATGGCACGGGAATGGAAAAAAACAGAACAATGGGTTTATTTGAAAGAGAATTTATATGGCTAGAGGGTTTTGAAACCTGTCTCCATCCCAGACAAATAAATCTGTATGGGGTTTTGGCTTAAGGAAACCAAGACAAAACATTTCTAGAAAGTCACAAAGTGTGCTGGTAGCCATAGTGGGCAGATATGTTTCAAGGTGAATAATGATGATGATGATATTTATACAACACCCTTCAGGATAATGTAACGCCCACTCAGAACAGTTTATAAAGTATGTTATTATTATCCTCATAACAATCACCCTATGAGGTGGGTGGGGCTGAGAGAGCTCTGAGGGAGCTGTGACTGACCCAGGGTCACCCAGCTGGCTTCAAGCAGAGGAGTGGCGCATCAAACCCGATTCTCCAGATTAGAGTCCTGCCGCTTTTAGCCACTACACCAAATGAAGTCTTGTCCTGAAACTTGAGATGCAGTTGAAGAATAGGACAAGAGTACCAAAAGACACTTTTGAGAGACTCTGAAGAAATATCTGCTTGGTTCCCCAAGTGCATGACATTGCCCTTGGCTTGTTGAATATGGATTGTTGAGTGTTGGTGGTATGGGGATGGAGAGAAGTGTTTTGTAGTTTGGGTGTTCTGTTGTGAATTCTGTTTTTGTTTCTTTGTGCATTGTTCATGATTATTTTTTCTTCTTTTGAATAAAACATATATAAAACCTTTAAAAATAGAGAGATTGCCCTTAGCTGCCAACCCCAGGAAGCTTTCAGAAGTGGGGGCTAAGCATCACGCAATGCCATGACATCTTTTCTGGTTGCATAACTGGAAGTGACATCACACATTGCCATGATGCTCTATTAATCTCCCAAATGTTTATGGTTTTAGGAGTGGCATCACCTCCGGTTATGCAGCCGCTAGTGATAGCACAGCAACACTGTCTTCCCCCTCCATTTCTGAGCTGGAAGCCAGAGGCTGAGGGTGGGAGGTCTCCTGCTAGAGTGGGAAACCTGGCCTGAGTAATGGAGGACAAACTTCCCTCAAAGAAAAATGACAGGCAAAAGCTGAGTGCCTGTCTTTCCCCCCCTTCTGTGTAAGGATGAGAGGATTACATCCCTTCTTCCTTAACTGTGTGACCCCAGTATGAATGAGGGCTTTGTGAAAAAAAATGCTGGAAAGGTCTAATCAGGATTCTTCTAGAATCCCATTTGTTTGGACTTTTGTCTCATGACAGAAAACAATGATATTTTTATCCATTTGTCCTGATGAGGCTACCATGTTGGTGTTGAGAACAGCTCTGCGAAGAAAAACCCATGAGAATGAGGGACACTAATATGCCGACAAAGGTCTTAAATAACAGCTTGTCCTTGACCCTGACATTTTTGTTGTACTTTAACAAACTAGCTGTACATATAAAGACAAACTGTCAAGGAAGATAAGGAAATTGGCTGATACGGTAAAAGCACTGATCCATAATAAAAGGAACTATAGATAATGGGGCCGGGAACTGACTCTTTGGATTATCTTGCCTGGCAGCATCAGAGTATATCATTTCCCCCTCCTATCTTATCTCTAGCAATGCCACCTTGGCCAACACTTTTGCTATCTGCTCTAGTATTCATCTCAGAAACTGCATTCAGAAATTTTCTCCAGATGTCTAGTTGATCGCTGCCATGAATAAACATCTCCTGGCACTTACAATTGCACAACTTCAGTGAAAGCAACTAGCTTGAAAGAAATATTAAGTCCTCATTTAAATAGCATTTCTTTTGAACAACAAATTTTCGGGTTGGGTTCACTCAATTTTTTAAACTCATTCTCACCCAGTTTTCCTCCATGCTACAGCACTCATTCTCCATTGCTTTTGCATGCGTAGATATCATGATCCCCACCCCAGCTTTTTTGGTGATCAAAAGGGCCTTTCCTTCTTGGCACATTATCTCACACTTCCTTCAGTATCTCAAAAGGCCACCATTTAATAATAGCAAATATGTTCACATGGATAACCAGTTTTTCTGCTGGTGAAAAAGGAAGGAGGCACCCTCCCCAAAGGGGTATGTTGAGTTTCATGGGATCTGCACATGTAAAGGCTATGTGGGATGGGGTTTGTAGTAGGGATTAGAGATGGGCAGGAACTGAAATACGAACCAAAATTAAGCATGAACCAGGCCGGTTCGTGGTTCGCGAACCAGTGGTTCGTCAGATCCCATATCTGACGAACCGCCATGAACTTTAGGCTGGTTCGTTTGATTTGTTTTTTGGTTCATCACTGCAGACAGCCTGGTGCCAATCAATCAGTTTCCTAGGCAACAGGGGATGGACTTCCTGAAGACCTTCTGCTGACCCGGAAGTGATGATTTTTTGACCTGGATGTGACGTTTTCACAAACCAAATGAACTGGTTCACGAACCAGGCGCAGGTTTGTGAAATTTGACAAACCACGATCCACATGGTTCGTTTTTTTTCGGTTCATGCTCATCTCTAGTAGGGATGCGAATTGGGTGAAACTCAGTGAAAAAGCTGGCTGGATCTGGCCCATTAATTGATAAACATTCTTTAAGCAGCGGGAAGTCCTTGTTGTAGGCTCTGGTATATCTTAGGAATGATCTTGAACCTGATTAAGGAGTGAATGAAGACAGTTTATTCAGGAGCTACAACTTTGACAGAAAGGAGAGAAACAGAATAGATACTATGTCAGTAAAAAAGGGGGAGAAACATCCAGGAAGAAGCAGGAAGTAGCCTAAGAATACCAATCTGGAGACAAGCAAGAAGGTCAGAAGAGAGGAGGAAAGAAGGATCCCACTCTGGCATCTATCTGTCAGACCTGCTGCCCCTTGCAGGTATTCTGTGTCTTCTGCCTTCTCTGTACACAAGACATTGTATTTCCAACACTTGTTACCTCATGTTAGAAATGTAAGTCCTATAGTACATTGCACAAACTTTTTCAATATCAACACCATCAATGGAGAAATCCTAAGCAGGGATACTTGGAAGTGGGTTTTGTGTTATTCAGTGGGGCTGGAAAGAGTTCTTAGGATTGCAGCCATAAATGTCCAGGAACAAGCCATTGATATTCAGGCCATTTTACACTGAGGAGTTCTCCCTGTTTCCAGGGTGATGCAGAACCAGAGGAAGGAAACATAGGAGAGTATTTGAATTGACTTTTGTAGAGCTTTTTGTCATGTAGGCCTTCTTACTTGCTCTGAGTGGCAGAATATAAGAGTATTCCTTGGCTTGTCAAGATAGGTTATCCTAAACAATTATACTCCAGACTCAGAAAAAATACTTCATGAACATGGTCTCTGTGCCCCACACATCAGATGAAACCTGTATAAGTCATGTTCTGTTCAGTTTTCTTATTACCTTAATGGCAAAGCACATTGTTATCTGCCCATGCATTGGCTGTGGGAGGCCTTGTGGCTCAGTGGAAGAGTACCTGATTGCGGGGACAGCGGACTATAAATTTAATAATAAATAAAATAAAAATAAAAAATACCTGCTTTGCATTCTACAAGTCCCAGATTCAGTCCCTATGATCTCTACTGAAAGTATCTCAGACAGGAGATGCTGAGGGGAAAAATACTCTTTGAGACCTGGAGATCCACTACCAATTAGAGAAGACAATATTTTTTATTTAATTTATTTAATATCATTTATTTCCCTCCTTCCTCCCCAATAGGGACCCAAAGTGACTTACATCATTCTCCTCTCCTCCATTTTATTTTCACAACAGCCCTGTGAATCTGAGGTTAGATGGAGATTGTGTAACTGGCCCAAGGTCACCCAGTGAACTTTCATGACAGAGCAGGAAATTGAACCTGTGTGTCCCAGATACTAGTCTAACCCTCTAACGACTATACCACACTGGCTCAACAATACTAAATTAGGTGGACCAATCATCTGACTCATAAGGAAACTTCATATTTATCTGGACTAACATTTGGGTGGCAGTGGTCTAGGATAACTTAAGATAAGAAATACGTTGTATTTGAATAGGATATTTGTTATTATATAGGACATCTATTGTGTACTGAGCCTGGAGCTCAGAGTAATTCCAGCCCAGAGTGATTTAGCTCAAACAACGTGCTTTATTGCCAACCAGGACAGACAGACACTCAGTAGCACAGAACCCCTCAATATATACATACAAACCCCGCCCCAGACTTAACCAACGACCAATAGCAACAAGCACTCTAGGATACCATCATTTGCATGAACTATATACATTATAACATATTTACAAGAATGTGATTGGCCTTTATTGATAGCGGGCCATTGGTTGCTTCCCAACTGTAACCACCAATAAGATTCAGCGTCAGGAAAGCCTTATCGTTTATTCAAGCTAGGGCCAATACATAACAACATATTTAATAGGATATTTATTATAAATTTTCACCTGAGTCCAAATGGATGGCTCAAATGATATATTTTTAATTAACTACTGAATATGTCTAAATCACTATATCACAACAGCAAGGTTGGCAACTCCGAATTATTATCATTATACTACAGAAAAGAGTGTAACAGGGATAACTGCTGTGTCTAATCAGAGAACGAGATTACACCTCCTTAAATTGCTGCTGAATTCATTATTCTCTAGGGAAGGACTGTGACAAGTTTTCTATGAAGGATGTCCCATGTTCAGACCCAGGCATCTCTAGTTCAAAGGGTCTCAGGTAGGAGATAGATGAAAATCTAGACCGTCATTGTCAATCAGGACAGGCCATACTGAACAAGATGGTCCAATGAACTGGCTTCATATACATGTGTTGTCAAGTTGCTTCTGACTTATGGCTACCATATGAACCAACAACCTCCAAAATGTTCTATCATTAACAGCTTTGCTCAGGTCTTACAAACTGAAGGCCGTGGCTTCCTTTATTGAGTCAATCCATCTCATGCTGGCTCTTCCTCTTTTCCTGCTGCCTTCAACTTCAGCTTCATATGCTTACAGAATTACATGACAGCTACTGAAAAACCAACCCCTATCTTTGTATGTCCCCATATTCTTATCCCCACCCTGGGCATAGGGTTACCAGGTCTCCCTAGCCTCCCAGTGGGAGCAAGGGAACCAGGGTTACCTTTTCGGCCTTCCCATGATTGCGCACATGTGCCCCCATGCCTGTGCAATGACATCACTTCCGGGAAGTGACGCCATCATACAGGCATGGGAGCGCGTGTGCGCTTTGCCACAGGCTGATTTTGATCTCAAATGGGCCAAAACAGGCCCTCTGGGGGCCAAAATCGGGCTGTGGCAAAGCGCAAAAGCACTCTTCGGGAAGTGCAATGACGTCACTCCTGGGAGTGACATCGTTGCGCCTCTCTGGGGCATGCTCGGGAGGCTCGTTCCTGCACCTTCCCCTCCCCGCTGGCCAGGTGAGTGATGGCGGGGGGTGGAGAGCAAAAGCAGGGGATCCCTGTCCCCACTGAAGGAATTGGATCCCTACCTGGGCATGATACCATTCTGTGCTAGAACCCTGGGAATGGGTTTTGACTTTCAAGCTCTACATAATTTGTTGCCAACTTACCTGAAGCACCAAGTCTCCTGTTATGAACCTGTTCACCACCCCAGATCTTCCCAGGGCCTCCTGCTGGTGGAGACCTTCCCTCACATGGTTATATTGGCCACAACATAGGCCTGCTGTTTTTCAACGGGTAGCCCCAGGGTTACGGAAAGCTCTCCCTGAATAAATACAGAGGTTCCCCTATAGTGTTCGCATTATGTAAGAAATGTGAGTTCATTCCTTTTAGGTGAGCATTTAGCAGAATTCTATAAGGAGGATATTATCTGGAGGGAAAGCTGAGTGGCTGTTTTTTTCCCCTTATCCTTTTTTGTTTGTTTTGTTTGTTGCCTGTGGGTTGGCTGTTTTGTAAGCCGACTTGAGCTGTTGTGGTTGGCAGGAAAGGCGGCATGTCCGTTTTCCGATGCACATACGCACGCATAATTTGTAGACATTACCAGGGTGAGTCAAGAAAGATGCAGCCTTCATTCAGTAGCTCGATACGAAAACACAGGGCAGCTAATTTTGTTTTAAGAAACCACATTTTTACAGTCTGGTTACGGAAAGGAAACAGCTGGTTGCGGCATAAAGACTTTCTTTTTTTAAAAAAGCCATAGCAACTGCTCCACTTACACAACACTGACTTTTTATTTCACATTTCATGGGTAAAGTTTTAAACATCAGAAAGTGGTGAATTGTTTCATGATTCATAACACAGCTGTCTTGGAGCGCTAAAGCTGAAACGAATGCTGAAACAATCAAGCGTAAGCTTTCGCAGAACTAAGAATTATCGATCCGTATGAAATTAGAGATGTTTTTAATTATATTGCAATCATCTATATTGTTCTATGGACGTGTATTCAGACACGGGCTTCCTGTGCTCTGGCTTCAGCTCCCTAGAGCACAAACAGGAGTGTGGGAATGTACCTGTATGCCCAGGATTGCCTCCTATGAGTGCAGGAGTCCAGTTAAGCATAATACATAACGCATGCCTGTCTGTTTCATGTCAATTGCCTGGGACGGGCACTAACTAAAGCAACTTGCACTCATTGGGAGGTATCAATGAACTGGCTTTGGTAAGGGCATCCTCTTTCATTGGGTTTGGGGATAGAGGTTTGCTAACAGACTGTAAGAGCAGCTGTGCTGGATCACATCAATGGGCCATCTAATCCAGCGTCCTGATTCACATAGCATCCAACCAGAAGTTCCTAAAAGGCTTATCAGCACAGATGCCTAAGGCTCCCGCTTTAAAGCCAGCTAAAGCAGTGGCCATTGGCACATCTTGTGGCAGTGAATTCCACACGTTAGCTGAGCATGGCAGAATGTGTGTGGAGGATTGACTTAGCTTGAGTTTTAGAGAAGGCAGCTGTCTTTGCTAACCAAGCCAATCAGAGTGACTGGCAGTCAGGATTGGGGCAAATAGTGATGTTCCACTGAGTTCCACCCCTGGATCCGTTGCAAATGTTACTTTGTTTATACCTTGCCTTTCTTATTAGTAGGGCAGAAAATGTCTTACGTTAGTTTGGCCTAGGCTGAAGAGATGATCTTCTGTAGAACAATATATGTTCAGTTCATTTTGTATACATGAAAACAAACTCATTCATGCATAATTCTAGATCCCAGTCTGCTGCTAATAGCTTGCAGAAGGAAGGTTGTTCCTATTAATTCACACACCGAAGGGCAAAGGGAGCAGCATTCCTTTTCCGGTTACAGCTGGCCAATGGTGCCACCTAGGGTCTTATAACTGGAATGCAAGAACATAAACAAAGCAGTCCTTTTTCTATAAACATATTAGCCCACATACATTTTACCTGGCACGAAAAGTGCATGGTACAATCATGTCCCAGAAACAATGAGTCGGCAACTTAGATCTAAACCCAAAAACTAGCCCCTGAAAAAATCCTGGTGCCAGCTCTGCCCTCGTATCTATTAGGGTGACCTGGAGACAGGACCCAATAATTCCAGCTGCACTATCAAGGGCTCATTTATCTGAAAATCTGATACGATTCATGCTACCACTGGCCAGCAGTGCCCTTTTGCTTTTTACATGAAGGTGCATGGGATATATAAACATGGATATGTATGTATGCATGTATGCCTCAATGGGGCAAATAGTGGCTCTCCAGGGGTACCCTAGGTTGGGAAAATGGTGTGGCTGGAACCCACATCCTGCAGTGGTGCCAGTCTGAATTGGGAACCCCCTCCCCCCCCACACACACACCAGATAATTCAATTTAACCCCCCCCCCCCAGAGCTATGATCACAAAATTTACAACATCACATCTGGTTTGATTTGTAAACATTACGTTTCTCCAAGTCCTTGATGTGTTGTTGTTTTGGCTGGTTTTCATGGTTTAAAATGTGATTTTTTAAAAATGTTTTAATTTGTTAGCTGCTTTGCTGCCTCTTGTGAGAGAGAAAGAGGGTATAAATTTTGTGAATAAAAATAAATAAATGACAGTAGTGTGTTGTGGGGGGATTGTTTTCAACATCTTTGGGTATCTTCTCAAATAAAGTTACAGGGCTTTCGTCGCATCTGTCACTAAACCACAAGGAGTCTGAAAATAATATCGATGACTCTTATTCTATCATTTTTTGCTGCCGACCTGAACTTTAAGTCACCACCATAGTCAAAGTGGGAAAGCAGATGTTGGCGTATTCCTCAATTCTTCTTTAATCTATGATTTACTGCGGCCTAGTATCTGCTACAGGTCTGGTCAAGCTTCTGCCACAGGGAACACCCTGGGAAGCAATGTTCCCTCTAAGCTTTGCAATGTTGTTAGCTAAAAATCTACTTTGTGAGCCGAAACAACAGCTTAAAGTTTTGAGTGCACCTCCTTTTTAAAAAAAATTACAATTAAATTGTTTTGATTACAATCAAAACAATTTCACAATAAAAGCCATTAGGTGAAAGGGCCACAAAAATCAGAGTATACTTCTGTATAAAAATGGCTATGTCCATGCTGATTACAAAGGGGTAGTGGTATTAGTTCGTTGATACAAAATAAAGCGGACACACAATGGCACCTTAAAGACTAGCGCATTTATTTCAAGATGAGCTTTTGTGAGTCAATGCTTACTTCTTCAGCCTCCTTCTGCACCAAGGCCAAGTTAAATGATGCCTTCACCATGGTGGTGGCTGAGGTGCTACCTCCTCAGCTCTCTGGGGCTGAGGGGATCCTAGCGATTTCAGGCTGCATGGGTCAGGCCAGACCCGATCACTCAGCTCTGCTCTGTTCCCCAGCTAGTGGTTGGAGGCACTCTCTGGCACTACCCGGGGGGCCAAACCAGCCACAGCCAGGAAGGGAGAAGTGGGATGAGGCTCCATCCCTGCTCCATCCCGATAGGGCCCACCTGCAGATGCTGGCTGAGTGGGAGGGCGGGGCCACCTGAGGGTTAGAATCTGTGAGCTACAGCTGAGAAGCTGTGAGCAGAGGAGTCAGAATCTGTGAGTAATTGCTCACGTGCTCACATTAGCGGGAACACTGCTGGGAAGGTGTTAGCCCAATATCACCCTCTGCTTCTCCATTTCTTCACCATTGCCACTCACTTTCCTAATCAACCACCTTGAGGTGAACAGGATCAGTTATGGTGCCAACAGTGAAAAGAGTCCAGTCGCACCTTTAAGACTAACCAACTTTACTGTAGCATAAGCTTTCGAGAATCACAGTTCTCTTCGTCAGACACGAGCCAGATGGTGCCAATAGTGACTCCCTCACAAGATTCCTGCCTCCTACCTTTCCATGTAGCAGCTACCAGGCAACAGGAAGTGATCCAGTGATGAGAAGCCAGGTAAGCCAGGGAGCAAAGGAGATTGCTAGAGCTTCTCTCCCCAATTTGCTTGACCTTGTACTGCGGTTGAAGCATTTGAGCAAATAAGTGGTGCCAAAGAAGAGCACGGTAGCAACAGCTTTGTTGGAAATTCATGAATGTCAAAGCTACAGTAGCCATACACAAAGCAACAGGGCCTAAATGTGAAGAATGACCCTTTTTTGAGATGCTTCGTCCATTAATTAGCTCCTTCTGGTCTCATTTTGGAAATCAAATGTGAAACACGCCTCTTTTTAGATACGATATTCAGAGAAGCTGGAGATTAATCAGAGATTTATTATAGCATGACACTGAGAAGGCTGCTATTAATCAGGCCCTTTTGAACCCCGAAGAATAAGGCCATGTTATCCTGAAGAAACCTGAATGTTGACCTAATGGAGGTGCTATGATGAACCAAAATGTGTAGATACCAAAGAATTCTGTTAGAAGAACATCTATGTCCCTGTGGTGACAGGAAAATAGAAACACTAGATCATGTCATCTTTGACTGTAAGTTATACACCCAGTTACGAGAAGCCTATATATTACCTATAATTGCAGCCTACCCAGGAAGATATAGAGTTTCTCTTCTCTCGATAATGCTTTTGGACAGGTCCCAGGATATAACATACAAGGTTGCTAAATTTGGTTGGATGGCTATGAAGAGCAGGAGACTGCTAATTACTAACTAGAGGGGGTCTTGTATTTGATTTTATCATGTATTAAATTTAAAATATTAAAATATTAAATATTTTAATGCAATGTAATTTATAATTATTACTGATCTACTGATTTACCAACTTATATGCTCTACTTTTACCACTGTAATATTTTTGCTGGGCCATTTCCAGATGGCTTACCTGAAGCCGCTCCATGCCGCAATGTTGTGGATCGTGCCGGGGAAAACGCGAAATATCGCGTTCTCCCCGGCACGATCCACAACATTGCGGCATGGAGCGGCTTCAGGTAAGCCATCTGGAAACAGCCCTGCTATAGGACCATAATACATTTGAATTTGAATTTTTGAATTCTGCTGAAGTAACTCACTGTGAGTGACTGAATGGCTTTGACTGGCACAGAGATGCTGTGAACAGGGGACAACTGCCGAGGAGGATTTCAGCCAATCAGAAGAAGAGACCAGAAGAAGATGTGATTTCTCTTAGAAGCTTAACTCCATTTAAAGCAGCAGAAAGTTCAGATCGGGAGAATGGAGACAGAACATAGCTGTAGAAAGGCCTCAAGTACCTGTCTGACCTTTTAGTTTATTTTTAAAAATCTTTTGGTTTAAGAAATATACTAATTACACAGTTCCTGAGAGAAAGTACCAGGGGGAACTGAGAAAGCATGTACCAAGAACAGAGTATCACATCTCATGTACTCTGTACCCTCCTTGACCAAGGAAAAAATATAAAAGGCCTACAGCATCATTTTTGAGAAACTTTCTGTCCCTCTAAAGAGGAAGCTTTCCCTCTCCTGGTAAGAATCCCTTGATGATGGGACTAGAAAACCAAGGCCAGAGAACTTCTATAGGTAACAATGGAGGGCTTTGTAACCAAGTCAGTTTAGTCTGCTGTAGACAAAATAAACAGGCATTTAGTAGGTGGACTGGAAGGAACTTGAGGTAGCTATGCAATGTTTACAAGCTGAGGCGTCAGTTTAGCTGATTAAGAAGGAGATGGGCAGGAGGGTGGATTGGTGATGGAATTTGATTTTTGCTTGCATAAAACACATCACAAATGGTTTTAAAAATGTTTTCTTTGGAATGTGCTTGGATTCATCATGTCTAGCTATTTCAAGGTACATCTCTGTGCTGTTTCATTCATGAGCTTTGGTTACTTTGTCTATTACTCTGCTTAGGTATTTCCTTCATTTCATTATCACGGTGTTTCGATAAACTGATACAATTCATTTCAGTTAAACTTGAGAGTCTTCTTCCTGGTTAACTGTTACACATCAGGTTGATAAAAGACCCAGATCAACAGGTGCAAAAGAGAGAAACTAGCTATTTTCTATGGGCCTCATTAGACAAATGATCTATTCTGTACACCAGGATTTCCACAGAGAAATGTTTGCTTGTGGGCCTCAATCAAAGAGGTCAGACCAAAAAATTAATCATTTTTATTTACTCATTTTTAAAATAAATGCCTTGAACAACCCGCTTGTTTATATCCTAAATATTATTTTTCTTTCTGAATCAAAGCATGTGTTTATACACAACCAGGGCTTTTTTTCAGCTGGAACACGGGGGAACGGAGTTCCGGAACCTCTTGAAATTGGTCACATGGCTGGGGGCCCCGCCCCCTGATCTCCAGACAGAGGGGAGTTGAGATTGCCCTCTGCGCCGCGGGCAATCTCAACTCCCCTCTGTCGGGAGATCAGGGGGCGGGGCCCCCAGCCATGTGACCAATTTCTCCGAGGGCAACCCACTAAGTTCCACCTCCTCTTTTCCCAGAAAAAAAGCCCTGTACACAACAGAGGTCCCCCACCCTTTTTGAACCTCTGGGCACCTTTGGAATTCTGGCACAGGAGTGGGTGCATCCACAAAATGGCTGCCAAAGGAGGTGGAGCCAAAGAAGGTGAGATTATGCATAACTCTCCTAGAAACTCTTCAACATTTCAGGCAGAAATTATGTTTAACAGCCAATCAGATCTACAGTAGCTATTCAAAAACCCTGCTGGGCAAAAGTCCTACCTGCTCCTGCCCTCTTTCTAAAAACATATGGCAAGTGCCAGGAAAGGTGTTGGAAAGTCCTGATATAGTAGATCGGAATGGGAAAACCAATCTCACTTTTTTAAAAAAACTGTATTTTTAAAGGTCAGTTGGATAGAAGTAACAGATTTTGTTTAAAAATCTGGCCAATTGGAAATTTCTAAGTAGTCGTCAAAATATTAGCATTGCTGTTGGTCTTATTTGGCTGAATTTGTATGGCTGGAGAAGCAGCCAACCAGTAATGGTTTTATTACTCCTGTCCTTCCCATTGAGTAAGCCCATGAGGTGCTCATGAGGACATGACCAAAAAAAGCCATCACCTGTCCATGGATATCTGGGCGAGGACCAAATGCTGTGTATATAGGTCTTTTAAAACCCTAAACACAAAGCGTATGGGTGTAAGGGTCTTACTTTAAAAATCGAAACAGTTCTTATTCCTTCCTCCCCAATTTTAATGTTATGAACACAATGGCTTGTAGATGACTATCGAGTTCAGTTAATTGTTTTTCTAACTCGCAGTCTCAGCCTCATTCGGTTTCCAGAAAGTTAAGAACAGAGTTTGCTAAAGGTCTCGATGAACTCTTCCCAAGCTCTATGCCCTTCTTAAAATGTGGCTGTTCCTTCGTTCCTTGTTCAATGCAGATCTTTTTGTAAATGATGCTGTGCTCTAGACCTTTCTTCTGGACGCCCTCTTTAGCACCTGTTTTTGGCATTATATTGTGAGCCTCATCATCGTCATTATTATTATTTATAACAGGCTCCTGGGTTGGCGCCGGATTTTTATTTGCTTCCCCATTTCTTCCAAGGGCAGTTTTTTTGCTCAATCCAATTCCTCCATGGCTAGTTGAGCTCTTTTCTCAGCCTCTAGGGCAGCTTTGCGAGCTTTATCCAGTTCTTCCATAGCTAGCTGAGCTCTCTCTTGTTGCTCTCGGGATCTCCTCTGTAACCTTTGTTGTTCCTCCTTAAACTTTCTCTGTTTTTCTTCCAGTTCCTTTAGCATCTTTTTCACTCTCTGCTGTTCAACAAGGGCTGCCTTCTGTGCTGTCTCTTGTTCCTCCAAAGTTGTTTTCTGAAGTCTTGACAATTCTTCTATAGCATGGTGAGCTCTCAGTTGTTCATCTCGTGCCACTTTCTGCACTTTCTCTTGTTCCTCGAAGGCTTTTTTCTTTGTTTCTTCTAGTTCACTGAGCATCATCTTAGCTCTCTTCTGTTCTTCAACAGCTATCTTCTGAATTCTCTGTTGTTTTTCCATGGCTCTAGTATGTGCTCTCTCCAGTTCTTCCATAGACAACTGTGCTTTCCTTTGTTCATCTAGGGCCTTTTGTTGAGCTCTTTCATTTTCTTCCATGGCCTTTCTCCGAGTTGCCTCCAACTCTTCCAGGGCCTTCCTCTGAGCGAACTCCAGTTCCTCTTGGGCTCTCTCTGCTTTCTCTCTCTCTTTCATAGCTCTCTTTTCAGCTCTTTCCTGTTCTTCTAAGACTTTACTTCTAATCTCTGAAAGTTGTTTCAGGGCTGCCTCAGCTGTTTCTCTTTCTTTCACTGCTTTGTAAGCCTTTTCCTCTTCTTCTAAGACCTTTCCCTGAATCTTTGAAAGCTCTTCCTGGGCCTTCTGAACCTTCTCTGTTTCTTTCATCACTCTCTTCTCAGCCTTTTCCTGATCTTGTAAGGTCTTCTTGTGAATCTTTGAAAGTTCTTCTAGGGCAGTTTCAATCATATGCCTTTCTTTTAGTTCTTTCTTAGCCTTTTCTTGTTCTTCAAGGACTTTCCCCTGAATCTTTATAAGTTCTTCCTTGGCTTTTTGAGCTCTTTCTCTTTCTATCACTGCTTTCTTCTCAAGCATTTCTTTTTCTTCTAGGATCTTCGTTTGGGTTTTTGAGAGCTCTTCCAGGGCAGCCTCAGCTATCTTTCTTTCTACCACTGCTTTTTTCTCAGCCCTTTCCTGTTCTTCTAGGGTGTTCCTATGAATCTTTGAAAGCTCTTCCAGGGCAGCCTCAGCCAGTTCTCGTTCTTGCATTACTTTCTTAGCTTTTTCCTGCTCTTCAAGAATCTTTATCTGAATTTCGGAAAGTTCTTCCTTAGCTTTTTGAGCTCGCTGTATTTCATTCATTGCTTTCTTTTCAGCTTCCTCTTGTTCATCTAGGATCTTTTTCTGAATCTTTGCAAGTTCTCCCAGGTCTGCTTCAGCCATCATTCTTTTATCCTTTGCTTTCTTCTCAGCCCTTTCCTGCTCTTCTAGGACATTCCTATGAATCTTTGAAAGCTCTTCCAGGGCTGCCTCAGCCATTTCTCGTTCTTTCATTGCTTTTTTAGCCATTTCTTGTTCTTCAAGGACTTTAATTTGAATTTCTGAAAGTTCTTCCTTAGCTTTTTGAGCTCGCTGTATTTCATTCATTGCTTTCTTTTCAGCTTCCTCTTGTTCATCTAGGATCTTTCTTTGAATCTTTGCAAGCTCTTCCAGGTCTGCTTCAGCCATTTCTCGTTCTTTCATTGCTTTCTTAGCTTTTTCCTGTTCGTCAAGGACCTTTATTTGAATTTCTGAAAGTTCTTCCTTGGCTTTTTGAACTTTCTGTATTTCAATTATTGCTTTCTTTTCGGCTTCTTCTTGTTCATCTAGGATCTTTCTTTGAATCTTTGCAAGTTCTTCAAGGTCTGCTTCGGCCATCTTTCTTCTATCCTTTGCTTCCTTCTCAACCCTTTCCTGCTCTTCTAGGACCTTCCTATGACTCTTTGAAAGCTCTTCCAGGGCTATCTCAGCTATCTTTCTTTCTTGCCTTGCTTTCTCAGCTCTTTCCAGATCTTCAAGGACTTTCATCTGAATTTCTGAAAGTTCTTCCTTGGCTATTTGAACTTTCTGTATTTCAATTATTGCTTTCTTTTCGGCTTCTTCTTGTTCATCTAGGATCTTTCTTTGAATCTTTGCAAGTTCTCCCAGGTCTGCTTCGGCCATCTTTCTTCTATCCTTTGCTTCCTTCTCAGCACTTTTCTGCTCTTCTAGGACCTTCCTATGAATCTTTGAAAGCTCTTCCAGGGCTGCCTCGGCCATTTCTCGTTCTTGCTTTGCTTTCTCAGCTCTTTCCTGATCTTCAAGAACTTTCATCTGAATTTCTGAAAGTTCATCCTTGGCTATTTGAACTTTCTGTATTTCAATTATTGCTTTCTTTTCGGCTTCTTCTTGTTCATCTAGGATCTTTCTTTGAATCTTTGCAAGTTCTCCCAGGTCTGCTTCGGCCATCTTTATTCTATCCTTTGCTTCCTTCTCAGCCCTTTCCTGCTCTTCTAGGACCTTCCTATGACTCTTTGAAAGCTCTTCCAGGGCTATCTCAGCTATCTTTCTTTCTTGCCTTGCTTTCTCAGCTCTTTCCAGATCTTCAAGGACTTTCATCTGAATTTCTGAAAGTTCTTCCTTGGCTATTTGAACTTTCTGTATTTCAATTATTGCTCTCTTTTCGGCTTCTTCTTGTTCATCTAGGATCTTTCTTTGAATCTTTGCAAGTTCCTCAAGGTCTGCTTCGGCCATCTTTCTTCTATCCTTTGCATCCTTCTCAGCCCTTTCCTGCTCTTCTAGGACCTTCCTATGAGTCTTTGCCAGCTCTTCCAGGACTGCCTCGGCCATTTCTCGTTCTTGCTTTGCTTTCTCAGCTCTTTCCAGATCTTCAAGGACTTTCATCTGAATTTCTGAAAGTTCTTCCTTGGCTATTTGAACTTTCTGTATTTCAATTATTGCTTTCTTTTCGGCTTCTTCTTGTTCATCTAGGATCTTTCTTTGAATCTTTGCAAGTTCTCCCAGGTCTGCTTCGGCCATCTTTATTCTACCCTTTGCTTCCTTCTCAGCCCTTTCCTGCTCTTCTAGGACCTTCCTATGAGTCTTTGAAAGCTCTTCCAGGGCTGCCTCGGCCATTTCTCGTTCTTGCATTGCTCTCTCAGCTCTTTCCTGATCTTCAAGAACTTTCATCTGAATTTCTGAAAGTTCTTCCTTGGCTATTTGAACTTTTTGTATTTCAATTATTGCTTTCTTTTCGGCTTCTTCTTGTTCATCTAGGATCTTTCTTTGAATCTTTGCAAGTTCTCCCAGGTCTGCTTCGGCCATCTTTATTCTATCCTTTGCTTCCTTCTCAGCCCTTTCCTGCTCTTCTAGGACCTTCCTATGACTCTTTGAAAGCTCTTCCAGGGCTATCTCAGCTATCTTTCTTTCTTGCCTTGCTTTCTCAGCTCTTTCCAGATCTTCAAGAACTTTCATCTGAATTTCTGAAAGTTCTTCCTTGGCTATTTGAACTTTCTGTATTTCAATTATTGCTTTCTTTTCGGCTTCTTCTTGTTCATCTAGGATCTTTCTTTGAATCTTTGCAAGTTCTTCAAGGTCTGCTTCAGCCATCTTTCTTCTATCCTTTGCTTCCTTCTCAGCCCTTTCCTGCTCTTCTAGGACCTTCCTATGACTCTTTGAAAGCTCTTCCAGGGCTGCCTCGGCCATTTCTCGTTCTTGCTTTGCTTTCTCAGCTCTTTCCTGATCTTCAAGGGCTTTTGTCTGAATTTCTGAAAGTTCTTCCTTGGCTTTTTGAACTTTCTGTATTTCAATTATTGCTTTCTTTTCGGCTTCTTCTTGTTCATCTAGGATCTTTCTTTGAATCTTTGCAAGTTCTCCCAGGTCTGCTTCGGCCATCTTTATTCTATCCTTTGCTTCCTTCTCAGCCCTTTCCAGCTCTTCTAGGACCTTCCTATGAGTCTTTGAAAGCTCTTCCAGGGCTGCCTCGGCCATTTCTCGTTCTTGCATTGCTTTCTCAGCTCTTTCCTGATCTTCAAGAACTTTCATCTGAATTTCTGAAAGTTCTTCCTTGGCTTTTTGAACTTTCTGTATTTCAATTATTGCTTTCTTTTCGGCTTCTTCTTGTTCATCTAGGATCTTTCTTTGAATCTTTGCAAGTTCTCCCAGGTCTGCTTCGGCCATCTTTATTCTATCGTTTGCTTCCTTCTCAGCCCTTTCCAGCTCTTCTAGGACCTTCCTATGAGTCTTTGAAAGCTCTTCCAGGGCTGCCTCGGCCATTTCTCGTTCTTGCATTGCTTTCTCAGCTCTTTCCTGATCTTCAAGGACTTTCATCTGAATTTCTGAAAGTTCTTCCTTGGCTATTTGAACGTTCTGTATTTCAATTATTGCTTTCTTTTCGGCTTCTTCTTGTTCATCTAGGATCTTTCTTTGAATCTTTGCAAGTTCTCCCAGGTCTGCTTCGGCCATCTTTATTCTATCCTTTGCTTCCTTCTCAGCCCTTTCCTGCTCTTCTAGGACCTTCCTATGAGTCTTTGAAAGCTCTTCCAGGGCTGCCTCGGCCATTTCTCGTTCTTGCTTTGCTTTCTCAGCTCTTTCCTGATCTTCAAGGACTTTCATCTGAATTTCTGAAAGTTCTTCCTTGGCTATTTGAACTTTCTGTATTTCAATTATAGCTTTCTTTTTGGCTTCTTCTTGTTCATCTAGGATCTTTCTTTGAATCTTTGCAAGTTCCTCAAGGTCTGCTTTGGCCATCTTTATTCTATCTTTTGCTTCCTTCTCAGCCCTTTCCTGCTCTTCTAGGACCTTTCTATGACTCTTTGAAAGCTCTTCCAGGGCTATCTCAGCTATCTTTCTTTCTTGCCTTGCTTTCTCAGCTCTTTCCTCTTCTTCTAGGACGTTCCTGTGAATCTTTGAAAGCTCTTCCAGGGCTGCCTCAGCCATTTTTCGTTCCTTCATTGCTTTCTTAGCCTTTTCCTGTTCTTCAAGGACTTTTAATTGAATTTCTGAAAGTTCTTCCTTGGCTTTTTGAGCTCTCTGTATTTCAGTCACTACTTTCTTTTCAGCTTCTTCTTTTTCATCTAGAATCTGTCTCTGAATCTTTGTAAGTTCCTCTAGGTCTGCTTCAGCTATCTTTCTTTTATCCTTTGCTTTCTTCTCAGCCCTTTCAAGTTCTTCTAGGATCACCCTATGATTCTTTGAAAATTCTTCCAGCGCCGTCTCGACCATCTCTCGTTCTTGTGTTGCCTTCTCAGCTCTTTCCTGTTCTTGTAGGATTTTTCTCTGAATTTCTGAAAGCTCTTCCTGTGCCTTTTGAACAAGCTGCAATTCTTTCAATGCTTTCTTCTCAGCTTTTTCTTGTTCTTCCAAGGCCTTTCTCTGAGTCTTTGAAAGTTCTTCCAGGGCTATCTCAATTTTCCTGTTTTCTTCTAGAGATTTTTTCTGTGCTTGCTCCTGTTCTTTCCTGCTTGCCATTTGAGCTTTTTCCTGTTCATCCATTGCCTGCTTATGAGCTCTTTCCAGGTTTTCCAATGCTTTCTGGGCCTGTTGATGTTCCTCTACTGCTTGCATACGAACTCTTTCCAGATTTTCCAGAGCTTTCTGAGCTCTCTCCTGTTCCTCCAGTGCCTGCTGCTGAACTCTCTCCTGGTCCTCCAAGGCTTTTTTCTGAGCTGCTGCCAACTCTTCCAGAGCCTGTTGCTGAACTATTGCCAGTTCCTCTATAGCCGTTTTGTGAGCTCTCTCTTGTTCTTCTATGAGCTTTTTGTAGGCTTCTTCTTCATCTTTACAAACCTTCTGCTGTGATCTTTGCTGTGCTTCTAATATTGCCTGTAAAACCTTCTCCTCTAGAGCCAGTTCATCTTCCTGAGCTCTCAGCTTTTCCTCCAGCTCCTCCTGAAGTGCTCTCAACTGTTCCTCCAACTCTATCTGATGGACCAGTCCATGGTTTTTCAGTTCCTTGGGTCGAGGATTCTCTTGTTCTTGCCATATTTTTTGTTGAAAGCTTCCTCGATCTTCAGTCTCTTCATAAGATCTCCACTGCTGTACCATCCCTTCTTGCAGTCCTCTCTCCCACTTTTTCTGGGGCACGCTCTCCTGTTTCTTTTGTACTGCCTTTCTGATCTCTTGTTGTTCTTTTATGCTTTCTTTCCAAACAGTCCTCGGATATTCCATAGTTCTGTTGCAATGACTTCCCAACTCTGCTTGGGTACTTTGAGCTCTCTCAAGTTTTTCATGAGGTTTCTGAATTTCATCCAGTAGCTCGTTGTACTTTCTTTCCTCCTGTTTCTGCTCATGCTTCCTCCAGTATCTGGCAATTTTCAGAGCCTTTGGTTCGACCTCCTGTAACAAGGCATATGATTCTTCATCGTAATCCAGCTGACAGGCTACGGCAAGGTCCTTTGTAGCCTTCTGCCAGCAACCAAGTAGCAGCAATGCTTTGCCTCTCCACTTATAGGGCTGTGCAGAGTCAGGGTTGATCTGTATGGCTTTATCACAGTCTCTGATGGCAGCATTGGGCTTCTGAAGCTTCAGAAAGACACTGGCTCTGTTGGCATATAAGATGGCAAGATGTGGATTGAGTTGAATGGCTTCAGTGAAAAGTTCTATTGCTCTTAAAAGTTCACCCTTATTGACTGCATCAAAGGCCTCTCTCTTCTTTTCACAGGCCAGTTTCCGCATTTCTTCTGTCACTTTCAGCCTTTCGTCTCCCATCTCTTGAGAAGCATCTTCATCTGGTTCCACCACCTCTAAAGTATCAATATCCAAATCACTTTCCTCACTCTCAGATTTATCAATACCTTTTTGCTTAGTTCCTTCCTGAATTCTTGGTTCCTGTACTTGAGATGCTACATCATTTTCAGGCGCAGTTATCTGACTGCTTTTGTGGGCCTCGGCTTGTACCTCCTTTAGCATTGCATAGGTATTTTCATCATAATCTAACTGACAGGCCAAAGCCAGATCTTTAGCAGCTTCCGGCCAGTATCTTAGGAAATGATATGCTGCCCCACGACATTTATATGACAATGCTGAGTAAGGGTTTATGCATATAGCTTGGTTACAGTCTCTTATGGCAGCATTGGCCATACGCAACTGCAGGAAAACTTTGGCTCGGCTGACATACAAGTTGGTGAGCCGGGGGTTTAATCTGATAGCTTTAGTAAACAGGATAACGGCTCTTTGCAGTTCACCTTTCTCCACTGCAGCAAGGGCCTCCTTCTTTTTTTCACTGGCCTGCTTCCACACCTCAGCTGCTATCTCCATATTTTCATGTATCATCTCTTGGGAATAATCAGCATGATCTAATTTGATTATCTCCTCTGTTTCATTTTTCAAAAGCGTGCTAGAGGCTTCCTCTCCCCAGCTTTTCCCTTGATCCTCTGAAGTTGCTTGTACCTCCCCCACCATCTCCAGTATCTTGGGCTCCTTAAGTCTTCGAGTGGTACACTCTGCCTGTTTCTCAGAAACCCTTTGAAACCCCACCTTCAGTCTTTTTAGCACAGTGTTGGCTTCTTCATGGTAATCCAATTTGTATGCCAGAGCAAGGTCGCAGGCTGCCTCTCTCAAATGCCCCAACTTCTGGAGTGCTCTCCCTCGCAATTTGAATGGCTCCGATGACTTGGGATTAAGTCGAATGGCCGTGTCACAGTCTTTAATGGCAGCGTGTAGCTCTCCTAGCTGCATGGAGACATCGGCCCGGTTTATGTATGAATTGGGAAGATGTGGATTCAGTTCAATGGCTTTTGTGAACAACTGAACTGCTTTCCGAAGCTCACCTTTAGCCAAGACTTCAAAAGCCTCCCTACTCTTTTCATTGACTGGCTCTCCTATTGCATTAGATGACTGCACATATTCACACTTCACTTCTTGAAGGCCATTCTGATAATGTTCTGTCCTTTCCTCACCTACCAGAAGCCTATCTCCCTCATCACCCACAGAAATGTTGTTCAGAGTGAGTGATACGGAACCCACTACAGTTTCTAAAGACCCCCGTTCAAATAATTGAACGTCATCATCTGCGCAGTTCTGACTAGAGTTGACTACCTTGGGCATGGCACGGTGAACTTTCTTGGTATTCATTGTGAAGAGAATGAAGAAGAGAGGCAAATCTGGATTTAAAAGGGAAGGAAGGATTTAAGGGAGGGGTTTGGATGTGAACTAATGAGAGCCCTGATGGAAAACGGCCCTCATCTTTCCTCTCCCTGACCTGCTACTACATCTACTTAATGTGCTAAAATCCAGCAGGAGAGCTGCGGAAACAAAGGCAGATTTTGTGATGTCATCAACCACATCATCGCCGGAACATTCAAGGGAGTTCTTTATGTGGAGTACTGCCAAAGAACTCCCGCAAAAGCTGTCTTAACATGCGGTGAGTGACAAGATCATTTATTTTTCATGTAATCAAGAATGCTAGTGATCCAAAGGATGGAGACATGGAGTGTGACTACAAGTGGCTTTCTCCACGTGGAGAGCACTAGATTTTTTTTTAGCAAGGTTTCCTGGGAAATGAAGTCCAAGTGGTCCTTCCCCTCTGTTAGAATCGCTGCCTGAAGAGCCAAAAGAGGGCTTCATTTGGGGGCGGGCAGCTGCTACTTTCTCCAAGGGCATCTTGTGGGCTGCCTGCTCTCGGGGAGCTGCTCTGGAAGCGGCAGTGTCGGTGAAGCTTCATCCTCAGTGACAGCAGAAGAATCTGCAGCAGATGCTTCCACTGTCGCTGCGGCTGAAGCTTCACCGACGCGGACACTTTCTCCAGAGCAGATCAGGCAGCCTGCAGGACACCCTGGGAGAAAGTAGCAGCTGCCTGCCCCCAAACGAAGCCCTCTTGTGGCTCTTCAGGCAGCGATTCTAACAGAGGGGAAGGACTACTTGTACTCCATTTCCCAGGAAACCTTGCGAGAAAAATCTAGTATTCTCCACGTGTAGAAAGTCACTTGTAGCTTTGCTGATGGTTACCACTGAAGGGACAAAAAGCCAGTTGCCTGAAAACCAAAATGGCCCACCAGCTTTAAATATTTCTGTCTGAGAAGCCACGAAACATTCAGATTTCCTTGTTTTAAACTCACAGACATGTCTGGGATTTTCAGCATATTTGCACATACATAGCAGTGTCCTAGAGGCATTGTTAGATGAACGGAGGAACCATAAGAATCCATAGAGAATGGAACACCAGCCTAGAAATATTTGGAGCAACGACTGTTTTAAAGATAAAAAGAATTTACTCTTTTGAAGCATATTTTCACAAAGGGTATTTAATGTATGATAGTTAGTTACAGACTACAAAGTTATGAATACAGTAAATACTACTCCTGGAAAAGGGATCACAACATATGGTGAAAGGACTGTGTGCAGCAGAGCATAAATAAGCCTGTTTTCCTCACTATATAAATGAATCTTAAGGTGATTTGTTTGGCTTGCATACTACTCCGTATCCAACCTACCTGGACAAAATTACTTGCCCTTTTGCAGGTGAGTTTTTGGCAGGTGAGAAAGTTCCAAGATCAGTTGTCAAGCCCTTGCCCACAGAGTTTCCCAGCTGCAAACATCTGCATTTTAAAGAATCTCAGGACACCCGCAATGGGAAAGACTCTTCCTTGCCATCACTATGTCAGGAAATTCTTGGAGATTTGGAAGAGGGGCCTCTGGAGGGGAAGGACCTCAAGGGAGTATAATGCCATAGAGTCCACCCTCCAAATCAGCCATTTTCTCTGCAGGAAGAGATCTTTATAGTCCGGAGATCAGTTGTAATTCCAGGAGATCCCCAGCCCCTATCTGGAGGTTGGAACTCTACCACTTTGTATAACAGAAGTTCATACATTGAGGCCAATACACATTATATTTCAATTTATTTTGCAGAGGATGACATGTGGCCTTGCTAATCGATCATCTGCACTGAATTTCATCTAAACCACGCTTCTTCTCACAAGGGGAAGCAGCAAACTAGTAATGTGCAGTGGCTCCTAGCAGAAAAATGTCTCTCTGAACTCAACTGGCTCTTAGTCTTGTGTAAGTATGCATGGGATCACAGCTTTAGCTGCCTGTACAGACTCCAGTTTATCAGTATGCTGAAAATATTTGTAAACTGCTTTTGAAACCATAGGAAAGGGAGGAAAAATATCCACATTTCAACTTATTTTGTGGTTATTAATGGGAAAGGTGGGTTATTTTCCTTCCATCCAGGGCTTTTTTTTCAGCAGGAACGCGGTGGAACGGAGTTCCGGAACCTCTTGAAAATGGTCACATGGCTGGTGGCCCCGCCCCCTGATCTCCAGACAGAGATCAGGGCAATCTAAGCTCCCCTCTGTCTGGAGATCAGGGGGCGGGGCCACCAGCCATGTGACCATTTTCTCCGAGGGCAGCCCACTGAGTTTCACCACCTCTTTTCCCAGAAAAAAGGCCCTGCTTCCATCTATTAAAGCGCTCTTGGAAAATAAAACACAGATGTATTCCTGACCAGTCTAAAATAATTCATTTTCTTACAAAAATAAAATATCTGGTATGACAGATCAAAAACTAAAAATAAGATTGCCACATCTTGGCTTTCATTTGTTGGAACAAAAGACACACATGGAGCCAAGAAAGGGTTTGTCTTCCTTGGTAAATCAGAACTCACTATAGGGAGAACCACATGAGACCTGATGCATGATGTCAACCTTGATAAATTAATTGCATGTTGGTCCCAGACACCTAACTAAAGAATTACATGTTTGGGCTGTTAGCAGAATTTATTGTTTAGCAGAAGTGTGATTATAGGTGGTTGTGAGATGGTTCTGCTGGCTGCTGTGTGTGCAGGGATGAAAAATAACAAAGCCTACACTTGCTTATATTTAGAAAGGAAGTAAGAGTTCTTTATTGTAGGAACTCCATACTCTAATAGGAAAGGAGGAGAGACAGATCCTAACTACTATCTAGTCTAAGGATAGACATGGATGCTCAGACAAGTTCTGCATCCATGCTGCCAAATGCAGGGAGAAGAAGGAGAGAGGTGTTGCCTGGAACAATGCCAGGAAGAGAAGAAGTGAGAGGGAGGAAGTCAGGAGGGGGAAAATCCTGAGAATAGTAATCTACATATCAAAGGACAGTCAGAGTAGTAAACAGTAAACAGAGTGCCCTGACCTCTCTCTTTCTAACTCTTTGATTTGTCTCCCTCTGAAACCTGAGGAAAGAGACAGCGCTGAATCCTCCTCTTCCAACAAACCTAACCGTTGTCCAACCATAGAGATGGCAGGCTGTTAGAGTGTTCTTAATGCTAGTCTTAAGAATAACAAGGCAGTATTATTTCCAACAGAGGCATGGCTTTAATCAATCCCATTCCTTCCCTCTCTCTAGCTGTTGTTACAACAACTTCCTTCCTCTCCTGACCACGCCAAATCCTCAAGTGAACTTGGGGCAGTTTCGAACACTATCCCGGTTGTCAAAATACCACAATATGTACCACTGATATTATTGGCGAGAATTTTCTTTGGACACCTCACCTCTCTACGGGCGCATCCAGGGCTTTTTTTCAGCAGGAACGCCGTGGAACTGAGTTCAGGAACCTCTTGAAAATGGTCACATGGCTGGTGGCCCCGCCCCCTGATCTCCAGATAGAGGGGAGTTTAGATTGCCCTCCACAGTGGCAATCTCAACTCCCCTCTGTCTGGAGATCAGGGGGCGGGGCCACCAGCCATGTGACCATTTTCTCCAAGGGTAACCCACTGAGTTCCACCACCTCTTTTCCCAGAAGAAAAGCCCTGGGCGCATCACTCTAGCCCTTGACACGTCTGTGGTTCCCAGTGTTGGCAAATAAAGAGGGGCTTGCAGCACGGTAGGAAGTGGAAGAAGCTTTGTGTTAGGACTGCGGCTCCCGGGCTTTCAACCAGGCAGCAGCAGATGAAGTCATTTCTATTGGGTTTGCTCCATACGGCCTTGGAAAGATGTGCCTTCTTTGCCCCCAAAGCACCCTTAAGCCTCTGCAACTGATTTCTGCCCTCTGAACAGAACGAGAACACCCATTGTTTTCAAACCCCTGCAGCACGCCTTCAACACATCCCTGTCTAACCGTGTATTTTTTTTACCACACCCCTTCTCCTCCAAGGAACACAGGGTCGTAGAGACTGTGCTCTTTGTCTCAGGGTTGCCCACTGTGGATTGGGAAATTCCTGGAGATTTGGGGTGGAATCTAGGGAGGCTGGAGTTTCGGGAGGGAGCGCAAGGGGGATGTGATGCCATAGAGCCCACTGTCCAAAGCAGCCATTTTCTCCAGGGGCACTGTTGTCTGGAAATAGGCTTGCCATCCTCCAGGTGGTGACTGGAGATCTCCTGGATTTACGACTGACCTCCAGCCGGGAGAGATTGGTTGCCCTGGAGAAAATGGCAGCTTCAGAAGGTGGACTATTATACCCGCTGAGGCCCCTCCCTCCCCCAAACTCCTCCTCCTTCAGGTCCCTCCCCCAAATCTCCAGGAATTTCCCAGCTCAGAGCTGGCAACTCTTATCTGGAAATTGGTTGTAATTCCAGGATATGTCCAGGCTCCACTTGGAAGTGGGCAACCCTACCTACATTTGATCCTCACAACAACCCTGTGAGATAGTTCAGGCTGAAGGAGAGTAGGTGAAGGTCTCCCCCCACCCAGTGAGCTTCTATGGCTGAGGAAGGATTTGAATTTGCGTCTCCAGGATCCTAGTCCAGCGCTGACCTCCGCAGCACACTCTCCCTGGGCTTTTAAAAATCTGGCTAATGTCGAGAGTCACCTGGCCAAACGTTTCCTATCATTGTATCTGTGGAAGCCAGACACTGTTATGAGTCTGGAGGGGCAAGAAAAATAAGCAGGGAACTGAATTGTGGCACCTTTATTGCTAACAAGATGTCACAGCCTACATTGACAGTGCAATCCTAAGCAGAGTTACTCCAGTCTCAGCCCACTAAAATCAATGGAGTAACTCTGTTTAGGTTGCACTGTGATAATACCTGGAATACAACATTTTTACAATGCTCTCTAATAAAACTTTTTTATTCACTTGGAAATCTAGTTTGTCTTTGAAGTGCTCCTGGACTCAAATCTTGCTTTTCTAACGCAGACCCACACAGCTGCGCTTCTCCAACTCGGGTTCCCTGGATGGGAAATCCCAGGAGACTCGGGTGGCGAAGCCGAGGGAAGGGAAGAGTTGGGGGTGGGCCTCCAAGGGGCACAATGCCACAAAAGCCACCCTCCAGAGCAGCCACTTTCTCCAGGGAAACTGAGGCGTGTCTGGAGATCAAGCATAATTCTGCGAGAGCTACAGGTCCTACCTGGAGGCTGGCAACCGTCAATAAAACGTGCACGCCTGAATGGTTTTTTAAAAAATTGTGTAACAATAAATGTGCTTACATCACACCAGCGCACGAATGAAGGAAGCAAGTTTTGTTGTTGTTGTTATTGCAAGTCTTGAGTTAACGAGAACATAAATTGACGCTGGGCAAAAACTCGGTGAGGAAACTATCGGGACTCCCAGCCAAGCCCTGCCCGAAGAGGGCCGGCCCCCTTCCCACCCCAGTCCCCGTCCTTTGTTTTTCCAGCCTTGCGCTGCGCTGCGTCCATGATGGGCTTAGGAAGGGGCGGCGGCGGGGCGCTTTCATCCCGCCCGGGAGTTGGCGTCCCAGGGGCTCCCGCGCCTTCCGCCAGTTTGCGGGCGCTTCCGGAGCGCTTCACTAACAACCGGAAATCGCTCCGGCCCGCCTCCTCCTAGGAAGGCCGCCCCTGTGCGGCGTCACTTCCTTTTTCCGGTTTGTGTGCTGGGTGGCGACGTGTCTTTGGGTTTCGAGCCGTCGCAGGAGCCGGTGAGTGGTGGGGAGGGGGTCCTGGCGAGGGTGTCTTCCCTTCGCCCCTGAGAAGCCGGGGGCCGTCCGCTTGGGATTTGAGCCTCCCTTCGAAGCAGAGCCCAGGGGTAGAAAAGGAGAGAGACCTCAGCGGGCTATAGTGCCCCAGAGTCCGCCCTCCAAAGCCGCCGTTTTCTCCAGGGGAAGACTGGAGATCAGAATCTGGGAGATCTCCAGTCACTACCTGGAGGCTGGCAACCTTTTCACCTGGTGCGCGAAGGCAGTCGAGGCCGAGCTCCATGTCGTGTTGGGTTTCCCTGAAAATGAGGGGCAATGTAGTGTAGTGGTTGTAGCAGGATATGGGAGACTCGGGGTTGAACCCTTGCTCTACCGTGGGGGCCTGCGGAGTGAGCTTGTGGTAGACGTAGATTTTCAGCCTGACCTACCTCATGGGGTTGTTGTTATGAGGGTAAAATGGAGGAGGGGGAGGATGCAGGAAGCCCCTTTGCCCCCCCCCCTCGTGGGGGAGAAACATAAGATTATAAACAAAATAAATGAATGGATATATATCCTTACTAAACAGAAGGCTGCATTTCATGGACATCACATACAGGCAGATTTAACTTTGCCATCAGTTTGTTGTAGTGGTTAAGAGTGCGGGACTCTATTCTGGAGAGGTGGGTTTGATTCCCCACTCCTCCCCTTGAAGCCACCTGGGTGACCTTGGGTCAGTCACAGCTCTCTGGAGCTCTCTCAGCCCCACCCACCTCACAGGGTGATTGTTGTGGGGCTAATAATGACATACTTTGTAAACCGCTCTGAGTGGGCATTAAGTTGTCCTGAAGGGCGGTATTTAAATAAAATGTTATTATTATTATCAGTCCTCCTCTTCTCCCAGTTTCACCCATTCCTCCTGGCTTTGCTATCCACATGCAAGAGAGCTCCAGTCCGTTTTTAGGTCCCTACTAGCAGTTGGAGACCTGCTACTTTGGGGTGCCACTGTGGCTGTTTTTATATAATTTTTCTGGTCTAGTGAATGTGCTTAAAGAGCTTTCTTCTCCTTCCCAAAATACAAAAGTATTGTGCCTTTGTTGAAGGACTGTGGGGTATTCTTAAAAGAAAGGTGCTGGGGGTGGGGGGGTGGGGAAGAGCTGTAGGAACCTCCCAGTCATAATTGGTCAAATAAGAGGTTGTTTCTTTCTGACATCAGGGATTGCTAGCACAATGCACCTTTCTACAAGAGCACTGTAAAGAGTGCTGAATAATATTCAAGGGAAATGCTGGAAGCTCTAAAAATAAATGGTATAGGAACTGGGACTTTGCAAAGGCAGAAAAAAACCTGTTTCTCAAACAGCAGCCCAAATGCTCTTAATATCAGGATCTTGAACAGCTTTTCCCTCCAAAACTAAACCCGAGATAGAGCGATGAACTTAATCAGTTCGGTTTAAAAAAGCATCTTCCTATCTAATTTGGGTTGAAGGCACTTTCTGAGAAGTTTTGCGCCGACTGTATGGAACAATCTGTTTCCTATCTGTTTTATTCCTGCAGTTTATAATGGATCAAGTAATGCAGTTTGTGGAGCCCAGCCGGCAGTTTGTGAAAGATTCCATCAGGCTTGTTAAAAGATGCACAAAGCCAGACAGGAAAGGTAAGGGGGAAAAATGTCATTTGTACCATGAAATCATGTCCTAAACTAAGCAAAAGGAACAAAATCTCTCTGCACAGAATGGTCCCATGTTTGTATTATATATTTTTGTTGAATTTCTTATATTTTAATATTATATACAGGATGATGGCTCTCGGGCTCAAGTGTTTATGGTAGGGTATGAGCTTTTGTGAGCTAGGTAAAGGCCCTGTGCAAGCACTGAGTCATTACTGACCCATGGGGGGATGTTGCATCATGACATTTTATCGGCAGACTTTTTACTGGGTGGTTTGCCATTGCCTTCCCCAGTCTTCTACACTTTACCCCCAGGAAACTGAGTACTTATTTTACCAACTTCGGAAGGATGGAAGGCTGAGTCAACCTTGAGCCAGCTATTTGAACCCAGCTTCTGCCAGGCTCAAACTGAGGTTGTGAGCAGAGCTTGGACTGCAGTACTGCAGCTTACCACTCTGTGCCATGGAGTTTATGGTAAAGTTTATGGTGTTTGTGGTAGGGTATGAGCTTTTGTGAGCCACAGCTCACTTTTTCAGCTGTGTGAGCTCACGGAAGCTCACACCCTACCACAAATTTTGTTAATTTTATGGACTGGACTCTTGCTCTTTTCTACTGCTACAGACAGACTAACACGGCTACTCATCTTGATCTGTCTCAAGTGTTTATGATCAGGATAGTATTCTAAAATTCTTGCAAGGTTTAACAGTCAATTCAAATAAAAGCTCGCTAGCTCCATGTCGCATGTAGTCCTTCTGAGAAGGAGCAGATTGGCGGAAGGGCCCTGTGCAAACAAAGCCTGATTATTTTCATCTGCATTTGTTTTAGCCTCACAAATGGAAGGAGAACCATTTCATTTGGATCATTCCAATGACATTAAGGTTGGGTCTGTGTTAGGGAAGCACCTACTTACAACATTTGATCTTCTTCTTACAGTGCAATTTTAAGCAGAGTTACTCCAGTCTTAAGTTTTTTAGGATTGCGCTGTTAGTCTAGTGCTCAAGAAAGTATGTACAGCTCTATTTCCCTAGTAAAACCAGACTTTAAATCTGGAGAAATCTATAATTTCCAGTCAGCTGGTCAAGGATTCCTGGTTACAGATAAAAATGTGTTTGATATACTCCAGAGCCACTTCGAGTATATGATGCTTTTAAATGACTATCTGTTTTAGTGTTATAGTCAGTTACATTTTTATATCTTTTTTTAATTTACAGAATTCCAGAAGATTGCCATGGCAACAGCAATAGGTTTTGCAATAATGGGATTTATTGGTTTCTTTGTAAAACTGATTCATATCCCGATCAACAATATCATTGTGTAAGTGTGGCAAGAGAAGTGTCAATTGTATAATCAAATACTGATTGTGGGTTTTATGAAAACAGTATTTTTAGTGACGTGAAGTGTGATGTCTTGGCACCTCGTATCTGTTAACTATTGGGATTCTTTACAAGAGATGCCATTCTCTTTTGCGGATACAATTGCATTTGTCTTCTCGAAGTGATGCAGGCTTTTCATTTATTCCCCAGATACTTTTTGCACCTTCATAACGCGTGAAGAACTAATGTTAATCAAAGAGTTTGCTTGCTCACTTACAGGCATGGACTGTTTGTTCAAAAGATGGGGGAGGGTGGGCACAGATTGTCACATGGTGGAGATGTGATTTTTCATGCTTCTGTGCCTCTAGAGCAGGGGTCCCCAACCTGCGGCCCGCGGGCCACCTGCGGCCCCCGAGCTCTTTCTGTGCGGCCCTCCAACCTGCTTATTTGCTGCTATCACCCTGCAATTTTGTTGCATTTTGAGTTAAGCTGTGGCCCTCTTTAGGCACTGGGCACTCTAATGCGGCCCCCGTGTGCCAAAAGGTTGGGGATCCCTGCTCTAGAGGGCTAATTCTTAATGGTTACAAAGCTTTCCATTTGGAATACAGCATTGAATATCCAAAGATTTTGCTACTCCATAGTTAGGCTACCATCCAAAGAGGGCACTGTGTTAGGGATTTGCCTCTCTTCTCCGGGTCCTAGCCCTCCCAGTGTTCTCTGCTCCTGTACAGTTTATGCTTCCTGAGTCACATGGCAGAGGAGGCTTTGTGCAAAAACAAAAATACACTTGCAGAATCATACAAGTTGATTGTGTTATCTTGTTTTTACAGGGGTGGCTGAATGCATTGGAAGATCTTGCTTTGATAACTGCGCATGGTGACATCAGAAAATGTTGTTGCTGTTTAGCTTAATAATTCACCTAGTTTACTGTATCTTTTTGCTACTTGCCAATATAAACCAAGGTTTAAACTAAAAATGTGGTGACTTTTTTGTGCTTACGCATTATCTTTGATTCTTTGAGGAGGTCGAATGGTCTGGTTTATGAAATGCCCTGCTTCTTCAGGGATGTTCAGGAGCATCTGTGTGCACATGAGCTGCGCGGCGCACTCTAAAACGTGATGATCATCTGCTTAGCATCCAAGGTTGCTTCTGACAACCTCTGAAGATGTCTGGTTTTAACAGGTCTAGAGTCTCCTTTGTCTCAGAGCCATCTCCAACCCTAAAGCAATCCCAGCCATTTGCTCCCCTTGTGGAGGAGAAATACAATACAACGGCCTTTTAAAGAGAGCCTTTATTGCATGTAAAAACAGGTTGTAGCACAAGGTGAGCATAATGCCCTCTTAAAAACAGGCTCTTCAGTTCATACAACTTTAGCAATTACAGGTTAAGTGCTTTAAGTTCAAGATTTGTCACAGGCGTTCACAAGGCTAAACAGCAAGGGCGGCTTGGCACAGAAACAACACAGAAACAACGAGTGCCATCAGCATTCATTTAATTCTGTAAATCAGGGAGAGCCGTAAGAGCAGGGTCGGCTGTGAGCGATCAGGACCACCTACCTTGTAATTAGTTGAGTGGTCAGTGTCAACACAGCTGCTACAGCCAAGCCCATTCAGAAGGCATGTCCCCCCTCCCCTTCTTTTTTCCAGTTTCAGGTGGGTAGCTGGGGTGATCTGCAGTGGAATAGCAAGATTTGAGTCCGACAGCATCTTAAGAGACCAACACGGTTTTCAGGGTGTAAGCTTTTGACAGTCACAGCTCCCTTCATCAGATACTTGACAAAGGGAGCTTTGACTCTCGAAAGCTTACACCCTGAAAATCTTGTTCTTTTAAGGTGCGACTGGGCTAGAATCTTCTTCTAAAGAGCAGCAATGAGGGGTCCGTGTGGTGGTGCTGTTCTCAGGGCAACTTGCCACTTGCTTCCCTTGAGTGGTAATTCACAAGCAAGTGTTCTGGTGGAGGCAGCTACAATTTTAGTAAAAAAGACTGTTATAAATAACAATAATAGAATAAAAGTATTTTGCATCAGCTTGTTTTATCAATCTGCCTCCCTTTATTAAAAACAGAAACGCATAGTATAAAAACCCCTGTTTTCTATTGTTTTTTTTAAACTTGATGTGCCACTGCAAAACAAAACCATTCCTAAACTTCCTGCCGTTCCACACATTCAAGCTGCATTAAAAAAAGAGTCCAAAGCATACCACTTTGAATTCCTGTATCAATGAGCATCTTGTTGAGTGCATTGTGGATAATTGTGAGGTTCTCACTGGCTGCCCCCCTTCCAATCCTGCTAGGAGGTCCTGTGGTAGGACAGAATTAGGCCACCTGTGCACTCTCTTCGATGCCCATCGTCCACAGCAAAGGCTTGTCCGTCTCGATGGTCACGACGCCAGATTTGCCGTAGGTGTTTGAAGTGCTGACCAGGGTCCCAAATTCTAGAACGCTTCCCTCTGTAAGCAATTGGGGGATAAAAGAAGTCGCTTTAGAACTCGCAGCCACGCTTACCGCAGTTCTGCTTTGCAACTAACTGAAGTGTAGCAAAAAATGAGCACAGTCACTGCCCTGGGTTTTCCTACACTGCCGTGCTAAGGAGACACCCTTTCGATGTCCGTTTGTGATTAGTGGGCCATCGTTCTGTTTAGGATTGCAGCATCCGTCTCCTTTTATGCTTACAGAATAATCCTAAGCGTGCAAAGGTTCTCATGGAATTTCCTCCCAAGTGACTGTGCCGTGGGCTGTAATCCTGAGAGCAAGCTGGTAGCTTCTGTTCCTACTTCACATGGGTGTTGCTGCACTGTAATCCTATCTGGGTTGTCTAGGCCTCCCCTGAAGAATACCAGCAAATATTCCCGCAGTCAACAAAAGCATCTTTTTAGTCAAACGATCATCACAGGGCTACTAATTTATAGTATCCAACTTCAAAACATTGAAAACGCTGAACTTTTCAATAATGAGCTATTGTACTCGTTCTAGCATTTTAATAGTGGACAAAATGAATCCTATTTAAACAAATACATGCTTGCAAATATATTGTATATGTCTCTGGCATATGCAGGAATTATCACTATCTAGTATGGTAGATTAGGAGTCACCAACTTTTATTTTAGAGAGAGCAACTTCGGAGTAAGGGTGAATTCTGAGCAACCCCTGCCTCCCAGCATGTTGCCAAGTTTTGTATCCTAGAAACAGAACCGAGGTTAGGAAGAAGACCAGAAATGAAGTGACCAGAAATAGGGTTGCTAGCCTCCAGGTAGTGGCTGGAGATCTCCCGGAATTACAACTCGTCTCCAGGCCACAGAGATCAGTTCACCTGGAGAAAATGGCTACTTTGTGGGGAAGGACTCTATGGAATTATGCTGTCATGGCCCAGTCTGAGAGTGAGGTCTCCTCTGGAGGAGAGGAGTCTCGTGTAGCCAGCCAGGACTCCTCAGGAGAAGAAGAGTTCTGTGTAGCCAGCCCTAGCCCTGACTCAGCAGAAGCCAGCAATCAGGAGCAGCAGCTGCTGGCTGATCAGAGCTCACAGCTAGCAGCTGAGACACCAGCACCCTCTAGCCCCAATACCACAGGGGAAGCCCAGCCAGGGGCTTCCACCCCCCCCCCCAGGCTCACCCACGCCTAGAGACCGGAAGACCACTCATGGGAGCCTGCTGTGAACATTCATGCCCCCCGCCTAGTCCGACAATTCCATCGGGCCTATCCTCAGAAACCGGGGCCGCCTGGGCCACAGAGGAGGGGGGCCTTGGGAGGGGGGATGGTGTCACGGCCCAGTCTGAGAGTGAGGTCTCCTCTGGAGGAGAGGAGCCTTGTGTAGCCAGCCAGGACTCCTCGGGAGAAGAGGAGCCCTGTGTAGCCAGCTCTAGCCCTGATTCAGCAGAAGCCAGCAATCAGGAGCAACAGCTGCTGGCTGATCAGAGCTTGCAGCCAGCAGCTGAGACACCAGCACCCTCTAGCTCCAATGCCACAGGGGAAGCTCAGCCAGGGACTGCAGGCAGCGCCAGAGACTGGAACTGCAGGAGAGACGGCACAGTGCTTGCCTCTCGAGCCAATGCCAGCTGCTGGAGAGTGACGATGAGTAACGTCAGGATGAAGCCCCAGCAGCTGGCTGAAAACCACGCCTGGCTATAAGAGCCAGTTTGGAGGAACTGCCGGGCGTGGAAGCAACGTGTCAATTACCTGCAACCACTTCCTGGTACCTTGCAGCTCACTCTTGCCTGCACCTTGCCTTGATACCCTCGTGCTCTGACCTACGGACTGGACTTGGCTTGGCTTTTTGGATCTTGGACACACCCCTGCTGTTTACCTTGGGCTCTGACTACAGACTGGACTCGGCTTGTGACTCTTGAACACTCCTTGGCTTCATGTTAGTACCTGGGCTACCAGCTTGGGCGGGCCCAACCCATGACATATGCTATGCCAAGGTACTTTCCCTCCCCAAATCCCACTTTCTCCAGGTTTCACCCTCCAGATCTCCAGGAATTTCCCAAGTTGGAGCTGGCAACCCTAACCAGAAAGCAGCACAGAGAAATCCTATTAAACAAAATAACACCCCCCCCCCCAAATAAAAAAGCCTAGAGCTGTTTGGAAACTTTGCCAGGGGCTTCTAAGGGGTGCTAGTCAACAAACATCCTGTGGGAGACGCTTGCTGAAGGCCAGTCTGGCAGAAAAATCTTCATACTGGACATTTGGGGTCATGCATGTCAGTGATTTTAAAAAAGGAAATATTCCTCCCACCCCCTATATGTCTGACTGCAGATACAGTTTAATCCTGATCCAGCCCTAGCTTGCTCTCTGACACCCTCCTTGCCTGGCTAGAGAGCAAAGCCATTTGTCAAGGCAAACCAGACTTTGAGGGATCGCCCGCAAGCTGAATCCTGATTTCACAGCCTTAACCACAGTTTAAGCCATGGTTTTGCATTGGGTTTGAACCGAGCCAGTGTTTGCACTCAAATGTAGGTCCAGCTCTGGTTTGTATGTCATACTTTCAAAGCACGTTATAACCATCAATTGTTGCGGACTGTGCTGGCCTTACTGGTTGTAGGAAAAACACCCTCTGTTATGACCAGAGCAAGCATTACTCAAAAGGCACGACCCCCCCGCCCCTGCCCCAAGTCATGCAAAAAGTGCTTTCAAAATAACCCAGGAATGGAATACATAAACTCCCTGCTCCTGAAAATGCGGCCTCACTCTGCCCCTGGCCTATTTCTCACCTAATCTACAGTTACGCACAATTCATTTTGGTTATGCTGTTCACTGTTACGTGCTTGAACAGGATTCCCTGGACCCCCAGTTTAGGGTACAGAAAGTATGTGACTGTGACAGAGGTACTTGCGTGCCACAAGAAATAAATGTAGCCGTATCTGAAGTAAGCTGTGACTCAGGCGTCTTGAGGTTCTGACCAACTGTGTGCAAGATCCCCCAGAGCAAAGAACCCGGAGACTGGTGAGTCTCAAAGTGAAAAGGGCGGTCCACCCTCCCAGGAGGCCTGCTAGGAGTCTGAGCAGCTGTGGGCAGGAGGGTGGTGACCCCCCCCCCCCCAGACAGAGCCTGGAGAGAGCAGGGTTTGAGGAGGGGAGGGGCTTCAGAATGGTATAATGCCCTAAAGTCCACCCCCAAAGCAGTCATTTTCTCCAGGGGAACTGATCTCTGTCACCTGGAGATCAGTTGTAATTCCAGGAGCTCTCCAGCCACCACCTGGAGGCTGGCAACTCTTGTTCTTTTCTACTGTGACAGACAGACTAACATGGCTACCCATCTTGATCTATCTACAAGAAATAAATGAATGCAACAATAACCCCTAAAAGCCCAAAGCAGTGATCCAGAGAGGCCTACTTTTTTGGGGTGAATTTTCTGGTTTGGCCTGGCCTCTTTCCACTGAATGTTAGACCCTTGGCCCACTGAAGTCAATATTGCCTCCTGTGATGGGCAGCAGCACTCTGGTCTGAGACGGAGGCCTTTTGCATCATCAACCAGCTCAATCTTTTTTACTGGAGGTGCCAAGAATGGAATCTGGGACCTTCAGCATGCCAAGCGGATTACTACTGAGCCAGCCAAAAGTATCCTTATTCTTCAGGGGCAAGAGAAGGGAGCGGGCTGAGCAATTTTTGTATAGCTCCCATTATGCTACATGTATGGGTTGTATTCTGGAGCAAGTGCCCCAATGCTGGCTCTGGGATCTGGGTTCTTAAGACTACCTCTATCACAAGTAATAAGATGGTGGTGGCAGCAGAGAGTGCCCTCAGGTCATAGCTGCCTTACGGCAGCAACTGGTGGGGTTTTCATGGCAAGAGACTAACAAAGGTGCTTTGCCATTGCCTGCCTCTGCAACCCTGGTCTTTGCTGGAGGTCTCCCATCCAATTACGAACCAAGGCCAACCCTGCTTAGCTTCTGAGATCTGACCAGAGCAGGCTCACCTGGGCTATCCAGGCCAGGGCTACTACATTTTCTCTGGAGGGGCAAAAAAGTTGTCCAAGCAAGAAAGCAATGCTTTGGTGTCTTCTTCTTAGAAATAACAACCGAATGTTGTTCCAGAAGGCAAGAAACGAATTCTTGACTTCTGAGAGAGAACTACTTGGAGCAAGGAATTTTATTTTCCTCTGGGAAAGAGATTAAGCTGGGCTACCTAGCCGCTAATAACGCAGGCAGATCACTCTACAAATAAAACCAAGTCAGCAATACCACTGTATGTCCAGTAGATGGCACCTTTAGTCTTTCATTCTAGGCAGTTTTCTGAAATGCTGGTTAAAATACAAGAAAGGGACACTGCTGGCGATTCACGCAATTCGTAGGGACAAGCGTTTTCACACCCAGCAAACCTAATTAGTGTAATTGTGAGCAAATTTTAAAGCAAACAAATGCTGAGCACCCCTAGTGAGGAATGAGCTGAGAGACCAGATTCTCACACACACATTTTCCCCCTTACCATCAGCAACTAGGAGGAAAGGCAGAGTAAAAATGTTTTAATAACTAAAATAAAGAATTTTGGAGAACTCGAAAGCTTGCACACTATTGTCTGTCATTTGAGTTGGTCTCAAGGCCTTTTTTTTTTTGGCATGGATCCTAACTAAGATCCTAACTACGAAGACTGGAGGGACGTAATTTTTGCCAGCTCCCCGCTTTCCACCGCAGACCCCAGTTTGTTAGCTTATCTTTCAGCTAAACCAGGTCGCTATGCGAGAGAGGGATCTTTGACATATCTTGAACAGATTTTCCTCAAATGAAGAGAGAGCAACTTTATGGACTGTGAGCTGCTCACTTTTTCCAGCCTAGCTGTAAGACCAGTAAAAAAATATATGGAAGTATAAAAGGAAGAGCAACAGAGCAGGTGATAGAAGAATGGCTGTTGGTGCAAACTCGGCTACAGAATCTAACACTTTTCCAATAGCTGGAAGTTTACTGGACAGACTGTTTCCATTTCTCCCACGATACCCAATGATCTTACCGTGGGCCAGTTTCTGCATACAAATACTTCACATGCGGCTTCATTATCTGTTTATTTATTTATGTGTTATGACCTAGATCAGAATCTGAGAAAATGTGAAGTATGTGTGAAGGACACCTCCCCCCCCCATTTTACTGAACATATTACCAGCAGGGCTTTTTTTCAGCAGGAACGCAGTGGAATGGAGTTCCGGCACCTCTTGAAAATGGTCACATGTCCGGTGGCCCCACCCCTTGATCTCCAGACAGAGGGGAGTTCAGATTGCCCTCCGTGCAGCAGCGCGGAGGGCAATCTAAACTCCCCTCTGTCTGGAGATCAGGGGCGGGGCCACTGGCCATGTGACCGTTCTCGCCGACGGCAATTTAAACTTTAAAAAACTCCCCCTTTCTTCCAGCTGACCCAAAGTGACGTCATTGTGCGGTCCTGAGTTCCACCACCTCTTTTCCCAGAAAAAAAGCCCTGATTACCAGTATTACATTTTCTTATGGGTTAGCAAAAAGATATTGGTAATGATTTAGATGACAGAACGTGGAGATATGAATGGGGAGGGATCCTTCTCCTCTTCTCCATTTTTTAGGCTGAGAGGGTGTGATTGGCTCAAGGTCACCCAGTGAGCTTCCATGGCAGATCAGGCATTCGAACCTGGGCCTTCCGAACACTAATACGACACTCTTAACCACTACACCGCACTGGCTCTTAAATGAAAATTCTGTCTGTGATGCACGCAAGTCATCACTATGCGTGTCAGTCCTCATTGTGGACATGCATGTATCAACTAGTGCTATGTTTATTTTATTTTATTTATTATTTGATTTATAAACCGCCCATCCTCAGGGGCTCTGGGTGGTGAACAACAGTTAAAATCAATAAAAACAAGAAAACAGTAATTCTAAAATCAACATTCAATCAACAATAATAAATTAAGCAAATACATTACGGTGCAATGGTGGGGAGAACCGTCCCACCCCAAAGGTGGGAGGCCAACATGGCACTGCTCCCTTCAACCACCGAACGCCTGGCGGAACAGCTCTGTCTTACAGGCCCGGCGGAACGATAATATGTCCCACTGGGCCCAGGTCTCCATTGACAGAGCGTTCCACCAGGCTGGGGCCAGGACTGAAAAGGCCTACATGTTCTACAGTGCTCAAACCAGTATGGACTCCGGTATGCTTCTGAAGATCCACAGAACTTTACATGTTAGCAAATACCACGCTGCATGACTCTGAAGATCAGATTTTCTACAGTGTTTCAGGGGAAGGAAAATGTCATTATTGTTCTGCTTTAGTTCTGTCGCAAATATTTTCCTGCAATATGTAAAGCCACACTGTGACTATTTCCATTACTGAGAAAGGTAGAAGACTCAATTTTCCTTAAAAAGATGCTCGTGGAGGCCTGGATATTTGGAATATCAGAAATAATTAATATTTAATTAAAAGCTTTATGAAAATGAATGCAAACCTCCGTCTTCCCCCAGAGG
Source organism: Eublepharis macularius (assembly GCF_028583425.1). Taxonomy (NCBI): domain Eukaryota; kingdom Metazoa; phylum Chordata; class Lepidosauria; order Squamata; family Eublepharidae; genus Eublepharis; species Eublepharis macularius. Next base: position 21,257,786 of record NC_072800.1, on the reverse strand, counting down.
CGGCTCTTGCATTGAGAATGATAGAAAATGAAGATCAATAAGCTGAAACACAAGTTAAAGTGATATATTGAATTACAATTTGCTCCCTTTTTACAATTTATCTGGAGTGGAATTCCCTGAAGTCCCTGGATGAGCAAAAATCTGCATTTAAATAGGGATCAGCTAGTAATTCACCAGCTTGGTTTTGCAGGTCACAAAGCACTGGGGGAAGAGCAACATCCCACCTGGCTCTTTTATGTGGAACTTGGAAGATGTTTGTCATGACGACGGGATATTTGTGTGGTGTGGCTGTGGAGGTGTTGAACATAATGCAGATGGAAAAAGATGGCCTCATACTTCTAGCTACTAGCTTACAGTCAGACCAGTGTTTTCGATGTAAAGATGCCTGCAGAATGTAATTTTCGCTGCTCCCCTGGAGGTCCAAAATGCCTCCAAATCCTGTTTGTGGGTCCTTCAGTTGTGGATCATGTTTTTCATTTGTATTTGTAATTCACTTTTCCTTCAAGAGCTTCTGAGCAAGATAACAACATTAACAGGTAGATCTAGGGTTAGATAGCAACATCATTAACAGGTAGATCTAGGGTTGGCAGTTCCTCTTACCTTCCCAGTGGAAGGTGGGGGGCCCAGCACTCACCTTACTTCTTCCTCTTAACGTGCGCCGTTTGCATATGCACACTCACAGGCCTGTGTGATGATGTCACTTCCGGGAAGTGATGCCATCACGCAGCTCATGCATGCTTCGTCCCAGGCTGATTTAGGACCAAACGGGCCCAATTTGGCCCATTTGGAGCCCAAATCAGCCCACTGTGAAGTATGGGAGTACTCTCAGGTTGGGGCGATGACATCACTCCTGGGAGTGACATCGCTGCACCACCCTGGAAGCGCACCTGGGAGGCCTCTTCCTCTTCCTCTGCCTTCTCCTTCCCTATTGGCCAGGTGAGTGTTGGGAGGCGGCAGAGAGTGGGAGCGGGGGATCCCTAGGTAGGACCAGTTGAGAATGAATGACCTAAAGTTTTGCCCAATGAGTGCTGGCTGAGTATAAAGTTGAACACACATGGTAAAAGTTCAACACTTGTTCTGCTCTAAGTTGGATGGACCTAATTAGCATCATATCAAGCTCAGCTTGCATCATCCATTTCTGCTCACAACAACTCTCAAAAACATGAATGAGCTACAAGCACGATGCACTCCAAAATGCCCAACTGAATTACGGTAAACCAGTAGAATCTGGAAATAAGCCATACCAAATCTACCACCCACGATATTTTTGTGCTGCCCTTCCTCCAAGGAACAGAGAAGAGTCCAGTCGCACCTTTAAGATTAACCAACTTTATTGTAGCATAAGCTTTCGAGAACCACAGTTCTCTTTGTCAGATGCACTGGACTCTTTACTATTTTGTGACTACAGACGAATATGGCTGACTCCTCTGGAACTATGTCCAAGGAACAGAGAAGCATATATACTTCTCTTTCCTCCATTTTATCTTCACAACCACCTTAATTTAATTTAATTTATTGGATTTATACTCCGCCCTCCTCACATCAGCGGGCTCAGGGTGGATCACAACATAACTTAAAACACATTTCGCTATCATTAAAATGATAAAATACTACATGTTATCAATTAAAAATTACATCTATATAAATACTTGTGAGGTAGTTTGAGCTGAGAGAGAATGACTGGCTCATAGTTATGGACAAGACAGAGTGGACATCTGATTGGTGGTGGAGAGTGCCCTCAAGTCATAGTTGCCTTATGGCAACCCATGGTGATGTTTTCATGGCAAGAAAACTAGGTCTGGTTCAGAGTTTTGGTGTTGACCTATAAAGCCCTATGCGGACTGGGCTCAGCGTATCTGCAGAACTGCCTCTTCCCATATGTACTCCAGAGGATGCTTCATTCAACAAATAAACAACTGTTGGTGGTTCCTGGCCCAAGGGAGGCCCGCCTGGCCTCAACTAGAGACAGGGCCTTCTCGGTCCTGGCACCGACCTGGTGGAACTCTCTGTCTGAGGAAACCAAGGCCTGGCAGGATTTGTTATCTTTCCGCCGGGCCTGTAAGACAGAGATGTTCCACCAGGCATATGGTGGAGGCTAGGTTGGGCCCCCACTGGCCACACTAAAGATCTGTCCACCACCCTATATATGAGCCTATATATGAGCTAGGCCCTGAAATGCAGTATTTTATCATAACCATCTGAAAAGAAGCTGTATTGTATTTATTGTATAAAGTTGTTTTAATGTTATTTGTATAATGTTTTATCTGTTTTTAACTGTTATTTAAGTAAACTAACATATTGTACTCTGCCCTGAGCCCGCCTGGCAGGGAGGGCGGACTAAAAATCTAATCTAATAAAATAAATAAATAAACAAACAAATAAATACATAAATAAATAAAAGAAACTAACAGAGATGTTTTCTCATTGCCTGCCTCTGCAAGCCTAGTCTTCATTAGAGGTCTCCCAACCAATTACTAACCAAGGCCGACCCTACTTAGCTTCTGAGATCTGATGAGATCAGGCTCACTTGGGCTATCCAGGTCAGGGCAGTGGTGGAGAGTGCCCTCAAGTTACAGTTGACTTATGGCGACCCCTGGTGGGGTTTTCATGGCAAGAGACTAACAGAGGTGGTTTGCCATTGCCTGCCTCTGCAGCCCTGGTCTTCACTGGAGGTCTCCTATCCAATTATTAATGGATGGGAGTGGACATCTGCCTCCCTGGGCCTAATCCGGCATTCTAATGACTCGCACTAGATGGTCTCTCAAAGCTAGTCTTGTTGACTTCAAGAAGAGCTACAGTCAGAGGACTATTAACTGTAGTTACAACATTATCCGAAGGGCCCTTTGAAAACGGAAGGTGCTGCTTCTGGACTGGTAATAGGACCAGAGAAGCTGTGGGGTGCACAAGCCGAAATGATTCCCCGTTTCAATGAGGTCCCCTTCTTGAAAACATATTTTGCACTGTGAGCTTGTTTTGCACACAAAACTGAAAAGCCTGATCCAGATGAGGCAGAGTTAAATCTTTTTATTTCAAAAAGTCATCCACTACCTTACAGTAAACATCAATTTTTTTAACCCCCCCCCCCTAATTTTATTACTTCATTAAAGCCAGGAGCCATCTTTTTTGATGAATGTGCTATATACATACCTCCAGCATCTCTGCTTTCCCAATTAGAAGTCATTACCATTGCTTTTTATTTAATGACTTGTTTATGCAAAATCCGATAGAGGTTCATTCAACAGAGGGAGACGGCGCAGGAACCTTCCGACTCAACAAACTTCTGCAGACAAAGATCCGGAACAACTCAACAGACCCAATCATTGTCACCCATCAAGTCTGGTATTTCCGAATGGATTCCGATAGGCTTTAAAAATAACTTCAGCTGCCCTATTGAAAAAAATGGAACTCCACAATGCATGGAATTTTTCTTCTCTAGTATAAAGCTAAAGCTTTATTTATTGAGGCAGAGGTGTAAAGTGCTACTTACGGTATGGCCAAAGGTTTGGGTGTGCTCAGTAGGATTGTTGAGGGTATCTCCCTGTGAATTGGCAGAAGGCCTGCAGGACCCTGAGTAAGGCTTGAACGAGACTGGGTTGGAACTGAAGAACCCATCCTCAAGTATCTGGCAATAGATATTGAGTTTCAGGGAGCAAGAATTACACAGATGGGGGAGGCTGAATTCTGTAGAAACTGGAGAGCTCCCAATTACAACTCAGTTGGGCACTAAAATATACTAGTAGGCCTGCTGAGTTGATTTGGAGGGGCAGGGCCATGGGGGATGGCTGTTGGAAACAGTGTGATGCCACCTCCAGGAAAACCTGGAAGTGACATCGCACCTCTCTAGGAATTACCGGAAACACTATGGTTTTCCCACAGAGTTTTTCTTGTCAATTCCTAAAGAGGATTGACATCATGCTGTCAGCCAGATGGCCATTAAAATGATTATCCTGCCATTACTTTAGCAGTGGCAGGAAACAAGCACTGGAGCGGATCCCCTGTCTCCAGCGAGGGACGAGCAAGCCTGCTGCTGAGCGCTCAGGCTTTGGGTTGGATTCAAGCAGCTTTTCTGCTGATGAAAGAGAAAGCACCCAAAAGGCTATCCTGAGAATTATGGGATAGGCATGTACAAAACCCCATGTCAGGCAGGGGATGTAGTATGGAGCAAGATGAAGCAAAAAAGCTGTCTGGATTCAACCCCTTGTCCTTTAACTGAGAGTTACAGGAACGTCAAGGGGTAGCCTTCAAGACTTAGATGCTCGTACTTTTCTGTGTTCCCCTCAAGCCTCCATTTTGCTGGCATCTCACTTTTCTTCTCTATCTTGGCACAAAGATCAAGTCCTCTTGCCAGTCACATGAAACCCAGAATTGATCTTCAGGCCTTCTTTAAGACAAAGAGTGAGAGCCAGTAGAGGGAGGACAAGAACTGGTATAGTCTCATGTTATCTCACTCACTAGCGTGGCAACGTCGCTCAGTAGTATAGTGCCTACATTGCATGCAGAAGGTCTAAGATTCAATCCTAACATCACCAGGTGATGTGAAAGTCCTCTAAGTGGAAGAACTGCTGCTAGTTCCTCCACTTGAGAGCCAGTTTGGTGTAGTGGTTAAGAGTGACGGGACTGTAATCTGGAGAACCGGGTTTGATTCCCCACTCCTCCACTTGAAGCCAGCTGGGTGACCTTGGGTCAGTCACGGCTCTCTGGAGCTCTCTCACCCACCTCACAGGGTTTTTGTTGTGGGGATAATAATGACATACTTTATAAAACGCTCTGAGTGGGCATTAAGTTGTCCGGAAGGGCGGTATATAAATTGAATGTTGTTTTTGTTAGTCAGAGTAGACAATGCTGACTTTGATAGACCAATGGTCTGATTCAATATAAGGTAGATGAATGTCTTTACACTCTTGAAGAGGCCACTTTTTAAGGGCGGGTTATTCCTCCATAACAGAACATCTCCTTTGCACTCAGAAGGTCTCAGATTCAATCCCTGGAATTTCCAAGTAAAAAAGGGCTCAGAGAGTGGTTGCCGTGAAAAACTTCCACCTGAGAGCCAAGGGAATAGCTGCCAAGCAGAGCAGACAACACTGATTTTTTTTTTAATTATTGTTGGAAAAATTGTATTGTGAAAAACTCACTGCAGAAGAATTCCAAAATCAAGTTGCTTAAAAATATACATGTTGTTATACAAATCTTAATTGTTAAGTTAACAACATGTAATTAAAATATCGATGATTGTAAAAGGAATATGAAGAATCTTTGTTCTTTAAAAGTTTTTTCAATACCGGATACCATTTATTCCGGAAATTTGACTCTGACAAAGGATACTCATATGACCTCCTAACACCTGCTATGTTGTCAAAGATTATACAATCCAACAGGCACATGCACCACTCCTTTATCTCTGGTAACTGGGGGGCCTTCCAATGAAAGGCTATTACTTTTTAAGCTACCAATAGTAGCGTTACTTTTGGAAAAAGATTGTTCAACAAATAACTTACATTACTGGACATACAATTCCATCCATGATACAATTAATATTGTTGAATGTTTTCCTGAATTTAGCCATCCCTGATATACAGAAAAAAATAATGGTAACACTGATCTTGATCGACTAAGAATCTGACTCAATTGAAGGCTTCTTCATTTGTTCAACCCCAGCAGCTCTAGAAAGAGACCAAACCTCCTTTTACCTGGCCATCAAACTATGCATCAGAACCACACAGAAATTAAGCAAGGTAAGGTACGCTTAGTACAAAGGATTCGGTTATAGTTGGCACTAGAGATGGGCACGAACCAAAATACGAACCAAAATTAAGCACGAACCAGGCCGGTTCGTTGTTCGTGAACTGCGGTTCGTCAGATCCCATTTCTGACTAACCGCCACGAACTTTAGGCTGGTTTGTTTGTTTTGTTTTTTGGTTCGTGACTGCAGACAGCCTGGTGCCAATCAATCAGTTTTCTAGGCAACAGGGGATGGACTTCCTGCAGACCTTCTGCTGACCCGGAAGTGACCTTCTCCTGACCCGGAAGTGATGATTTTCTGACCCGGAAGTGATGATTTTTCTGACCCGGAAATGACATTTTCATGAACCAAACGAACTGGTTCGCGAACCAGGGGCAGGTTCGTGAAAGTTCATGGTTTGTGGTTCATGAAATTTGAGGAACCACAAACTGCATGGTTCAGGTTTTTTCTGGTTCGTGCCCATCTCTATTTGGCACTCAATCCTCAAGCATCATTCTCTGTATCTGAAAACTATTTAATATTTTTCATGTACTGCTTAATGGAACAAAGAGATGAGTATTAATGGATTCATCGTCTCCTGGAAAAAAAGATGTTGTTTAGGCTCACGCTTCCTGCATCCAGCTAAACACCAGCTCAATTTTGTGGTCAGATAAACTGATATTGAATTCATCACAAAGCTAGATCTACAGTGACTCCACTGTCCAGTGCTTAGTTCTCGTAATGTTTACTTGTGACATTTGAAATTTCCTTTTCCTCTTGGTTTCTTTTGCAAATTGGTTTCAGTGCTATCAACCTGGAATTCAAAACCTCTCTACTCCAGGGACTGTGTTTAACTGGGTGGCTGCCATCTTTTTAGGAATGTACTTTTCTTTTTCCTCTTCCCTAAGGAAAACAACTTTGGTAGAGATATAAAAAGGTTCCTCGCTAGACAAAATGGATTTACAGGCTTTGGCACTAAAAATAAAAACAGCATTCGAGCCTGACCGGATCAGGTGGGTAAAACCTTGATCCCCAAATATGTAGCAGCTTCCACATCTTTTCATTTGTATTGTGTTAATTTTAATACAAATGTAATAAAAATAAAATATCTTTGAAATGGTTTGTCTTATGGAGTATCTTATAAGACTCTGCAGCATTAAAATTTGAACAGCAAATCCTCCGGCATAAACTCCTGCCTTCAAATACTATCAAGACGAAGGACTACAGTCACTCAGCATTGCTGCTGTGATCAGGGCTTTTTTTCTGGGAAAAGAGGTGGTGGAACTCAGTGGGTTGCCCTCGGAGAAAATGGTCACATGGCTGGTGGCCCCTCCCCCTGATCTCCAGACAGAGGGGAGTTTAGATTGCCCTCCGCGCAGTGCCACTGCACAGAGGGCAATCTAGTCTCCCCTCTGTCTGGAGATCAGGGGGCGGGGCCACCAGCCATGTGACCATTTTCAAGAGGTTCCAGAACTCCGTTCCACCACCTTCCTGCTGAAAAGAAGCCCTGGCTGTGATAATGTTGTGGTCTGATCCTGGAATTTAGAGAAGTAAGGCTGGCTTCTGATTGAGCCATAAGCATGGTATAAAAAAAGCAGCTTTAACCTCCAATTCTAATACAGTTAAGTAACACTCAGGAAAAAAAACAGGCAATACAGAAATCTGCCAATAAATATGTAAATCTATCAGGCTAAATCAAAGGCATAACTGCCCGTCATTCTCTTTTAACTCTAAGTGGCTGAAAATTAGTTGGATTTCTGTCAACAGCGACTAATTTCTGACATTTGGGGTTAAAAGACAGAGATAAGTGCTATTGAAAAGTAAGGACGTAAACTCCCCAGGCAAAGCTTTCTGAGACTATAGTGAGTTTCTGTCAAGCAGGCCTGGTTTACAGACCAGGCAGTTCCTCACCTCACTTGAAATCTCTCCCTCTTGATCCCTTCGCAGGCAGATATCTCTAAACAATAAGTGGCTGAAGAAGACCAAGGCATGCAAAAACGGATTATCGATGATGCCACCAATCAGGAGAGGGTGACCATTTCAGTATTGTCATGAGAGCTGCTTGCAGAAGTTCCACTGCGGGACTGGAACAGCACACTTGCCTTTCCTGGAAATATGTTTTCCTTTGGATTAAATGATACGTGATGTTGCAGTTTTGCAGCTGAATTCCTGACCGGTCGTTTAGCTGTACCCTGACCTGGATAGTCCCAGGTGAGCCTGATCTCATCAGATCTCAGAAGCTAAGCAGGGTCAGCCTTGGTTAGTAATGGGATGGGAGAACTCCAAGGAAGACCAGGGTTGCAGAGGCAGGCAATGGCAAACACCCTGTGTTAGTCTTGCCATGAAAACCCCACCAAGGATGGCATAAGTCAGCTATGACTTGAGGGCACTCTCTACTACTACTTTTTGGCTGTAAAAGAGGTCTGCAAGTGGATGGACTGGGTCTACTGCTCTGGAGGATGGGGCGAACGGTGTCGTCCTATGCTCCCCCCCCCTTATCACACATTTCTCTCCCTCCAGGCTACATTTAACCCCAATGGGAAAAACAAGATAGCAACAATACAAGAACTTCCCCCACCCCGCCTAAAGAAGCCTGGAGTGGCCACTTCTTGAAAGGCGTGGGGGAGAATATTAACTCCCCTTTCCCATTGCTATATCTTGAGCTGGATGAGACTCCACAATAGTAGCTTTTAAGGAATCGAATACCGATGTGCATCCAGCCACCGGAGGGTGCTTGGAATGGAGTGGACTGCAAATGAGAGCATAATGAAGTGGCAGATTGAACATGTATCCAGGTCAGTCTTGTCTACTCCGACTGGCTCGTGTTCTCCAGGGTATCGGGCAGAGGTTGTTTACACCGTCTACTACTTGAGAATTGAACCGTGGACCGTCTGCATCCAAGCCGATGTTCTACCACGGAGCCATGGCCCCTCCCAGTTGCGACAACTTCTTTGAATCTAATTGGTCTTCAAGGTGCTAACTGACCTGGATCTTGCTCTTCTTCGAATGTGTGAAACTAGCCAGGTCCTTCCAAACCAGAACTGCAGCAGTGAGTTTCTCAAAGTGCCACATTCAGGCAGAGAATAAGAACAAGACATAATCCTGCCCGCTTGACACACGAGCGAAAAGGCAGCAGTGGATCTGAGACAGAAATGACACCAAAATCATTCCCTTTCCCAGTTCACTCGGTTCACTCGCATCCATTTCCCCCCCTCCTTGTCTTTCAGGGCCTTCAGCTGCCCTCTCAAGAGGACTCCTATTCTCACTGTCTATCCAGGCCAGCAAGTCAATAAAGGCAGAACTGTAACAGCTGAGGAATCACTGCATTTGCTGAACACGGAAGAGACATCCTCTCCGACACAGTGTGTGGAGTCATTCATTTCCATCCACCCTTCTGGGATCAATGGAGTGAATAGAAGGTCTGAGCAGACTGACAAGATTCAGACCCTGGAGGCATGCCCTGTATCGCTCTGCATGAGCCACAGGCTCGAGATAATGTCATGCAGAAACCTGTCAAAAACGTTGGGTTTTTGCCCAGCCCACTTTCCAAATCCATCAAATCTGAACAGCTGAAGAGGGATCTAAAAGTCCCGCTTGATAAAAGGCTGTTATTGACCAACACTCTCCTCATAACCCCCCCCCCCAACACCTCTTTATGCCACCAAGGGATAAATGACAAACTAGTAATAGCTGAAGGAATGAAAATGTGAGGGAAATGTAGGCAATTCAGCACCCCCTCACAGTTCTCTTTGTCCCAGACAGAAGAAGTAGGCCTGGAAAGAGGCCAGCATTCAGTCGATGCTGATTACACCGGCAAAAATGAGATAGTGTCGTGTGATTCTGATTGTATAGCGACAACATAGTGTCATTTATATAGCATATTTCAAGTAATAAGCTACCACTTCCTGAAAGGTAAGCCTGTATTAAAGGTAAACACCGTCGCATCACGACATTTTCTTGGCAGACTTTTTGTTACGGGGTGGTTTGTGCCTTCCCCAGTCATCTACACTTTACCCCCAGAAAACTGGGTACTCATTTTACCGACCTCGGAAGGATGGAAGGCTGAGTCAAGCTTGAGCCGGCTACCTGAACCCGGCTTCCGCCAGGATTGAACTCAGGTCGTGAGCAGAGCTTGGGCTGCAGTACTGCTGCTTACCACTCTGTGCCACGGGGCTCCAAATTACATATGAGGGGCTGAGAGGAAACAGCGCCTTGCCAAAGGCTACTGAACGAGTTTGTCGTTGATAGCAGAACTAGAAGTTGTAAGAAGCCCAGAGCTGCCAACAGCCAATGATATAGGGCAGGAGCGGGAAGACACGTAATAATGGATTGGATCCAAACTTCTGAAGAGTGAAGCTGGCAGAGGAGGCCTTCCTAGCCTCGCTACCACAGGCTGCAGCCCCCTGAAATTCTGCTCCAGAGGGTCAAGGGACCCTCATGAGCAGTGTAGGTGATAATGTGGGGAGTCATCAGGGGGAGGGACCAGTCAGCTGGAGTTGCCTTCCTTGCCTCCACCAATGGAAATGCTGTTCCACTGGTGTAGCTGCTGCTATTCTAGTAGAATGGCCCATTTGAATCAACCCAATAATTTCACAACCATGAGCTGAATTATAGTAAATATTCTAAAATGGAGAGCAAAGAAACACGGGTGGCATCTCTCTCCCTCTCTCTCTCCATGTATAATTCTGCCTTGAGCAAGGAACAAAGAACTTCTTGAATCCCCACTCACAAATGCATTTATTAATTATCATTCCTATTCCGCCTTTTAAAAAGAACAACAACAACTGCTCTTATATACCGCTCTCCTAGACAGATTAGTGCCCACTCAGAGCGGTGAACAAAATTGGTGTTATTATTATTATTCCCCCCCAAAATGCAGCTAGGCAGCTGGGGCTGAGAGGAGTGGCTTGTCCAAGGCTACTGGCTGAGCTCATGGCAGGAGAGCGATTCCCACAAAGAACTCCCTGTTTGACTCAAAGCAAATGTGACACAAAAGGCTGCTTGGTGGAGCAGATTCTCAGCTGGGATTCTCTGAGGAATAATGGGAAGGGGCTTGGTGGCTGACTCCTCTTAGCAGCACCAGTGTTAGGGGCGGCATTTACCCTCTGGGGCAGGAGATCTCCAGCTCCCCAGCTTCTGTTGCCTGCTTTGGTGGCTTCCAGGAGGAAAAAAAATTGCTGTTGGTTTTACCATAGAGTTTCTGGCAATTTCTAGAGTGGAAATGACATAACATCATCATGCCAAGGGCATCCCTGCCTTTCTCAGATGCCTGCTGGCAGGCAGCCTGCCCCTGAGTACTGTGTGACACACAAAACACCCTCAGAGAGAGGGTGTTATTACAATGTTTTTTTTTCCTGTGGGATAAGTTCTGCTTCCACTCTTTTAAGGGCTCACATACTTGGCTCAATGCCCCCACCCCCATGCTACATTCGTTGTGTTTTATTTTTCAAGAACCTGCATGGTTACACGGTTAAGAATTTGTTCTGAGTTTTATTTTAATTTAAACTTTTTTTACACTTAAAAATCTGCTCTGAGAAGCACGGTTGCACTGCCACAAAAAAGGGTATGTGGGTTTATGATTGACACAGGGGTTGGCCAATCAACACTGCTGCTAATCATGCTCAGGTTTTCCCTGAGCACATTTCATGAGAGAAAATGGTACACGTGTCTAAAAAGTGGAGAATGCTTCTGGAATGAGCACACCACAGAAGCTATATAAAGTGTACACTCACTTAGAAGCGCTGCTAACATCCCTCTCAGGCCTAACTAGTTCTAATCAACATGCTAAGCTTTCAGAAACCAAAAGCGTGAGTTTGGAGAATGCTCTACAGCACAGGTAGAATATGATATGAGGCCACTGCCTATCATAATCCAGACTAGTACAAAGTGCTACAAGCACAAAACCAGAATCTTATGATTAAAATAAAATCAATCAGCTGAAATTAATTTTTAAAACATTCCTATCATTTTCTGTTAAAAGATTAAATAGCGAGAACCTCACACAAAGAAGAGAGTGGGCTCTTTAAAATAATTAGGTAGGCCTGCTGGGGATGTCAAGCCACTGCCTGGCACACCTGGGAGGATTTGGGGAGCAAGGAGAGGCATCCCAGAGTTGTGCTGGCACTTTTTTTTTTGAGGTTCAAAACGTAACTGAAGGTTTATTTACAGAAGGTTAAAACCAAAAGGCAGGTAAGCAGGTGTTTGAACTGAAGAAACAGAAAGGTTTTTGTACAGGAACTTCACTGGTGTGAGGCACAAAACACTTGGAATAACACGAGGTTGCTGGCTTCGTTCAGAGCTTGACACTGCTTCACAGATGTTACACTTTATATACTCAAACACAAACACAGCACGACTTCCCCTCCTCTCCAGACCTTAAGGGTGCTCCACTGAGACAAACCCTTCCTAGATACTGGGCAGGCGTTATAGTTATGAGCTATAACCCTGTTCCTGGCACTGAAGGGGCGACTCCTCTCTACCCACTTCCTTTGCCCTCTATAATTCCCAGATCTCTTGAGTCTAAGCAGGAGTTAGTGCTGGTTTTCCCCACTTTAGTCCGAGGACTAACAGTGCTTCACAAACATTATTTCCTCTCACAGAGGATTCTCTGGCTGACCCTCTCTGGTCAGAAGGGTGCTGGCACTTCTGATAAAAAAAGGGAAGTGACCTTATGGCATCAGGGGCGACACTCTGGGATTTGCCCAAAATCTATATTTAACCCATGGGGGGAGGCCTGGCAACTCTATGGGCTGCCCTGCTTACTATATCCTGAATCCCACCCTACTCTATGCAGTTGCAGCGTCACAGTTGGGGACTACATGAAGCCCTTTACATCTACCACGAAGGCAGCAGCAGAGGCAGCCACAGTTCTTCCCATCTATTTCTCCACGGCTGTACCCTGATCACAAGTTACCGTGAACACATATTATACACTTGATTTTTCTTTTATATGTGTGCTGTGTAATTCTCATGTTACAGTCCATGCATTTAAAGCCCAGGTACTGGTCTCCGGTTTTATTTGTAATGTGAATGCATATGGGCTGTTCCTTACAAAAGAGATGCATGCACGTACGTATAGGATGCACACGTGTTCACTGTAACATGAAAGGGGCTTTGGCTCTAGGGCTGCCAGGTCCCCTGCTCCCAACCTCTGTGCCCACTCACCTGGCCAGCAGGTGGAGGGTGAGCATAGGCAGGCTGGAACACATTGCATGCATGCTCCACAGGCCTGATGATGCAACTTCCTGTTTAACGCAGAAGTGATGGCGTCTCAGCAGTGTCAATTCTCTAAACATAGCAAAAATGCTATGTTTTAGGCTGGGAGCTCAGGGGTGGGGCCCGACTATACTTCCCAGGTAAACTTGCGGAAACCTGACACGTGTTAGGCATCTTGTGTAGTTTAGCTCTGTGTGAGCCATGGTCCTGATCCAAATCAGGCACCACATGGAATGGAACTGAGGTGAACCTCCAACTCACATGTTACATACTTCTGACACAGGTGTGGGTACCCCAGATACAACCTGTGTACTCTGTCTGCTGGCAGTGGACAGTCCCTGCCCCCAAGCCCTGGTTCTTAATAGGCAGGAGAAAAAAACGGGGCAACCAGGGATGTTGATGTTCTAGGAATTTCCCCTTCTCTCTATGGTCTCTTTACCATAGAGATTAGGGGAACTTCCTAAAGTGTCACTGGGAAGTGATGTCACTTCCTCTTGAAACTTCACCCTCCTCATGCACCACCTTAAAAATCTCCCAGAATTTGCCAGAGCAGGGATGAGATCCTTACTAGTACTCTAATACTCTAATTCTGGGAAAGCCCAGTGAAGAAACAGGCCTGGCTCAACACCCAGCAATTCTTCCAGAAAGAAGCATACAATTCTGAAGGTGAAAAATATTTTTTTAAAAGAGGGCTTGGTTTTAACCAGCAAGTTAGAAGTCTCTCTTACTTTGCTGCTGGGCTCTTTCAAAGGACAGAAGTCATTTTGTTTTTGCATCAAGGCAAAGTGGAATTAATTTGCTCCTAGCTGTGCCATGCCAGTTTGGAAAAAGGCTATCAATATATTTTTTTTCACTGTCTCCCTGGGAAGTTCACCCAGGAGTGGGGGGAACCCACTGCCACATAAACTAGAAATGTGAGCCTGGAAATACATTCCATGAAGTGATCTCGACATTCTGACAGCTGCAATTTATCATCATAAATTACTGTGCTCTGCTGCAAAGTTTCTGTCATACGAAGACAGTGATCTTTCTAAATTGCCTTGTGCCCTCTTCAATAATGATCTTAGTTCTTAAAGATCCAGATATCCCCAGATAAAGGACACCTCAGCGCATCAACATCTTGAAGAACTCAGGTCCCATTGTACATCTGTGGAAATATCCACGCAGAGCTCTATTAATCTTTAGATGAGGGTCATTTGTTCTGCCTCCATGTGGCAGTATATTACTTAGGGGAGAGACAGGGGTGGGGGGCACCTGAGAAGACGCAGAGCAGTAAACAACTTTGTCTCTGATGTCTCCCCTTCATTTTCATTAGAGTAGGCATCTTTAGACTAGGGATTGGCAACCTTTTAGTACTAAAAGTGTCAAATTCACAGGAAGAGATTAACAGAAAGAGAAAGCTGAATGCACAACTGAAAATATACAACTTAACATTACTGATAATTGATGTGTTGATTAATAATCCGTAAAGTTTTTGCAGCTCTCACACTGGTTGTTGCAGGTCATGTGGCACACACGAGATCTCACAATAAGTAATACACTGGAGCACCCTCACAATTGTTTATTTGCACCGGTATAAATGTGCGCGTGGATTACCTCTGTCATTTCCCTTTCTGTAAAGTAGTTCTAAGAAGTCCTTTAGTCCCATAAAACTCTTTGCTTACCATTCTCTTCACTGCCTGTCATTCCCTTCATATATTGGTTATTCTAGCATCCCACCTACCCAACCAATATACCTTAAATTTTTTTTTGTCTTAAAGAGCCACATTTGGCTCTGGAGACACAGACTCTAGAATCCTGATTTAGACATCATAGCAGTATGTTTTTATGTGTTGGGGATTTCTTCCGTCATGCTACAATAACAGGCCTGGCAAACCACCAGGAAATCAGCTGCTACTGGGGGGCAACTGGGAATCCTGTAATATCCCCACAGTGCTGCCTCTAGGATTCTAGGGGGCGTTCAGGCAAGGAATAATAATAATAACATTCGATTTATATACCGCCCTTCAGGACAACTTAATGCCCACTCAGAGCGGTTTACAAAGTATGCCATTATTATCCCCACAACAAAACACCCTGTGAGGTGGGTGGGGCTGAGAGAGCTCCAGAGAGCCATGACTAGCCCAAGGTCACCCAGCTGGCTTCTAGTGGAGGAGTGGGGAATCAAACCCGGCTCTCCAGATTAGAGTTCCACGCCCTTCTGTGAGGCCCTTTCATCCATGTGGAGAAACGCCATTCTGTTTGTGGAGTTAACTTTCTATGGGCTGCAGAGGGGCCCATAGTTCTGGAGTGGAATGTGATAGGATGGAGAGCGAGTCAGTTGGTGGAGGAGAGTGCAAGTTGACAGTTGGTGGCTGGAGAGAGTTGAGGGAGAGACGGCTCTGAGGGGAGAGGTAGATCTAGTGTAACCCCAGGCACCCAAGGATTGTGCCTGCCCTACACAACATCTAATTAGGGCATGAGTACAGAGAAGCCGAGGGAGAGAGAGCAGGGGTTTCTGTTGATGTTTTATTATTCCGTTCACTGTATGTTTGCCTGTGTATAGTTAGAAGTTAAATAAATGAGTTTTGGAATTTATGAAGAAAGCTCTTCTGTTCCACATAGTCCCCCAACCGCTTGGGCCCACTAGCAGAGAAGGGAGGGGGGGGGTTAGGAGGCTGTCCCGCCTAACCAGGACCCCATACAGGGACAGTGGTGGCAGCAACTACCCGGAGACAGGAAAGGGAGACAGCCCCTTCAGGTGCCTGGCCAGAGGTGAAAAGGGAGGGGGAGGCAGAGCGGGGTCTACCAGTGGGAGGAAAGGCCCCATTTCTCCACAATCCAGAATAGAAGGCTGCAAACTGGAATTGTCTTGTGTGGGGTCTGGGATTTCTTGAGCCACAGTTGCTGCCCATGAGGTTGTGCAACTTTAATGTTGCATCAGTGCCGTGGCATGAACGCATGACAAAGTGTCTCCAAGGGCATAATTTACAACATCTGCCAAAGACTCAGGCAACAACTGGCCATTAACTTTCTGCCAATATCCTAGGGTTGCCAAGTACCTATACCCTCCTGGTGGGAGGGGGGGGGGACCTGGCACTTACCTTGTGCCTTGATCTTGTTCTTTTTCGTGTGCACACGAAGCACAGCTGCT
The DNA here is from genome assembly GCF_028583425.1 of Eublepharis macularius. Lineage (NCBI taxonomy): Eukaryota > Metazoa > Chordata > Lepidosauria > Squamata > Eublepharidae > Eublepharis > Eublepharis macularius. The sequence goes on along the minus strand of NC_072800.1, from coordinate 21,241,719 downwards.
CCCGGTGCTTATGTGATGACATCACACCAGCCACAGGTGTGCTCCCACGCTTTGCACAGGGCTAATTCTGGCCCTTTGGGGCCAAACATCTTGAAGAAAGTCAGGAAGTGACATCATTGCACTTCACTGGGAGCACTCCCAGTGCATGCTTTCCCAAGTTCCCTGTCTGTGGTGGGTGATCTCTGGGGGGCTTGCCACCTCTGTCGATTGCCTGAGATCAGTGGGCAAACCGCCAGGAAATCACTTGCCACTGGTGGGCAACTGGGAATCCTACAATATCCATGCTTCTTAGGTTAAGTGTTGGTGAATTATAAGGCCACAGTTCTTGTATCCAAGGCAACAGTGGAGCCAGACAGCTTGCTGTGGGAGAAATGGATCTATCCCTTTCCATAGATCAGTCTGGAATGACAACTTTGAGCTTCCTTGTCTATGACTGGTCAGGAAATGGGCAGCCATAGGGTGAGGATGGAGTGCCGTGCAGCCAGATTTGGCTTTCATGGGTAATAACTGGGTCTATCCCTGTCTATGGCGTGATCTACATATTTCTTTGCCTCTTAAACTGCATTTTTGGCCTATGTATGCCCTCTACAAAAAAAATTGGAAACCAAGGAACAAACGGCATTTTATAAAGAGCTGAACAGAATAAACTGAGGTTAGAACAACAACCCCCTCTTGAAGTATCTCTGTGCAATTAGAAGAATTTCTTGCACAGTGTAATTTTACAGAGAAATTGTCATTAAGCAGACAGAATCTTGCACTTAATCTAATTGACCAAGGAAGGGGGGGGGGGGATATGTAATTTATTCTGCCTTTGAACGGAACACTGATTAATGAAATACAAAAAGGACAGACTGGAAGGAGAATGCAAAGGCACACGCAGAAATGACACTTGGGAAATGTGCAAGAGGATACCATCTGGTCAGAAAACAAGGACGCAGCAGTTGGGTCTTCCAGAATCCACCATTCGCTGCCAGCAGTTGCTGAGCACTTGCTCTGCGTAACCAGCTGTAAGAAACGCAAGCTGGAAACTTTCAAACTTGTTACGGGAACAGATTTGGAGGAGAGGGGAAGCAGAGCAGGAACCAGGGGGAAAAAAGTTGATAAAGAAGCAGGGGGACGCTATAGTTCAGGACTTAGTAGGGAATTAAAAAGGGGATGAAATCATCGTCAAATCAAGAGTAGCGTATTCCACACATTGGCTGATTCCGCACACATTGGATAATGCACTTTCAATGCACTTTATCAATCGTTTGAGGTGGATTTTTTGTTCTGCACACGAAAAAATCCATTCCAAACGATCTATAAAGAAGTGCATTATCCAACATGTGCGGAATCAGCCATTGTCTAATATTCTGCTATTGCTATTGATGGAAATGAATTTAATGTACTAGAATATTTTCATGTGCCTTTCCTATTTGCATGTGATTGAACTGTATTTCTACTGTGCAAAGCAGAGAGTGAACCCTGGGGTAAAATGCCCAGGCAGAGGACATGCGCAAATGCCAGTCACTGTGAGGTGCCTGCTGTTTGGTGAAAGGCTACCCACATATGTACACCGGCCTAGCTTACTGGGAGTAAGATGCACCTGTAACCACTATGTACTATGCCATATTTATAGACTGATAAGGGAAATCTATTTGTACTAATCATGCCAGACGTAGCTAAAGAATAGAGAGAAGAGGAGAGACGGACCAGCTGCAAGTAGGACAGCCAAAGGGAGTCTGGCTATTTCTGAAGTGCTGAACAACGTGAATTAAGATATATGCATATTATGATGGTGTTCAGAATTGTTCGGCCAATACAAGATCGCCAAATCATTGGGGTGGTCACTTCCTTGACCAATGTGGTCTCAAGGCTGTAATATATGTAACTTATGCTAATTGACTGGCAGGTATAAATTCTCATGCTCTAGCATCAAAGCTCCGAAGGACTGACCAGTTCAAGGAGCCTTTCATCCTAGTTATTCTTCCTTGCTTATAAGCAATAAAGGCCTATGTTTATTCTCTCATTGGACTCCAGCATATTCTCCTTTACTAATTGAGCTAAAACAAGATAAGGTACAGAATTATGCACAACACTATGCTGTAGCCATCAGTTGCAAGGTTATTGGTTAGTATCAGGGCTTTTTTTCAGGGGGAACACAGTGGAACGGAGTTCCGGAACCTCTTGAAAATGGTCACATGGCTGGTGGCCCCTCCCCCTGATCTCCAGACAGAGGGGAGTTGAGATTGCCTTCCGTGCTGCTGGAGCAGCGCAGAGGGCAATCTCAATTCCCCTCTGTCTGGAGATCAGGGGGCGGAGCCACCAGCCATGTGACCATTTTCTCTGAGGGCAACCCACTGAGTTCCACCACCTTTTTTCCCAGAAAAAAAGCCCTGGTTAGTATAATCCATTTGCAAATGATGGCTAAAGTGCTCTGCTGAGTCAGGTTAGTAGTTCAACACTGCCAGCGTCACACAGCAGCCAGTCAGTTGCCCTGAAGGAACAACGAATCCTTCTGAGGATGCTGCTGTTAGGGTTTCCAGGTGCCTGCTGGTGGCAGACAAACTCCCGGGGATCTGCTCCCTTATCCGCTGATCGCTGAGCAGGAGGGGGCAAACTCCCAGAGCGTGCCCGCCATTGGCACACACCTCAGGAGTGTGTGCACGCGTGTGCTCCCACCCCTCACACTGGATGCGGGAGCATCCCTGTGCTCTGATTTGGCCCCAAACTGGCCAAATTGGAGCACGGGAGTGCTCCTGCGGCCGGCGCAATGATGTCACTTACAGAAGTGACGTTGCCACACAGTTGGCGTCATCATGCCACCACCGGAGCGCACATGTGCTGATGCACGAGCGCGAGGGTAAGTTCCAGGCCCCTATCCTCCCACTGAGAGGATAGAGGGACCTGGCAACCTTAGCTGCCATGCTAGTACTGGTAATTTGAGATTGTATTGCCTCTAAATAAGTCACTATGGATAGTAGTCAACGATGGGCTTATTCTCTAGCACAATACCAGTGCAATATCCAATGATACATGGAGGCAGCTGAGGTAAGGCTTGTTCAAAAATAACAATGGGCCTGTCCCTGCAGCATACAAGGCACATGACAAAACCGACTAGTTCTATAACATTTTTATAGCCCTACTCTAGGTATGGTGGTTATTCAGAGCTAAACCCCTCTGAGTTGACCGGGCCTCACTACCAAATAAGGACTGCAACAGTACTGAAGAAGTGCATGCGCTGTGTATTTTAAATATAGCTGTTGGTTAGGCGTGGATTCGCTGTTTTCCTATTTTAACTGGAGGAATTATCTATGTTTTTGCCCTTCAGTAAGAGGCACATTCTTGATTTGGTACAAAGATTGCGTGCTCAACATCCCGCACACTTAACTTTCTTTTCTTCCACAAGTCCCTGTTTCTAATATTCAGATTTCCAAAGTATATTTCACTGGTCAAGTTGCAGCTGTGTAATGTCAGTGGTCGTCTGTTGCTGTGTCTGTGAGCCTGAAGGGTCTAGAAAGGAGTAAGTTGCGGCAATTAGCACCGTTTGGTTCCACACAATTGTGTTTTCTGGAATCGCCACAATTGGTTCATGCTATTTTTATGGATCACAATCATATCATAGCTGACTGGTTGCGTTTGACTTTTTCTGCTGCGCTGTCTTTCCATCTTTTTTAGATGTGATTTTTGAGACTGCCACCCCCACTTAAAATGTAAACGCAACACCTGTTGTCCAGATGTAGATTGACAGCACACTATTGAGATTTCCTAGGGCTGCCATAGCTTTAAAGCTTCTGTTACTGTATTTCTCTCTTTTAAAGGGCTTCCAATTCTCTCGTTACTTCTTTATAGGCAGTTGAACTGCCCTGAAGGTGGGGAGGGGCTGTGGGGGCTTCACTGCCTGCATTTCTCTTGGTTGCAGATTGTGCTCGTTAATTTTTTTTACTTGCTATGATCACAGTTTTGTAATTGTGCACATATGAGCATAGCATTTAATGAACCATCACATTTGCTTCAAAAAGGCGGATGGGGGGGAGAGTAATTAAAGCCTCCCGGTTGCCCAGGGCAAAAGGAACTGATTAAGAATCCATATAGGAATGCCAGGACAGCAGGCCCCCAGGACTGGACAGGAAATGATTCATTAAGCAAGGAGCAGCAGCAATGGTTGGGAAAAGGGGGGCCCTTTGCAGATCAGAGCTTACTTCTAAGTAAACATGCTACTGGACCTGAAATCTTGCTCTTCCTCTAACTTGTGGCTTTCCCACTGGTGGAAGAACCACTGAAGTTGGAGGCAGGTTTCAATCTTTGCTGGGAACAGACGTTGGGTGAGATCCAGGCAGCTTTTTCATTCATTCTCACCCAGTTGAGCTCCCTACTACACCCTTGTCCATTGTGGCTTCTGTGCATGCAGTTCCCATGACAGCCAGCACAGCCTTTTCTGGTGGCCAATGACAAGCCCTCCTTCTTTCTTCACCTGCACAGGGCTCATTTTGAGGGGGAAGGCGCTGGAACGCTATTCGGGCAGTTCCCGCAACAGGTCACGTCAAGTGGCCCCGCCCACCTGACTTTCGGCCATTTGGGGCTGTTTTGGACCTGATCCGGGTCCAAAAGGGCCCAAAATGGCAATTTTCGCCCATTTTTGGCCCATTTCCACTGGGATTGGGGCTGAAATGGACTGGATCGGGTTGGTACCAGGCCTGGCACTGACCCAATCTGGGCTGTTTTGGGCCCGATCTAGGCCAAAATGTGCCCAAAATGGCCATTTTGAGCTATTTGGGGCCCTTTCCGGCCTGGCTTGGGGCCCAAACGGCCCTGATCGGGGCACTGCCAGGTGGGGGAACACTTCCCCATCTGGCAACAGCCGAATCTTGGCTATTTTGGGCCCGATCAAATCAATTATGGTATTGACACACTTCCGGTGCTGTCAAGAGGCGTGGCATATGCTAATGAGTTATGCTAATGAGTTCCTGCAGCTCTTTTTCTACAAAATGATCCCTGCACCTGCAGATAAACCGGTTGGATCCAGTCCATGATCAGATATTTAAGGAGAATATAGTGTTATATAAGTAAAACACCCACTGTAATTCTTCTTGCAATGGACTGGAAAAAGGAACACAGACTTAAGCTAAATAACTTTCCTTTCCCCACTTTCCTCTAACACATTCTCATTTAGCAGGGTCATTCCCTTTTCCCCTGGTACCTGTCCTCTGTAATTCATGTCTTTTGTCCCTTTAGGGAACACATGGGTGCACCTTTAAAATTCTGTTATTGTGACTTGAGGACTTCATTTACTTCCCTGGAGTGTGTATGTGCATGCACATGTATATAATGCTCCTTGTTTCTAGTGCATATGTCCATTAATGCATGCACATGGAAACTAAGATTCTGTTCAGATCTAACACCAAACCATGGGTTGGTGATCTACGAAAGTGTCAGCATGACCCTTTCTCCTGCCTCACCTTTACATGGTTGGATTCCTTCCCCACATGTATTATCTGAAAATTATAGATACTGGGAATCACAATTCTGGTCTAAAGGAAAGGTGTGGCTCTAACTATGGTTTTCTGACATACTCAAAAGGATGAACTGAAGGGGATCACAGCACATGAAGGCTGGATGGATAGGATGGGAGAGCTGCACATATGTGAAGCTGAGGCTCATCTAAGTGGCAGCACAATATTGTTTGGTTTTATGTTTGAATGGAATTTGAGGCACTGTTGTGCTTGTTCACATGTTGCTGCCACAAAGGTTCCTTTGGAACAGTGTGTGTGTAAAGTGCTGTCAAGTTGCAGCTGACTTATGGTGACCCCATAGGGTTGTCAAGGAAAGAGACGTGCTTGCCATTGCCTGCCTCTGGGTAGTGGCGCTGGATTTCCTTAGTAGTCTGCCATCCAAGTACTAACCAGGGTTGACCCTGCTGAGCTTCTGAAATCTGATGAGATTGAGCTAGCTTCGGCCATCCAGGTAAGGGAATTCAAACAGTAGATATGTCATGGGACAATCCCCCTCCCCTCATTTTATCCTTAAGCAAAAAGGAAAAAAAGACTTCTGATTTACCAACACAGGCAGCAGACAAGAGCCCTCCACAACAGAGGTCCCCCAAGTGGTACCTGTGGGTGCAGTTGTGCCTTTCCTGGTGATGACCAAATGTATTTAGAAAGTGGGTGTGGCCAGGTGGGGCTTTGGAAAGCCTGGCTTCAAGTTGGCCATTGGAATATTGATTGGCTTACAAACATTGCTTTGGCAAAAACTACTTCCACAGCACTGTGTGACTGAAGGTAAGCTGTAGCAGCCATTTTGTGGCTGGCTCCATCTCTTGCAGCAGCCATTTTTGGCAGCCATTTTGTTACTGCGCCCACCACACTGTGTCAGAAGAATTCCAAATGTTCCTGCAGGCTTAAAAAAGTTGGGGACCGCTGCTCCACAACGTGAAAATGGAGGAGGGGGTGTGAGAATAAGAAAACACAAGAATGTTTCTGATTTCATCTGCGAAATGTTAACTGGGATAGGATGTGTATCTGAAGAGCCTCATTTTATTCCATCAGCCGATTTTTTAAAAAAAGAAACATTTTTAATCACTGCTTATGTTGGGTTCCTAATTCACATAATCAAACACTATAATTACAACCATTCAAGTTTCAAGTCATGTTACCTGACCCACCATGCCCAGAAGGGGAATCCTGTGGCGTTGTACGCTTTTGTCCATTACGAACCACTACCAAAGATAGTTCAAAGACTTGGAAAATCAGTACTGATTCCTCTCTCTCTATAAAAAATAAAATGTGTTTCTTCAAGACAAGGATTCCGTATTTACTGCCTCCTAACAGAAGGTATAGATCAGAAAACATTACAGTAAAGTCAATAGAGTTACTATAGATTTACTGTTGGTTTTATAGTAACACAAGCACAGTCTCATTTATTTGTATGCACTCTACCTTGAACGAAGAGTGAAATTAATGGTGTACAGAGGAAAAAAAGCATAAAAGGTCCTTCAATAGTTGCAGTACACTGTAATTACTCAAGATAATTCGTGATAGATTAAATTGGTCCTACCAGGGAGAGAGGCTATTGTTCTCCCCTACCACTAAAGCTGCCTAAGTGTTGATTATACAAAGACACAACATCCCAGTGGTAGCTCCGGAACGGTACTACTGCAAATAAAGGGCTCAGAAAAATGTGAGGCTGGGTTTTTTTCAGTCAAATAAGCCAGAAAGGTCATATATGGCAAGGCAACCAGAAATTCTATCTATCTGTGGATTTCTGCTCACGAGATTTGATTTTTAGACTTCAAAATCAAACTACGACAATTAGACCTTACTTTTTTTTTTTTAAAGCTGCACTTCATAGGACAAACACACGGGAGCCACTGTTATCTCCCTGAGTTTCAAAGAGAAGTCCTGCTGAAGTCAGCAACCAACTTTTTCACTTTCCGGTTTTTCACCTGAGAAAATCCTTTCATTGTGTAGTAGCTACTTGCTAAAGATTGAAAGGAAAACAAAGGCCTCTGCTGAGAAGACATGAACTGACTGTGATAAACACCCTCTCTTTTCATTGCTTGGATACCAACTTCCTCAAGGGAAAGAGTTCTGTGGGTGGAAACAGAGAACTGGCGAATCTTATGGTAGCCACTTACCGCTACCCAGGGCTTTTTTTCAGGGGGAATGCGGGGGGACGGAGTTACGGAACCTCTTGAAAATGGTCACATGGCTGGTGGCCCCGCCCCCTGATCTCCAGACAGAGGGGAGCTTAGATTGCCCTCTGCACTGCTGAGCAGCGCGTAGGGCAATCTCAACTCCCCTCTGTCTGGAGATCAGAAGGCGGGGCCACCAGCCATGTGACCATTTTCTCCGAGGGAAACCCATTGAGTTACACCACCTCTTTTCCCAGAAAAAAAGCCCTGCCGCTACCAATTAGACACCCTAAGCCCTGTTATCAGCCCACCTTCCCATGGGTGGATTTGCAAGGGACTTTTAGGAATGAAAACATAGGCTACAATTTGGCTATGATTGCTAAGTGTGCATGTAGGAAAGAACCATTTCCTCACGGCCACTGTAGAATATTTAAAGAATATTGTAGAATATTTAAAGTCATATCAAAGGGCCAGAGAGAGGACACTGTACAGTCAAAGTCTCTCAGGGCCTTAATAACATTAAGAAAAAGTAAAGTTGGCCTTTACTTTTTTCTTTCTGTGATCCTTGTTGGAGGTTTGTCCTCCGGCAGCAGCATATACATTTCATCAGGGCTTTTTTCCTGGGAAAAGAGGTGGTGGAACTCAGCGGGTTGCCCTCGGAGAAAATGGTCACATGGTTGGTGGCCCCGCCCCCAATCTCCAGTCAGAGGGGAGTTTAGATTGCCCTCCGCGCCACTCAGCAGCATGGAGGGCTATCTAAACTCCCCTCAGTCTGGAGATCAGGGGGCGGGGCCACCAGCCATGTGATCATTTTCAAGAGGTGCCGGAACTCTGTTCCACCGTGTTCCCGCTGAAAAAAAGCCCTGCATTTCATCAAATCCTTTACATGCACGAGGCCCTATTTTCAATCCCCATCCCTCACTTAAAAGGACCAGACAGCAGGTGATGTGAAAGACTTCCTTCTGAAACCCTGGAGAGCTGCTGTCAGCCAGAGGAGGCAATACTGACTTTGATAAACCATGATCTGACTAAAGAGAAGGGCAGCTTCCTGTGTTTCTTCATACTTTTTTTAAAAAAAACTTGGAGCTTCAGGTGCATTCAAAGATCATGTTGCATATTTGGTGGGAAGCAGGGGCTGAGACCAAGGATATAGGCAACACTGGATATAACAATTGGGGCAAGGAAAGCAAACAAGGCCATTACAAAACTATGAGTCTCTCTACACGAGACATCTTACATGAGGACACTCAAGTGTGGGGAGAGGCAATGTTAGCCAGGAAGCACAGTTTAAAAAGACAGAGCTCTGTTAATTTCACCTCTCTACACCAGGGTAGGTGAAATTGACAGAGCCTTTGGAGAGGCGGAGATGAAATTAACAAACCCTCTAAGGAGCGATCTCCACCGACTCTGTCTTTTAAAACTACCCTCATGTAGAGAGGTGAAGCTTTTAAAATTATGCTTCCTGGCTAACACTGCGTCTCCCTACACTTGTGTAAGACGTCTTGTGCAGTGAGACTCCATGTCAGAAGGATTAGGACCCACACAGCCCGAGGTGATGCATGTTTGCTCAAAAGTCACCGCCACTGAATGAGACACTGCAAGTAAATTATTTATTTGATTATTATTGTCGAAGGCCGTGAAAGCCTTCGACAATACATTATTTTAAATATTTATACCTTACTTTTCTCCCAGATGGGGACCTAGACTGGCTTACAATATCATTCCCTGCTCTTCTAGTTTATCTTTATGACAACAACTCACTGAGATAGGTGAGGCTAAGATAATGTGAATGACCCAAGGTCCATGGCAGATTTGAATCCAGGTTTCCTTGATCCTGGTCTGGGATTATAACTGCTACACCACGCTGGCTTTCAGATGTGCAAAGGAGTTTACCCTAAAGATACAATGGCCATTTTCACACGTCTTACCGGCTGCGCAAAATCACGCAAAACTCCCGGAACGACAGCGTCTTCCTGGCGCGATTTCCCATCATGACTCCGGTTTGTGGCGCGATGTGTGAAAACAGCCAATATTGTATATATTTAGTTGGGAGCAGAAATTATTGAACACAATGGGACGTATTGTGCACCAACCTCAAAATGAGTCCTACTGTCTTCCAACAATATTTACTTCTAAGCAGGGCTTTTTTTCAGCTGGAACGCAGTGGAACGGTGTTCTGGAACCTCTTGAAAATGGTCACATGGCTGGTGGCCCCGCCCCCTGATCTCCAGACAGAGGAGGAGTTTAGATTGCCTAAACTCCCCTCTGTCTGGAGATCAGGGGGCGGGGCCACCAGCCACGTGACCATTTTCTCCGAGGGCAACCCACTGAGTTCCACCATCTCTTTTCCCAGAAAAAAAGCCCTGCTTCTAAGTAAACATACCACAACTTCAAGCAAGTTCCCCATGAAGAGGAGTGTGTGTGAAATCAGTATTTAAGTGGAGCCTGAGAAAGAGGCAAACCACATCCCCGGTTTTCCTCCAGGCTTTTTCAAGCATTGCACAGGCCAATTCCTCTAAGTATGACGCAGCAACGCAAGATCTTTCTCGGCTCCATCCAGGGCCAACTAGAAGAGCTCCATTGCTGTAAGAATTGTGATAAACTGTGTTCTGCTCCATTAGTCTTGTCATGTTTTATGCTACAGGCCATCACTCTTGCCGAAACGGGATAATATGCAGCACATCAGAATACCAATAATTATTTAGAATGGAAGAGATGCTGCTCCGTGCAAGCAAAGTCTGCAATGTCCCTTTCCGGGTGAGGACTACAAAGAACATTGGCTTGCTTGACGTGCTCTGACAGGAGCCTACAGAGACAACTGGACCACCAAACTTGATTATGATATTATTAGCTGTATTGGGTTTTTACAGTGTGGGAGGTGCTTTCGCAGGGAAGTCTTGTGAGGGAAAGGCTGGACTCATGACTTCTCGGAAGAAAGTTTTGGGCTGCTTCTGGAATCTGGGTGGTTCGTATGTCATCCTTCTGGGATGTCATGTACCTTTAGCCTTCACATCGTCTATTTCATATCCATCCATTTCCTCCCATTTTTATACTGCCCAGTCTCCGGCAGTTTCATTGCTTGTACTCCTCATCTCCCCTTTTCACCATCCCCATAACCCTGCACATGGACGTTCCATTTTGCTGTCAGCCATTCATCCACACGTCCTTCCTGAATCTGTCTAATTCCTTTCAAAAATCCATGGCCGTTTCCACAGATCTTACCTGCCCGTGGAACACTGCGCAAAAGACCCAGAAGACCGCATCTTCTTGCATGAAATCGCGCCAGGAAGATGCGATTTTGTGCAAAACTCCCAGATAACAGCGCCTTCCTGGCGCAGTTTCATACAAGAAGATGCGGTCTTCTGGGTCTTTTGCGCAATGTTCCACAGGCAGGTAAGACGTGTGGAAACGGCCCATTTTAAGACTAAGCTATTGCTTCCATAAGGAGGATTTGCTTCACCCTGGTTCTCAAACTGGAGTGGAGTTTTTCAGAGCAGCTACATGACATCATCCTCTGGTTGTTCTCCTTCCATCTCCTTCAGCAGCTTGCTCCTGCTTTCCTGCGACCTTTCTGGAAAGACTGGGGTCAAAGTGGATTTAACCACAGCATGAACAGAAAGCTGTGGGTTTCTATTGTTCTTAAACCTGAAAAAAACCCCTATTGGGATGAATTGGTGGTGATAGAAAGTGCTGTCAAGGCACAGGTAGGGTTTTCAAGGCAAGAGATGTTCATAGGTGGCTTGCCATTGCCATTGCCTGGCTCTATCTAACAACCTTGGAGTTCTTTGGTGGTCTTCCATCCAAGTACTAATCGGGGCTAACCCTGCTTAGCATCTCAGAGCCAAACTACAAGTGACGCCTGACACTAGTTGGACACTTGTCAGCTTCCCTCAAGTTTTGATGGGAAATGTAGGCAGCTTGGCGGAATGTTGGACAAGTGACAGTTGAAAAGTCCATTGGACAGCAGTCGGAGAGCCAAGCTGCAAGACCAGGACGCCTACATTTCCCATCAAAACTTGAGGGAAGCTGACAAGTGTCCAACCTGTGTCAGACGTCACTTGTAGCTTGGCTCTGAGATCTAACAAGATCAGGTTAACCTGGGTCATCCAGGTCAGGGTGTTTGGATGAATTAGCTACTTCATTTTTACTTTTTTGGTAGAGTTTGGAGAATAGTGGCTCTAAAAACTTTCCCTTTTAGGACATTATCACCTATACAGTAGTGAACATTGTCCCTACAATACAGCCAGTTACTACTTACAGTTTACGTTCTGATAAAAATGCATCTGAAAACCAATCTCATATAGTCTATGCAGTTTTGCTATTGGGATTTTTAAAATCACATGCGGTTCTAAAATATCCCATTGGGGTGCATTTCTACCCCATTCATTTATTAAGAAAAGAGTTATCCAGAAAACTGTTTTTAAGCGCTTTTGAGAGATGCAGCCCTTCATAACACAACCATAAAAAAAATTGTGAGACATTTTTACCCTAGATGCATGAAGAGTTTGGTTTTGGATGGAAATGTGTAATACATATTTAGATGGAAAAAAGCAATACATGTATGTTTCTTCAGAAGTCAGGTTGAAGGTTAAAGTTGATTGGAATTTCTTTTTAACTGTTTGCCACCTTGAGGTTCTAACTGGGCAGAAAGGCAGAATATAAACATCTTAAAAAATAATAATAAAAAATATAGCATCATAGCACTATAACATCATGCCTACTACTGATTTTTAAAACGCTGATGAAAAAGCAGTCTGGGAGTAATGGGATATGAGGGGATATCACGGAGACCCTCTGTTCTGCTGTGAATTCTCAATGGAAATGAGAACACAGTCGGGAATTGACCCGTGGAACTAATTTATGTATTACCACAATCAGGGCTTTTTTTCTGGAAAAAGAGGTGGTGGAACTCTGTGGTGGAACTCAAGACCGCACAATGACGTCACTTTGGGTCAGCTGGAACAAGTTTAAATTGCCCTTGGTGAAAATGGTCACATGGCTGGTGGCCCCGCCCCCTGATCTCCAGACAGAGGGGAGTTTAGATTGCCCTCCACACTGCTCGGCGTCACAGAGTGCAATCTACCTCCCCTCTGTCTGGAGATCAGGGGGTGGGGCCACCAGCCATGTGACCATTTTTAAGAGGTGCCGGAACTCCATTCCACTGGGTTCCCACTGAAAAAAAGCCCTGACCACAACCAATTCCATTCTAATTACACGGTGTATAACATCGGCCTTCTGTTTGTCTGTCCTGAATGCCATGGCAGTCATTTGCATTAGGATCTCCCAGGTTCTATGAGAAATGGTGGGGGGGAATTTTCTTTCCTTAAATAGTTGATAGTTTTATAAAACTTGTAGTTCCCTTTTCTCAAGCCTCCAGCCTCCTATCTAACCTTCTCCTCCCATCTTAAGGCAGCTCCATCTAGATCACTGTGGCTTAAACATAAGAATGTCAAATTTGAGATTTGGCACTCATGTCCAAGTACCTGCGCTGTCTGTCTTCTCCCCAGCCCAAACTGGCCACTGCTCAGAGAATTTTAAAGCTTTCCTTTAATTTCTGCTACTTCTCACCAGCCTGTGGCTGCAGCCGGAAGATGAAGGACTCATTTCTGTAAACCAGTCCTTGTTCCCTGTTCCACAAATATGGAAGATTCAAGCAACCTCAAGACTGGTCCATCCAATTTTTTTTTCCTGACAAAGTCTTGGTTGTGGTGTATTTTATATACATGTGATCATCTATGAACTACCAGTTTTGGTTTTAATTGTTATTGCCTGACATTCAGGAATAGATCAAACATGCTGAAAGAAGATGAATTTCCAAGTTAGATTAACAGGAGCAAATTGCATGCAAGCCAGCGGGAAACAGGCTGTGGATATGATTAAACTGCAAACCAAACACACATAAAAGAGAACTCTCCGCGGTGTTCTAGCATCCCAAGGTGTCAACAGGTGATTATTATTTCTGGATTAGCTGTTCATATCACTGTCACTTGGTAGCTGCCTCAGAAATGGCTACAGAAAAAGATGAAATATTTCTCCCAAGAAATCAATTGGGGGGAAAAGATGATGAATATTTACCGGGGAGGCTGCCAGCTGTGGAAGGGCAGCTGTGTCTTTAGACATCATTAACACAGCCACACACTTTTGCTATAAAACACCATACACTAAAGTTGCCTGTGATGAAATTACCCATCTGTCAAGCTGCATTGACTCTACCTGCAATTTGTAGGTTGTCTGAATTGGGGAGACACGCAGCCAATATGGTATGTTGTAGCTTTGGCAAACTGTTGTTGTGTTTTTCCTTGGGATTTCCATATGGCACAGTCCTTCCTGGACAGTACTTCTTTGGACTGTGAGTGGGAGATCATTGGTTGCGTTTACTGGAAAAGTTCATGGAAGGGGCTGGTGCTGTAAGCGGTCGGCCCGGCCTCCGCCATTTTAATAGCAGTTTTGTATGTATGGCTGCTTGTAATATTAAAAATGTTCAAGCCTCTGGAGTTAAAATGGCTGCTGTTTGGCCACCAGAGGACCTCCAGTGGTTGCTGAATCCACTCAGGAGAACCTGGCATGCATGGAATGCTGCACAGGAATGCAGAGTGATTGAGAAGCAACTGGATTTACTATCTCTCCAGCCCCTCTAGTGCCCAGTGGAACAAAGGTCTCGCAGAGTCATCCCCACTTAGCACATTCCATTCCCTTCTTCCGTGATGACATCTCCTGTCCTTGATTGAGGAGCTAATCAAATGACCTTCATAAGTATAGACAGTCATTCCAGGGAGAGAACAGTCCCTCCCTAAAAGTACTTAATTGAGCTCCAGTAGACTTCATCAGCAAACTGTCCTTTTTGTACGGTGCTAGAACTAGTTTTACATTTGTATTCACACACCCGGCAGCTACCAATCAAGGTACTCAAGCCTTTTTTCTAACCCAGGAACTAACCGTTGGAGCCTTTGTTCTAATGGCTAGGTGGGCTCTTCCACCTCAGGGCACGTTTTACCTATAAAGGTAGAGCTCTGGCCCCATTCAAATTTTTGACGCTTCCGGATCCGTAAGCGCTGTTCCCTTGAGGTTTGCCCAAGCCTCTTGCTCTCTTAAGCCAAGGATGCTGGCGTTCAAAGCTACCCTGTTCTCTGCAGACCTGACCCCCATCTCCAGGATAGGTAGATATATTTGCTCCCTCTCTCTCTATCCCCAATTTCTGGATAAATTTCCTAGGTCTCTGTGTGCATGTGTATGATTATTTTTACCCTGTAATTGCGAGTGTACGTGCATGCCATCTTGTTCTTTAATCAAAGTTACTGCTTGACTTTAAGAACCAGCCTCCTTTGCTATTTCGGAAGGGACCTGGTATACACCGGTGATAGATTCCAGTTACCGGCCTCTCGTATAGCTATCCTCCTTGCATGCTAATTCCCCCACAAATCATTTATTGCAAGGAGACCACTTCCGGTAACAGAGCTGTGGATCTTTGCCTGCCTTTTCCTTCTTCAAGCAGCATGCTGTTGGTCTTGAAACACCTCTGTGAGATTTGGGAGAGTTTTACTAGCAAAATGTGCAACAGGACAGGGGCATTATAGTGATGAGGAGGTAAAATGGTCTCTTTTTCTTTCATCTGCTGACACAAGCCGTGAACAGCAGGGTTAGAAGCAGGGTTTTTTACTTGATTCCCTCTCATTTCAGCAGGCCACCCCCTCCCAGTCCAGTGGCTCAAAGAGATTACAAGGCTCTTGCGATCCTAAGTTTCAGGTCAAATTGTTTGAGGAAGGCAATAGTGGGAAAGGATTTGCTCTGGCAGCACCTCAAGCCCATGTAGGCAATTGGTCCCTCATGTAACACAGCCTCAGCACATGGAAAAATAGAATGCCAGGGAGAGAACTAGGCTAAAATCCCTTCTCCTTGACATGCTAGCTTTCAGAAAGAAGGGAGTGTGAAACATGTAACATACATGTAGGAAACTCTCAAACTCCCACAGGTCCACTTGCACAAACAGGAATTTCCAGTTTTGAAACTCTTCCATTCAGTTGTGGGATTGAATAAATTCTGGTCTCAAATAAAACCCTGTTCACACCAGTACGCTATCATTAAACAAGCATGTAAACCAGGTTCATATTTCCAAATAAGGTAGGGGTGCTCCTTTGGTAGCAAACTCTGGTCAGTAATTTTTGTTTCTTCTGATAAACAATAGATGTTCAGGATTTCTAAAGATCCTCTGCTGGTATGCATTTGATGTACAATAGTGGGAAGTATGTCTACATGCATAGGCGGCTTAGGGTTGCCAATCTCCAGGTGTGACCTGGAGGTCTCTTAGAGTTATAACTGATCTCCAGATGACATAGACCAGTTCCTCTGGAGAAAATAGCTGCTTTGGAGGTTGGACTCTTAGCATTATATGCCACTGAGATCCCCCCATCCTCAAATGCTGTCCTCTCCCAATGTGACCCTCAAATCTGCAGGGATTTCCAACTTCAGGGTTGGTAACCTACTTAGACTCTACAGAGCACGACCACAACCTGTTTCTGAGGTTGTTTGGCTCATGCGCCATGTTTCTGCAATATCCAGTTATGAGGCTCCAACTGGGACAGCATTACCCATCAGGCTGAGTATGTGGAAAACCTCAGGGCGTATATTTGAGGGCAAGCGTGGCACTTTTACTTAGCACAATGGATGTTTCTAAGGTCTACATTCATGGAACAGCAAGGGTCATTTCGTAGAAAAAGAGCTGGAGGAACTCATTAACATAACTCATCAGATGTATTGTCGAAGGCTTTCACGGCCGGAGAGCAATGGTTGTTGTGGGTTTTCCAGGCTGTATTGCCGTGGTCTTGGCATTGTGAAAAAGCATAACCTTCAAGCAGTATTCAGACCCACCCGAAAAATACAACAGATGCTACGATCAGCAAAAGACAGTAGAGACCCCCTCACCTCTGCAGGAGTATACCATATACCCTGCAGCTGTGGACAAGTTTACATCGGGACCACAAAGCGTAGCATCCAGACAAGAATAAAAGAACATGAAAGACACTGCAGACTTGGACAACCTGAAAAATCAGCAGTGGCTGAACATAGCCTAACTCAAACAGGGCACAGTATTTTATTCCAGGACACCAAAATACTGGGCAACACTTCCAACTACTTTGTCAGACTGCACAGGGAAGCCATTGAAATTCACAAGCATAAGCAAAACTTCAACAGGAAAGAAGAAACCATAAGAATGAACAGAGCATGGTTTCCAGTTCTGAAAAACACCAGGCTAACAAAACACTCTATACTCGACAATAGCCCTGCAGAGAAGATTAGCACATCAAGCCCCAATCCATATGCAAAAGAACCTCCTCAGGATACAGTGAAGCCTCCCGCCATTAGCATTCCACACCCTGGGAAACTCTTACAGGATGACTCAGCTCAACCCCACCCCTCCTGAGTAGATACAAATGACCTGCCAACACCTTTTCCACACTGTGACACTGAGAGATCTCTGTCTTTTGGTGCTACACCTCTGAAGATGCCAGCCACAGCTGCTGGCGAAACGTCAGGAACTACAATGCCAAGACCACGGCAATACAGCCCGGAAAACCCACAACAACCATAACTCATCAGCATAACTCATTAGCATATGCCACGCCCTGAATCGCCAGAAGTGTGTCATTTGCTTAACTGATTTGCATGTGCCACACCCCCTGACATCACCTATCCTGGCTGGTTTGGACCCAATCCTGGCCATTCAGGGCCAAAATTGGGCTCAAAATGGCAAAAGGGGCCCTAAATGACCCAAAGTGGACATTTTGGGCCCTTTTGGGCCCGGTTTGGGGCTGAAACAGCCCAGATTGGGTCAGTGCTGGGCAGGGGAGAGTTTCCCCACCCGGCACCGATCCAATCCAGGCTGTTTCGGCCACAATCAGGCCAAAACAGGCCCAAAATGGCTGAAAGTCAGATGGGCGGGGCCACCTGACATGTGACCTCTTTGGAGAACAGCCGGAACTGTGTTCCTGCGCGTTCCCCCTCGGAATGAGCCCTGTGGAACAGGACTATCTAAAGTAGACCATCCAGTATTACATAAATCAACTCAAATTAAAGTTGACTAAAGTTTCTCAGAAGCAGAGAGAGAGAGAGAGAGAGAGAGAGAGAGAGAGAATCAAAAGTTTTCCATCACGGTGACTTTGGCCCAGCTAAATACTTTCATGGTACTTGCAAAGATTATGTGCCCATCAGTGTCCATTATATTATATGTCAAGTTTTGAAGCAAGCGTCAAAAGCAGAATAGAAAAGCGCATCTGCATAATGTTATCCCATTTTTTTCTAAAGTAGCATGAAGTTAATAAAGTTTTCTTGCTATGGAAATATGTGCTGGAAACTCAAAAATGAGGTCACCTTAGTATGTAACCAGGATACGGTTTTCACAAGTTTCCATCATGTCTGTTGTTGATAATTAAAACACCATAAACTCGTGTTTAAACATTGTAAATAACCCCTTTTCTTTAATTCCAGCTGCGAGTATTTCCCTGTGTGTCGTAATACATTGTGAGGATCAAATGGAGGAGAGGAGAAAGCCACTTTGGGTCCCCGTTAGGGAGAAAAGTGGGGTATAAAGAAAGTAAATTCATAAAATAAATAAATGCGTGCCTGTATATAGGTATCATTCATCATGTAGCTGAGGAGCATGTCTAAGAGCCAAGCTACATATTACATTTTGGAACAAGTTGGGTTCAGATTCTCCAGACTCAAACCAGGGTCTGCAAGGAATTGCATTTTAACACTAATAGCAGTTCATTTGTATACTGCTCTTCAGGACAGATTAGTGCCCACACAGATTGGTGAACAAAGTCAGTGTTATCCCCACAATGCAGCTGGGGAGCTGGGGCCAAGAGGAGTGGCTCCCCCAAAGTCACCTGGGGAGTTCATGGCAGTAGCGAGATTTGAACCAGCGAAGTGCTGCGTTGCAGCTCAATTACTTAAATGCTTTGGGACCACAGTGTGTGTATGCAGGGCCGGTGCCACCGTTGAGACAGTGAGGTGGGGGCCGTGGGCGCCGCAGGGCCAGAGGGGGTGCCGGGGGCAGAGGCGCATGTCCTGCACCACCACCAGACAGCTCTGCACCGCCGCTGCCTGCTCCCGGGGCGGGCACAGCAGCCATGGGCCAGTGATGACGGGCGGCCGGGGCGGCGTGTGGCGTGCGGGCCTCTTCGCCCCGCCCCAGCCACCGACCGGCGGCACTGTGTGATGATGTTATCACGTAGTCCGTCATCACGCAGTCCATCACGTATCCCTGTGCACGCGCGAAGCTGGCCTCCAGCACCAGAAACCCTGGCGCCGGGGCTGTGTGTATGTGTGGGGGGATATTGGTTCCTGACTCTCCCCACATCATTTTCTAGAGCTGAAGCAGCCCCAAGGGGGGGGGGGGGTCATTTGCCTCACTACAGCACATGTGGCTGTGGGGAAAGTGAATTGGCCCTAATGTGTAGTTTGGATGAGGCCATCTTCAACCGAACTCTTAACTTGTGACATCTGAAGTCAGTTGTCTTAAGGTTCGGTTTGTTTCTTTCCCAGTAACGGGGATTCTAATAGTACAGAGTTGCATTGTTTAAGTCCATTGAAGTCAGTGGGCTTAAAAAGTGTTGTGGGCCCCCAGTCAAGGGATCCATGGGTAAAACAAAACACTCCGGAGCCAGGAACCCCTGCACCTCAGGCAGACTAGCAGCCACCAATTCCCTCTATCATCATTGTCGTCGTCGTTTTGTTGGGTTTTTTTGGTTATTGTTATTATTGTTATCCAACTTTCTCACTGAGATCCAAACTTGAGACTGAGGAAATAAAATCTCAAGCCATACTGGGTGCTAGCTTGGAAGTCAGCCCTGAAAATTAGTCAGTCCCCTTGCCTGCTGAGTTCTAGCAAAAACATCATCTGGGCCAAATGGCCACGGTGCTGGTTTCAGATTGAAGCCCAAACCACAAAAAACATCATAAGGGATGAAAGGGTAGTTTGTTTATTAAAATTGTGCGTGAAAGATTATATAGTTAAGAAGCAGAGGAGTTAGCCGTGTTAGTCTGTAGTTGCAAAATAGTAAAGAGTCCAGTAGCACCTTTAAGACTAACCAACTTTATTGTAGCATAAGCTTTCGAGAACCACAGCTCTCTTTGTCAGATGCATCGTCAGATGCATCTGACAAAGAGAGCTGTGGTTCTCAAAAGCTTATGCTACAATAAAGTTGCATCTGACGAAGAGAGCTGTGGTTCTCGAAAGCTTACGCTACAATAAAGTTGGTTAGTCTTAAAGGTGCTATTGGACTCTTTACTATAGTTAAGAAGGGTGCAAACAGAGTAGAAATAACAACAAAGGCCAATTAACTAACAGTGCAATCCTATGGTGAGTTACTCCAGGCTAAGCTCATTGAAGTTAATGGATTTAGACTGGAGTAACTTTCCACAGGCTAGCACTGTAAAAGTCCTAACATACCTGGCAATTAATAAGATGTTACCTTGCAAGAGACTGCAGCACAGTCAGGAGCAAACCTCCAAAACAAGGGTCACAGAACACCACGGCCACACTCTATCCGAATGCTGGTCCAAGAACAAAGAACCATACTGAACCTTCATTTTTATCCCATATTGGAAGCAACAACGGGCAGACTATAGGAACCAATCAGGACCTTGCTAGGACAAGGGGTCATGGCTCTCTGCAGCTGAGTCATGCCACCCAGTAGAACCATTATCCCAAACTGGGTTATGATAAACTTAACAAGATGGAATGCAGCGGATGGACCTCTCTCCAGTAGGTTTCCCAGTTGTCTGTTGGTGGCGGGCAATCTCCCAGGGGTTTACCCTGTTACCACCAGCAGGCAACCCGGGAAAGTGTGCAGTGGGTGCACGCCTGGTGAGGCATGATCATGCCACTTCCTTGAGTGATGTCATTGCGCCAGTGGTGGGCATGCTCCAGCACTTCTCAGGGGCCACTTTTGGCCCCAAATGGGCTGAACTGCCCCCAAGCAAAGCACGGGAGCATGTCCAGAGCTGGTGCAATCACACACCTGCTGGGAGCACATGCATGTGAAGAATCACCTCCCACTAAGTGCCAGATCCTGGCAACCCACTCACCCTTGGTGTCTGTATGACCTCAACTGCACGTGTGTTTTGCAAAACAGATCTGGGCAGATCTCTCTGGGAGCATCTCTGCCTTGGTTTTACTGAGAGCCAAGCTACAAGTGACTTTTTTCATGCGTAGAACACCTGATCGATTTCGCAAGTTTTCCTGTGAACTGAAGTCCCAGTGTCCTTCCCCTCTCTGTTAGAATCGCTGCCTGAAGAGCCAGAGAAAGCTGGCGGAAGCAGCAGCTTTTGCAAATAGTTCCTCCAATCACATGCCTGCTCTCAACGATCTTTGGCAGCTGCTACTTTCTCCCTGGGAGTCCTGGGCAGCTTCACTGACATGTCGGCTTTCTCCAGAGCAGCTCCCTCTGTACTAATGTGGTCCTGACCAGACTTGGGCCATGTGGCACAGTTAAAAGGAGTTCTTTGGTGGGAACACACTACTATAAAATGGTACGGCGTCTCCAGAGATGCTGTATTGCCTGGTTTGGCCCATAGATGTTGCTATGGCTTCCCTAGGCAATGTGCAATATGGGGAGCTATGGACTCATTCATATACATGCATGCTCATGTCTCACTGCATCATCAAGTGATATCTTACATGTGTGAATGAGCCATAATATCCAGTGCCCCAGATGGAACTTTCCTATGACGTGGTTTTCAATGACATCAGTTTGATCATTCAATTGTGTCTCACTCTTACTCTGTATACAAGTTACAGTGAATGCATGTACAATCTGCGTACATCTGATTTTTTAAATACGCGCATTGAGTAATTCTCATATTACAATCAACACATGCATGGCCAAATGTGTCATTTAAACCCCACATTTATCTAGGCATCGGTCCCTTATTTTATTTCTCAAGCAAAAGTGCACTGGCGCTTTGTTACAGACGTACACATATACATACATAAAGACCAGGCATTCACTGCGACATTTGAACAGTTTGAATGATCAAGTGATAGACACACATGTGTGCACTCATGCTATAACCTATAGACTTTCTGTTGATAGAATTCTGGTGTTTCATGTTAATATTATTTAGACTGTGAGGAAGCTGCAGAACAGAATGCTACAAAGCAGGGCTTTTTTTCAGCTGGAACGCGGTGGAACAGAGTTCCGGCACCTGTTGAAAACGGTCACATAGCTGGCGGCCCCGCCCCCTGATCTCCAGACAGAGGGGAGTTTAGATTGCTTTCTGCGCCGCTCAGTGGCACGGAGGGCAATCTAAACTGTCTGGAGATCAGGGGGCGGGGCCACCAGCCATGTGACCATTTTCTCCAAGGGCGATTTAAACTTTAAAAAACTCCCCCATTGTTCCAGCTGACCAAAAGTGACATCATTGTGCAATCCTGGGAGCGTGCACACACTTTGCGAGTGCACATGTGGTACTAGGGGCACCCCCTCCCGCTAGGAGTTGCCCCCTGTGCTGGCAACCCACTGAGTTCCACCACCTCCAAGAAAAAAAGCCCTGCTACTGAGCATTTGGCAAGAGGGGGTGACGATGGATTCTGAAGTAGATCTGAAGAGCAGAGGGGGATAAGACAAAGGCTGGTAATTCACAACTACTGTCTGTGTCAGCAGTGACTGAAAGTTGTTTCTATCTAACAATCATGGTGGGTGGTTGATGTACAGTGCGGGGTTTTGGTCACTGGCCAGTTGCTAGCATCCAACGTTGTAATTAATTGTCAAGCTTACTAAAGAAGCCATCGGCTAAGAAACAGCGTGCAAGCTCCTTTCTCAGCTTCATCATCAAATGATAGTTGCGCCTGGCACTGCAAGGACGCTGCAAGGCAAAACCATGTGTGGCCATGTGCTACTTCCCGTCAATTCCAATGCTCACTACACGTGAAACAGACCCTTTGGTGGATTTTCCCAAGTAATCCATAACAGTCCATGAGAGATGGCAACTCTAGTTTTCTTTAATAAAGGACAGGGAATTCATACCACAGTGTCAATAGTGCATGGCCAAAGTTATAGCATGTACCACCAATCATGTACCACCCAAATACCGTATTATGCCACTGTTTTCCAGGCTCTGGGGGCACAACTGGTCCCACCTAGCAGGCAGGTATTAATGGATTTCCTAAATTAAACTGGAAACCAGGGACATGCAGTATTTCTATTTCTATGCTTGTTCCCACACTGTATCCAAAGCCTGCTGTGAACCTCAAAGCCATCTCTCATTGGTAGCAGCCGTGTCAGAAGGAAAAGATACTAGTAATGCCTCATAAGGGACGACGTGTTCCATATGGGTTATTCTTTGATTGTTTTGAGCCACTATGTGGCACAAACCGTTTTGGTGCACCACTAACTTAAATGGTCACCCTATGCCCATGTTTATTTTATTTTACTTTATTTATACTCCACTTTTTTCTCCAACGGGGTCCCAAAGTGGCTTACACTATTCTCCCCTTATCCATTTTATCCTGCGAGGCTGAGAGCATGTGGCTGAACTAAGGTCATCTGGCAAGCTTCCACGGCACAGTAGGGTTCAGTCCTGTGTCTCCTAGATCCTAATCCAACACTCTAACCCCATACCACGCTTAGGGTTGCCAGCTACAGGTAGGGAAATATCTGGAGACTTTGGGAGTGGACCTTGGGGATGGTAGAGTTTGGGGAGGGGCTGGAGCTCAGTAGGTTATTCTCTCATAGAGTCCACTGCCCATTTCCCCGTAGAGTTCATTTTCTCCAGGGGAACTGGGTTAAGAATTTGGCAGGCTGCCAGTTTGGTGTAGTGGTTAAGAACGCGGGACTCTAATCTGGAGAGCTGTGTTTGATTCCCCACTCCTTCACTTGAAGCCAGCTGGGTGACCTGGGGTTAGTCACAGCTTCTAGGAACTCATTAGCATAACTCATTAACACAACCCATTAGCATATGCCATGCCCCTTGCCATAACTGGAAGTGTATCATTGGAATAACTGATTTGTATATGCCACATCCCCTGACATCACATATCCTGGCTGTGTTGGACCCAATCCCGGCCATTCAGGGCCAAAATTGGGTCCAAAATGGCAAAAGGGGCACAAAATGGTCAGGATCAGGCCGCTGCTGAGTGGGAGAGTGATCCACCACCCGTCAGAGGCCCGATCCGGGCCGTTTCAGCCCCAATCCAGGCCAAAACAGGCCCAAAATGGGTGAGTCAGGTGGGCGGGGCCACCTGACATGTGACCTCTTTGGGGAACTGCCGGAACTGCGTTCCAGCGCGTTCCCCCTCAAAATGAGCCCTGGTTGTGGGGATAATAATGACATACTTTGTAAACTGCTCTGAGTGGGCATTAAGTTGTCCTAAAGGGCAGTATATAAATAGAAAGATTATTATTATTCTACCAAGAATTCGGTCTGGTAGGCCACAGGCTGTGCATGTCTGTCATACAAATTCTGTTCCATACTTCCTTGAAATGTTGAAAACGTTGCGAGAGAACTCCTAACACTTCCGACATGCATCCAAATTGTTGAGGTTTTTGCTGTGCAATCCTGAACAGAGTTACACCTTTCTAAATGCACTGAAGCCCATGGGCTTAGAAAGGGTGTAACTCTGTTTAGGATTGTGTCATAAGTTTTCTTGTCTCTGTATCCCTCGATGGATGCAATGAATAAAACAAACAAACAAACAGGCATCCAACAGATGGAGGAGAACAAACATTTAATACGAGGAAAGTAAGAAGAAAAAGAAAAGAAAGCGGTCTACAGAAGATGACACAACCCAGAACGCCCGGGAATGGTTCTGTTTTGCTTACAAATTGTTATTAGCAGTTGCTCCACTTTTGATCCCCCACCTGCCCGGTTTCCTGTCTGTATTCTTCTGAATCCAGGAGTTGTTTTTACAGAAGGCTTAGTACTTTCAATAGCCGTTGAATAAACACACAACACTGATTTCTGAACAGGGGGAGTCTAAGAAGGCCTGCTATTAAGCACGGGCAATTAATTGTCCTTCTGCTCTAACAAATCAAAGCAGCAGTTTAAGACCGCGTTATCTTGGCTTTTGCAGAAATGACCTTTAAAAATTATAATAAGCACCCATAATTGATTGTGTTGATTTCCAGGCAATTAAAAAAAATAATCTAAGTGCAGACTGCTCTATCAGTGCTGGCTTGCAAATGCCAGCGGAGTGATCATTATTTTTTGTCTCAAATCAATGATTAAATTATACATTTCTTTTTTTAAAAATTGCCATCTATGACATTAAGAACAAGTTTGTTAACCTAATCAAACGGGTAGAGATCTGGAAATGCTACACTCTTCTACCGCTGATTCCAAATGGGGGTTATCAGATATTGAGTGGAATCACCGGACTAGGGGCATCACACAGGGCACCTCTTGCTGGGATGTACATTTCAGGCTGAAAGAATTGTTTAAAAGTTCCACTGCATTTCCTCCCCCCACCACTGAACATATAAAATTAACATATGGAGAAGTAGCAAAGAATATGAGATTTTTTTTTTAATCTACATGGGAACTTTCATTTATGTTTTCATGTAATAAAAAATTACAATAAATTGCTGAAAGTATGGTAATAGTGGTGGGAGGTGTTGCATGTCACAGGCGCGATGCAATAGGTACCTGTAAAATATCCATGTATAGTGCAGATTAGGGGGGGTGCATGGCCAAAAGATTTGGTTTTCTGCTTCGGGTTTACCCAAAGCGGAAAATAAATTTGAGAGAACCCGGAACCTCAAAGCAGCAAGTCGCGTTGGGAGTTGGGTATTTCAATCACTTCAGTATGCTCCGCAAAGATTTGGAGCATACTGAAGTGAGGGGGGAAGCTTTGTCCCAGCCCCCAGCCCCACTTAGCCCCCTGCCTCTATTTATTCCCCTGCCCCCCTTACCTGGAAGATCTGCAGTGGCCAGCTGGCTGGCGGGGAAGGCTGGAGCCGCCACTGCTGCTGCCACCTGCAGCAGCCAGCTGGCCAGCGGAGAAAGCTGAAGCCATCTCTTTCGACCCTTCCTGCCCCTCAAATAGCTGCCGCAGCGGCCATTTGAGGAGCAGGAAGGGCCTCAGCTGCTGCCTGCGCTGCGGCCATTTGAGGGGCAGGACGGCCTGGAGCTGGCTCCTCTGCCACTGCGCCACCACCTCTGGGGCTGCAGTGGCCAGCTCGGCAGTGGAGGCCAATGGGGAGGCAGGAGGTCCTGGAGCTGCCTCCTCCACCACCGCAGCGGCCCTGCCAGCCCAAGGTAAGTGGGGTGGTGGGGTGGTTGGAGGCTGGCAGTGGGAGGCTGAAGGTGGTTGGGCCAAGTTTAAAGGTCTCTGCTGCTTGCAAGGGGCAGGGAAAGGGCCTTTTAAAATTCAGCTGGCAGGTGGAGGGATCCCCCAGCCTGCCAACTAAAGCCAGCCCAGAGCCCAAAGCTTACCGAAGCATCCCGAATGCTTTGGGAAACTTTGATTCAGGTTTTCTGAATCAGGGCCAGCATGCTGGCTCCTATTCATAAATCCAGAATCTTTACAGATTGGGTCCAATTCAGGTATTTTTCCTGAATCAGAAACCCGAAGCACACATCCCTAATGCAGATGTATAGATTATGCTTCTAGGGGATAGGCTTTTCCAGAGTATAGTCTGATGTGATAAAGAAACTTGCAAAATTGATTTTCATGAGGTTGGATCCAAAACGGCCTTCTCACTCATGCCAGGCACTTCTGTTAGAGGAACAGAATATTCTTGCCTGCCACCTCCGACTGCAGCCCACCGTTCTACCCCAAAGGCTGCTTCTAGAGGACAGAGTATACTCAGGATCACAGTGCAAGGCAAACCAGGGGTCTGCAGAAAGAAGAGGGAATTGTTGAAATCCCACTACCTCTTCTGTTAGCAGAAAATTTAGTGGGGTCCAACCCCTGAACTGCAACAGGGCATGGAAAACAAATGTGCATATTGTGGCAAATGGTAGCTTCACAACTGAGCTTCCAAGACACCGAGGAGCTACTGGGGTTGGATCCCATCAGCTTTTCCTCCAGTGAAAAATGGAGGCCCCCCTTTGACCATCAAAAAGACTGCTGGGCATTATGGGACTTCTATGCACAAATGCCAGGTTGTATGGAGGTTGTAATAAGGAGGGAAATGGACCAAGACCGAGGGAAAAGCCCTATTGGATCCAATCCACAGTCTTTCACATTTGAGTTTTCCACGGCCTCTCTCCCATGATAATGATAAACCTTAATGTTGCCCATGTGGTGAGTAAAGCCGGGGAGATGGATCTTTAGTTGCAATACACATTCCAGCCCATGTAAGTTTTGACATGACAAACCCCAGTGGGGCATCCGCTGCATTTAATCTTACATGTGAAAACACCCTTAGACTTGGAGGCCTTTGTGACAAGATCTATACCATCTGCGTCTAATTGCTGTAACTCACCTTGAACCTTTGGGAATCAATTCGGCTCTACCCAAAAACCATCCAATTAACTAGATAACGGCGAAAACAGGTGGCAATGGCTTGCTTCAATCCTTCTGTCTATAAATTAGTCACTGGAATATCTTATGCGATTGCTCTAAAATGTATTTTCACAAAACGTAGCTCCTGACCACTACGTTTTGATGGAATATATATTCTTCAGAAGGACTGTCAAGATGGAAAACACAGCTTAGCACAGTTCAGAACTGGGAGACATACAAAGAGCTATGAATAAGGCAAGATTTGACAAAGATTTGGGTGAATGATATGAAAAATTCAAGTGGTGCTCCGTATGATGATTAAATGACAATTTGCAGCCCATCAGAGGTGCCCCCCCCAGACCAGGAAAAAGTCATTTTTTAAAAACTATATTAAGTGAAGATACACTCTTCATATATAGAAATAGCATAGGCAGGGCTTTTTTCTGGGAAAAGAGGTGGTGGAACTCAGTGGTGGAACTCAGGACCACACAATAACGTCACTTTGGGTCAGCTGGAACAAGGGGGGAGTTTTTTAAAGTTTAAATTGCCCTTGGCAAAAATGGTCACATGGCCAGTGGCCCTGCTCCCTGATCTCCAGACAGAGGGGAGTTTAGATTGCCCTCCATGCCAGTAGCACTGGCCATGTGACCATTTTCAAGAGGTGCCGGAACTCTGTTCCATTGCATTCCTGCTGAAAAAAAGCCCCGAGCATAGGAATTCTGAATATTCTGAATAGCATTTCAAACATTCCTGATGTTTATAAAATGTATATATATGCATACATTAAACACAGGTTTGGATTCCATGGAAGGGGGATCTGTATATTCAATAGTCTTTGCACACATGGAAATGCTAAAAGGACTCCTTGCTGTAGGCTTGCACTAAGAAGAATAGTATCCCCACTCTCTTTACCGCAAGCCCAGGACATAGCACACAGTACTTCTGATTTAATTTCAAAATCAGACGAAATGGAATCATGTGAATTGTTGATAATACATTCTATTGCTCCATATGTCCATTGTTATTTCACTCAAAATTCTATTAAGGCCCTATGTGTTGTTGCAGCTGTTGTGCTAATGCTTGCACAAGCCAAACTACATTAAGTACCGTTTCCTGTCTACTCATATATTGCTGGATCCAACGCAGAATGGGAAATAAGATCCTTCCCAACACCACGGGATGCATCTTCACTTCTTGATGCACCATGTCTACATACTGGATTCCAATGAATGTGCTCAGGATCCCCTTCATCACTACCACCTAGGACTGTCAAAACCCCAGTAGGGGCAGAGGTCCTGCTGCCTGCGCTCTTAGAGTACACACCAACAAGCAAAACGCAGAGAGCAATAACAATGAAAAGGATATAAATGTATTACAAAGATAGTAAGGTGCATATGCTATGTAACCGTAAAAGGGAGTGGATATAGTGAAAACATTAATCCAAAAGGGTACACAGTAAAATAGGTCAGTGGCTATCACACAGTTTCTCTAGTAACCAGGGGTCATTTCGCAGAAAAAGAGCTGGAGGAACTCATCAGCATAACTCATTAGCATAACTCATTAGTATATGCCACACCCCTTGCCATCACCAGAAGTGTGTCATTAGCATAACTGAGTTGCATATGCCACACCCCCTGACATCACATATCCTGGTTGTTTTGGACCCAATCCTGGCCATTCAGGGCCGAAATTGGGCCCAAAATGGCAAAAAGGGGCTGAAAATGGCCAAAAAGGGGCCCAAAATGGTCAGGATCGGGCCGCAGCTGAGCGGGAGAGTGATCCACCACCTGTCAGAGGCCTGATCTGGGCCATTTCGGTCCCAATCCAGGCTGAAATGGGCCCAAAATGGCCGAGAGTCAGGTGGATGGGGCCACCTGACATGTGACCTCTTTGGGGAACTGCTGGAACTGCGTTCCTGAGCATTCCGCTTCGAAATGAGCCCTGCTAGTACCTAATAGTCTAAATACTAATACAGGTGCTGAGTAGAATAAAGGAAAAAGACAGAGCAACGATGTCTTATCATACCAGGTAAGTATATGATACTGCAAACATGCAATGATATGCTATTTTTGTTTTTTCTTTCTGCAGGTTGTGTGAAATAGGGGTGCAAAGACCCAGAGACTCGACAAGGAGCCAGCAAGTGACTTGTTTTGGAGAACCTTCCTCAGGAGTCGCAGAAACAATACACCTGAGAAAAAAAAGTACCACACTGAGACTCTCTGGTGGTAATTACCAGCACCTCAAAGAATTGGCCACTGGCGAAAGACGGAGTGCACGCTTGGAGTGGCAGTTGGAGAATTTTTTTCTAATGCAGCCTTGTGTACTTACTGGAAGTTCTTACCAAAAGTAATTAAGGGTAACTCTAGGAGTCACTAGAAACTGTATGGTTTTACCATAGAGTTCCCAGCAATTCTTAGCATGATTCTTTGTTGCTTCTGGTAAGAACTTCCTCTTTCACCACCAAAAAAGGGCTACACTGCCTGAGGATCATAGGACCTGCTAATACAAAAACCTTTCGGGACAGGAGCTATAGCAGGGAGTAGAATTGAGTGATAC
Source organism: Eublepharis macularius (assembly GCF_028583425.1). Classification (NCBI taxonomy): domain Eukaryota; kingdom Metazoa; phylum Chordata; class Lepidosauria; order Squamata; family Eublepharidae; genus Eublepharis; species Eublepharis macularius. Next base: position 21,212,107 of record NC_072800.1, on the reverse strand, counting down.
TGTCTGAAAAAGCTAGTTGGATCTAATCTTATGTCAAATTCGTATGATACACTGTGCGTGGAGGATTTATTAGGACAAGTACATATCTGTGATCTCAACATGTCTTGGGATGTACAGCCCTTCATGAAGGGAATATCTTACATTCAAATGAAGCTACAAGGGCAGCATTCAGCTAGGAACGACGTTCTTAGTCTGAACCCAACAGATATGTCTTCACCAGTGCTTGGCATCTGCATTTGTAGCTCTGTATTTCCATGAAATGTCAACACAGAGAAGCAAGATAAGGTCAGAAGGCAAGCTCCGTGGGTGCAATTCCACTACCTTGCTGGAAGTTTGACGTCCAAACATTTACAGACTTTTGAGCAGGCTCTTTATTTCCAAAGCACAAGCCCTCCATGGTGTTCTGGAAAGATCCAAGCTTAAAAACCCGAGCCACCAACTGAATCTTGATTAGAAGAGCTTTTAAAAAAAAATTAACACATTATAAAATATTGTATAGATTTAACTGAGTATTCATTTTATATAAAGCACTGCAGAGAATCGAGAAGATCCAGCCAATTATCTGTAAAGGTTTATCCCTGCTATGAGTGCTGTCGCTAACAAAATGTTCACTCAAGATAATTAGATTTTTAGAGTGGTTTAGATTACATTATGGACCTTTAAAATTATATAGAGTTGAAGCCAGCGATAAGCCAAGATTTTTTAAAACTATCTTGTAGTTTGAAGCAGCAAAGATGTGAGTTCTGTCACACTCAGAAATTGTACTTTTTAAGGTAAACACCTAGGGAAGTTTGAAGTCTATGCTTGAAACTGTAAAGAATGAACAAGTAGGGACAAACTTGTGTTTACAAACTCGTGACTGGTTGGGGTTAGAGTTTTTGACTAGGATCATGTTTAGATTTCTGCTCTGCCATGGAAGCTTGCTGGCCTTACAGGAGTGTTGTGAGGATAAAACGGGGACAGGAAAGCCACAACCTCTATAAAAGGAAGGACGGGATAAATCAGAGTTTGCAACATCATCGTAATAAAAGGGTCCTAACTAGAGATGGGCACGAACAGGGAAAAAACCGAACATGATGTTCGTTGTTCGTTGCCATCCACGAACAGGGATTCACGAACATCGACAGACATGACATGTTCATGGACATGTTCGTAGTTAGAGGTTCATGGGAGCCAGAATGGCCCCCTTGGGACTTAGCTGAATTTGAGCCAGGGAAAGGAGAGTCCATGAGTCTCCCCCTTACATGTCATTTTCTCTTCACAGTGGCAAAAACTGGACTGTCTGCTGGAAGCGACTTTGAGGGCCAGAAGGAAAGCCAGAAGGAGTTCAGACAGAGTTCAGACAGTCCATGCCTATGTTGCCAGGGGAATTGATTGAAAGGCGCCAGACTGTCTGGCTTTACGAATGGCTGACAAATGCCACGAAGAGGGCTTGGAACGAACACATGCTCACTGGGAACGGGGCCTCACGAACAGCTTGCTTGCGAACAGCGGATTGGGTTGTTCGTGGCTTTTTTTTTGGTTCGTATTGCTGTTCGTGCCCATCTCTAGTCCTAGCATCTGAAAGAGTTTCAGGCAATGTTGAGTAGTTAATCACTCCCTGAAAAATATGGCTCCATTAATACATCTCCAGCAGCCTGCATAGCCCAGACTAGCTCAAGCTTGTCTGAGCTCTAGAAGCTAAGCAGAGTCGGCCCTGGCTAGTACTTGGATGGGAGATCACTAAGGAAGTCCAGGGTCACTATGCGGAGGCAGGCTATGGCAAACCGCCTATGTTAGTCTCTTGCCCTGAAAACCCTGTGAGGAGTTGCTAGAAGACTTGATGGCATTTTTTAAATTAAAATTAATGCATTGCTCTTGTCAGGAATTTTTAAAAAGTGAGGGGCTCAAAAATTAATTACTGAAATACCCTGCAAGGTAGATTTTATGTTTCCTGGGCCTTATTAGCATCATTCACAATTAAGAGTTTAAAAGACTTAGCTTCTTGAATATGTTCTTTTCAATTCTGTGGGTTGGATTCAACATGCTATTCTGTTCTGGGGGATTCCTTTGGCCACAAAAAAGGGCTATGGTGAGACTCATGATACATGCATGTATAAAAGAAAAGTGGGACAAGGGCTGTAGTATGGAGGGGAACTGGGCAAGATGGAGTGGAAAAGCTGGCTGGACCCAACCCGATGTCAACTGACTCACACTGGAGTCTGGGGGAAATCAGCAACTGCCAAAGGGGGCTTTAGAGCACAATCACAAGTGACAGGTTAGTCACACCAAAGGGAAAGCACAGTTATTCAATTAAGAATGAAGGGCTGGGAAATTAGAAGCTAAATAAATGCAAAAGGAAACAGAAGGCAATCCAAGCTGTTGTGCTTAGCTTCACATTCATATGTAGTTAATGTTCAGCAAAACAGTTTTATCATAATTTTGCAGTGGCTGGCAGAGGTGTCTTTTTTAGGGTGTGTGTGTCCCAAATCCCCATTTGCTCTATACAAGCTTCTCCACAACTGGCCCAACTAGTCTACTAATAAGCATTTGAGCTTCTTAACTGGAGTGAATTTTGTACTGCACAACATGGGAGGAAAGAGTTCGTGCATAATCGTCCTGATCTGGCAGTTGCTTACAGATGTGAGTGTCTGGGGTCTGAGGCGCAGCCCCCGGACTTGCCGGGAGGAGGAGACGGGAGGCAGCCGGGAGACAGCCGCCCAGTTGCCCCAGCAGGCTCCCAGGGCCAGAACCTACCTACACGGGAGGGAGGGAAAGAAGCACCCAAGCCTCAGAGGGTTAGAAGGGGCAGGTGGAGGCCAGCTAGTCCCACCCTCCAGTGGGAGTCTAGGAGGCCAGGCAGGGAGAGTGGGATCAACCCAGAGGGGGCCAGAGCAGAGGGAGAGGGAAAAGGCAGTGGGGCCGGCCAGCCAGCAGCTATCCAAACAGCAACCTTACCAGCCAGGGAGGAGAAGCAGCCACAGCAGCTCAGAGCCACACCCCAGCCTGCAGCCCAGCTAGAAGGCAATAACCTGGCCCAGGGGATGCCAGGAACAAAGCAACTCCAAGTGGAGCCACCTGAGGCACTCTGTTGGAAAAGCCGGGCAGCCAGCCAAGGAGACACAGCTGGGCTGGGGAGGACTGGATCAGGTTGAGCAGGCCAGCGAGTGGACTGAGAGGGAGTCTGGGTGATGTATACCGCCCCTCTTTCCACCGAGCAGGGTCCTGCAGTATCCCTGACACCCCTTTGATGTCAGGGCCAGGCATGCCGGCACCCCGCCCAGCAGCGGCCGCAGCAAGCCCTGACAGTGAGAACTCTGTTGTATGCATGTTCTCAAGCGGAGGGGACAGTAGTAGTTACATGTAACTGCCCCCTTCATGGAAGAAGATGGGAAAATATTGAATAGGGGCTGCATGTATGTGTTTGCAGCACACTTAAGCTGCTGGGTTGAGGAGCAGAGGTTACTAAGGAACTATCTTAGCATGGCAGCAACAATTCCCAATGTGGCACCTGCCTTTTGGTCACCTCCAATCAACTGACTTACTAACAAAATATTGAGCTCACGTCAGGTTGAGGTTGCAGATTTTTGAATGTCTCTGGGCTTGGCAACCTTTCCGTTTGGTCACAGAGGGAACAAGAAAACCCCTTTCATTGGAAACTGAAATAAAACTGCAGCTCTTTGCAAAAGCAAAGAGCCTCTCCTGGCTTTCCTCCACTTCACTGGTGCAGGAGGGCCTTCAGAAGAGCAGGAGGCGCTGCCTTTAAATCAAAAGGGTGCACTCATTTGGAAGCAGCAGCCTCTGTCTTAGGCGGGCACTCGGCTTGCAACCTCCCCACATGTTTGACAGGAGATCAAAATGCAAAGAAAAGCAGCGTTGCAATTATGAACTCAGAAGTGATGTCATTGTTTACCATAGAGATATGGGGAAGTCCTAGAGTGTCACCATGATGCTGTGAAGTCATCCTGACCTTCCCCCCAAAGTTCCTGGAGGTTGCTGGCAGATGGCTGGCAACTCACCTCAAGGCAAGCATTTTGACATTGGCTTTACCCCTGTGGTGGCCATTATGTGATGGCATTCACTGTGGTGGAGAGTGCTGTCAAGCTGTAGCTGACTTATAGAGATCCCATAGGGTTTTCAAGGCAAGAGACAAACAGAGGTGGTTTGCCATTGCCTGCCTCTGCGTAGCAACCCTGGACTTCCTTGGTGGTGTCCCATCCAAGTACTAACCAGGGCTGACCCTGCTGAGCTTTCAAAATCCAGCTCAGCTGGGACATCCAGGGTCGATTCCAGACGACTAACCTGAAGGCGCTGCATGCCGCCATGTTCCGGATCGCGACGGGGAAAACGCGATCCGGAACACGTCTGGAATTGGTCCAGGTCTGGGAGGAGGTGCCCATTTCCCATTCTCAAAATTCTAGAAGTGCCCACAGGCGCAACAGCATGGGGGACTCCTGCACTATGGTCTCAGAAATGGATGGGGCACGGTCAACAGATTTTATTTCCAACAACTATGCAACTATATGTTTTACTTTATAAAGGCCAATGGCCACATACAATAAATTTACCTATCTACCTATGCGGGGGAGGGGATAATCATTGTGAAATTATTGGGATAAAATGTTTTCTTCCCATCCTGACTAGTTCTTGACTGAATACCTATGAGCTAAAAAAGAAAGGGGCTCCTATAAGGAAAATACACCCCCCACCCCCCACACACAAACACACAGGAAATGGATCAGGGAGTATGAGAAAATAAAAGGGTGATGGGTTGGTGTGTCTTCCTCCAGTTGCTACGTTTGCCGTTTTGCTTCCCTGCCATGTGCACGCTTCCTCTCCTGCTCTGCTTTCTGCCTCCATCCTCGACACGGGGTGCCTTTTGCCCCTCTTCTGCACAGTTTGATCTGCCTCACACAATGCCTTGTGTTGATAAAAGAACCTGAGATTTCTATTTTCAAACTCTTGATAATATTCATTTGCCCTAACTTATCAGCAAAACACTCGCCCAGTACGTTTAAAAAATGGGAAGTAATTGCCCATGCGATGCAGAACAACAGGGACTCGGAACTGAAGGGGAACAATGCAAATATTTTCTATTCAACCTTTTTGTTTCCTCTCGGAGTAGGACGGTAGCAAATACCCATGTAGCTTCCGCCACTTGAATCTTAATGATACGTGGAAGAAAAACCCGCGCATATATCTAAATAGTCACATAAAGAGCGATTTTCAAAGGTGATTATAGAGACTGCAAGGTCAAAACACTTAGGAGTTACTAAACTGCTCCATTCTATCAGTTTCTGTGCAAAAATAGAATTACTAAAGAGAGATATCTTTACAATTTAGAACACCTTGAATATGTAACATAGAAATGACTGTAAAAGTTGAACATGCTCATCTTTATGTATGTATGAGTGTGTAGCTGAGACGAAGAATTATCTAGTTCAGCCTACGGCACAGATTCACTAGAAAATTTCCACAAACAAAAGAATTTCTGCACATGGTCCTGAAACTTGACTTTCTCATCTCCCCTTCCTCCTGCAGCTCAAAATGTCCCAAATTCCATCTGTAGAAACACTTCGGTGGATCCTACAAATTGCTGTATCCAGCCACAGCCAGCCAGATACTTCTGGAAACTTCCAAATAGGGCATGAATGTGATGGCCACTCCTGTGTCTCCTTAGCATCTCATGTCTATAACTACACTGCCTCTGAACATGGAGGCTCCATGAAATTATCATGGCCAGGGCTCATTTCGAGGGGGAACGTGTCAGAACACAGTTCCGGCAGTTCCCCAAAGAGGTCACATGTCAGGTGGCCCTGCCCACCTGACACTCGGCCATTTTGGGCCTGTTTCGGCCTGGATTGGGGCCAAAACAGCCTGGATCAGGCCTCTGACGGGTGGTAGATTACTCTCCCGCTCAGCAGCAGCCCGATCCTGACTATTTTGGGGCCCTTTTGTGCCATTTTCAGTCCCTTTTTGCCATTTTGGGCCCAATTTTGGTCCTGAATGGTCAGGATTGGGTCCAAAACAGCCAGGATAGGTGATGTCAGGGGGTGTGGCATATGCAAATTAGTTATGCTAATGACACACTTCTGGTGATGTCAAGGGGCATGGCATATGCTAATGAGTTCCTCCAGCTCTTTTTCTACTAAATGACCCCTGATCATGGCTGTTGGTTTTAGCTTACTAAACTGTACACACACAAAATACTTTTGCTGCCATCTATCTTCAAACTTTAATTGGTACTAAAATGCATGCACCTTAATGACAGACGTATCTTGTTTGGTCTGAGCATAGCTCCCACATATAAGACTGCATTGAACATCATTCTAGGATCAGAATCCCAGAGACTGTGATGGAGTGTGCATACTTTGATATTTTGACTCAGAGGCAGGCTAAACGAGACACCAGCTAAGTGTTCATGAACGTGCCGACACAATTTTACCCAGGAACTGTAGTTTTCAAACACAGAGCCATGTGGGATCGCAGGGCACCTCTACTGGCTGCTCAGCTGCCCCCCCCCCCAATTCTGGCTGCTATTACTGCTAGCGACAGCGACGAAACTTCTCAATTGTTTTCTTTAGCAATCTCATGGGGGGAGAAGAACGATCAGCTCCCCCGCCCCTTCCCCAGAGCTCTGGGTGGAATCTGTGGTTTAAATGTCTTAGGAAGGTAAGCAACCCAGATGTCAGCTCTTAAAAATGTTTCGTTTCTAGCACAACAATGAGCCCAATTTAGTTTGGGAAAATAGTACAGGAGGAAAGGTTTAAAGCTCCCCTCGCACCACTTCTGCAATCAAATTAGCAGCCCCACGTGTTTGCTTTACATTTTTCCCTAAAATGAAGATCTCACAGATCCCAGATCCCGTGCATTATTGTCTAGTTTGAGCCCCAAGCAAAATATGTCCCTAGAAGTAATATCAGCCAGAGTGGAGCGGGGGGCGAAGGGGACAGCAGCCAGCAGAGGCAGCGGAGGGCAGTGAGGGAATCCTTCCTTTCCTCCAGCAATCCTGTGTGGCTCTACCTTTAAAAACTACAGTTCCCAGGCAAAATGACAACACTTGACACGTTAATAAATGCTTGCCTGGTGTCTCATTTAGCTTGACCCTCAGATTGTCCTTCCTCAAGGTATGCCTGAGGCAACTCCCCCAAAGTTTTGAAAAGCAACTGGGGGCCAGTCTGGGAGGGCAATTTTCAAAAGCAAAGCCTCAAAAGGTCTGCTACAGACATGCAGCTCCCTTTGAGCTTTGCCCGATGAGAAAACAGAATGCACAAAATGTATTCCAGTAACGTTCCATATCTTCTGGCTCTCCCATTTTTCCGTGTGATCTTGTGATTCCTTTCAGCGATGATTGACCAAAGACATTTTGCTGTCCCTGGGGACTGGTTGATGTAATTCCAAGAAGTAGCCAAACAAGTAATATCCCGTGTGTAATAAAGTCTTATCTCCATAAACATACAATCAACAATATATTTATTAATTAAGTTATCTCCTATTATATAACCAGGACTCATACCACATATTACAATGCAATTATAGTTTCAATTTGTAGGCGTCATACATACTCCAACCAATCAATTAAAGTGTCTCGTGCTCTAAATCCTATTATCCATACTATTAAAGTGCAATTGCTTTCCGGTGTCACTTGACACATTTTATCATATATGGAGTCAATTTCGCCTTATATTTCAGTTCAATGTGTGTACGGTCCAAGGTTGATCCCAGACACTGTGCCGGTCACAGAAGACATGTAGACCTCAGTTGTATTCTTTTGGTGTACATATAAGGTTCTATGACCATAGTTTTTTCTAACGGACGGTCCAGATCCCCATAAGGTCCGTTTCCAAAGTTCTTTCTCAAAGAACACAGTTGTCAGAATTTCCAATACACTTCTTCATGTTAATTTCCTTTCGTCAATTTCCTTCATGTGATCATGTGATCTTGTGATTCCTTTCAGCGATGATTGACCAAAGACATTTTGCTGTCCCTGGGGACTGGTTGATGTAATTCCAAGAAGAGCACCCCAGGATCTTGTGCAACATCACAGAGGCTCCTAGGTGACAACACTTGGGAAGCAATTTACTATAGGATGAGGCACACATTGTGACTTCTTCTGCATTTATTTTAACTCACTTTTATTTTGCTATTTAAATATTCACCTGCTGGGATTGCTTTATCAAGGACTGCATCTACATGACAAAGGTTCTCTGTTTTCCTGTCTTTGACATGGCATTTGTACTGATTAACTAATTCTGGTTAACTATTGTAAGTATTTTTGCTTGTAATAAATTGTTTTGTTTTGCTTTGAAACAGATATTGTATAAAGGAGTCTATGAGAAAGTGAAATATGCAAAACGGGATGGAATGAATATGCTAGCAAAACCCGTAGGTGCGGTTGTGATTTTCTAATTCTACAGGCAAATTTCACAGCACTAGCATGATCTTGTAGCCTTGTGGCAACATTATAGCATTGAAAGAAAATTCGTTTCAACTAACAGAATTTGTATTGAAACGATATATGCAAGCATTTTCGGGATTTACTACATGGAATTTTAACTTTGGACTTTTGTAGATCTCGTCTTCACCAGTTGGATAGTATAAAAAATATATGTAATACAATGACTGTTTTCGGATGTATGTATTGTAATAATGGAATAGTGCAATAATTGTATGTTATTGATTTATTTATTAGAGCACTGTTGGCACTTTAAGATTATAAATTAATTAACTGAATATTTCATTGTATTAATTATTGCAAACTCCGGGAAGGGTGGTTGGTAGTGGTTCTTAGTGTTCAGTCCCGGAGAAGCCTCTTGTGTTGCATTTTGTATCTTGCTTATGGCATTTGTACTGGCAATGCAACGTTCATGCAGGAGTTGGGTATGCACTTTTGCCCATCAGCAGACAGTTCCCCTACATCCCCCCTCCACACAGAGGTTTTTCACTTTTTAAATGGTAGTTGCTATTGTGGTACAGTGCGATAATGTTATCATGATTTATTGCTGAGTGATTTACTAGTTTATCTGAGTTCCCAGCCTTTGTGCAGCAGGCCTCTGGACCTTTTCATTCTAGAGATATAAGAGGAAAGGAGAAGAATGATGTGGGGAGAAAGGAAAACTTTAACCCTTTATTCCTTTTATATACTACTGTTTTCTCTCTGGAAGAACCTATCCCCAAGCTATGTGTTACTAGGGGTGTTCATAATGACTGACTTACAGAGTCCTCCAAAGTTAGTGGGCTGAGGAGCACCAGAAGGAATTTCATCTTGCCTAGAAAGCTTTGATTTTTTTTCTGATTAAAACTTTTAACCCAGCATTAAATGATGGGGAGGTAGCAGGCATGTATTCCACACTCATACATGCACTCAACCTCAAGTCTTTCCAGAGCAGTATTCCATGTGGAAGGACTGATTTGGTCAGATTTTTTATTTTCAGAGACAAAAACAGGACTTTCTTGTTCAGTTTCTTCTGTGATCCAAGTTTCTCATTTTTCCTTTTCATTCAACTCTGGGTTAATGGTTGTAGTCAGAAAGGGAGACTGGCAGCTGGCAACTTGTCTAGTCTTCCACTTTTACTAGGAAAAAAAGAGGGGAAAAAGAGTGCCATCCTTCTTCGTTTTCTGAGAAGGAAAAACCCTACCCCTCCCTTTCTGAGAGCCTTTATGCATAACGCAAGGACAGGCTTTCGGTCTGTCCTGCGGCAGATGAAGGAGGAGGATTAGCTCGAATGGCCCCTCTTCATGGAAACAAAACTGGAAGGCCCAGGGAAACATGGCATAACAGGAAGACTCAAAGGTAAACTTTATTGTCCTTTTCACTAAAGCAGGATTTTTATTTTTATTTTTAAATTTCACTGTGCTGTGCTGGACCAGTTGGCCATGGAGCGCTCTCCTGCTTGCATGCTGTGCTGGCGCCACTTGTTTCCTGCAATTATTTGCCCCTGGCCATCACCAACACTCACTTTCTTTGGGGTCCATTAGTTTTCATGTGCTTGAAGAGAAACTCATTTGATTGACGGGTTTGGGGGGGGGGTCAATGCTAAAAGTACAGGGTGTACATGTGTGCACAGCTGCCCACACTCGCCATAGCATGTGCCTTCCCAAAGCACTCCTTGGGTCCATAAACACAGAACCCTGTTGCTGCATGTTCTCAAACTTCGTGGGTCGATGGTTTAGAGGAAGGACTGTTCTCTGTGTGATTTTGATACGGTTGAGTGGAAAAACAGCTGCCCCAGAGCCTCGCCCCCTTGAAAAGAAGAGGGTGCGTTTGCACATGTGTGACCAATGCGAGCACATGAAATGAAAAAACAAACAAACAGATCAGTTCAGAACCAGCACACCCCCCGCCCCACCCAGCCACAATGGACTGGTAATAACCCATGATTGTTCTGTAGCCTCCGGAACTGGAACTGAAACTTTCTAGATGCACATCCCTACTTGTTACCTTTGCTTTGGGAAAAAATACAACTATCTGTAAATTTTCCCAGTAGAAGTAAAAAGCAGCTCAGGGTTGGGGTACTTTTTAAAAACCAAAACAACAGCAAGGGAGGGAAGGACTGAAATTCACCTTTCTTCCAATGTCGTTCTCTTTCTTGATAAAACAATCTTGGCAGGTACATTTGCAAAAGGAAAGAACATTGTTTAAAATATGAATGAAACCTTTACGAGTCCATGAGCCCTCAATAATTCAGAGAGCCAGGAGACTTCCTGTTTGGGATCCATGGAGGTCTAACGCAGCTCCACTTGCGGAGCTGACCGGACTGCCGTTTTAACTGGCCGGCGGGATGAAAATAGCCCGCGGCCGACTGCTCTCAGGCGGGGAGCAGGCAAAGAACGCTCAAGACCCTAGGGTGAGCTAGATCTCGGACGAGGGGGGGCTCTATACAACGAGTCTCCCCCCGATCCTTGAGGTCCCACCTTGCGACGGGTCGGCTATAATCTCTGCGGCAGTTTTGGGGCCAATTCGGCTGGCATAAGACCTACATACCCAAGCATCGATTGGGGGAAGAAGCTGAGAGGGGAACTTAAAATCGAAACAGCGATTACAACCCGAGAAAAGTGAAGAGAAGGTAAAGATCATTATCTTCTGAGACGGGACAGATTGATAAAAACAGAGAGGAAAAAAAGTAGATTTTTAAACTGCAACAGACTAGTGAAAAGGAGGGGAAGACTCGGCAGGAATCGAATTTAAAAAGAGACTAAGTTTAAAGAAGTTATTAAAGAAATGGGACTATTGTTTTGAATACCTGTGGCTTTGGAGCTGTGAGAAAAAGACACCATCGCGAGATCTGCTGTGGGAAGACGGGAGACAGGAAGTGCGTAATAACAATAGAGTGGCTGGAGAGAAGCGGCCCTTGCTGGAGGGCAGGAAGTAGGGAATCGCCATTTTTGAAAGGGGAAGGGTCGCGGCTTCAGCGGAAGAGGAAGTAGGCCATCTTGGATTACAAAATCATAGAGAAACCATAGAGAAAAGACGCCCGACATTTTGGACTCTTTAAAATTTAATTTCTATAAGAAGACCGGGACATTTAAAATAGAAAAACGTTAAATTTTACGCCACGGAGTTAAGGAAGAGAGCGGATTCGTGGGAGCGAGCTAAAGCAAGCCCCACGATGTCAAAAAAAGAGTGGCAATCGGCAATAGAAAACCTGGATAAAAACCTGGACAAAAAACTTTTAGATATGATTAAAGAACTTAAGGACACGAAATTGGAGCTGATAAAAGAGGTTAAAGAGGTTACACAGACAGTAAAATCGGAGCTGTCAGAAGTGAAAAAAGGTATGGAAACAATACGAAGTGAATTACAAGGAACGCAGCAGAGAGTTAAAACAGTAGAAGACGCGATGGAGAATTTAGCAGACACGCAACAAACAGAGATGAGATTGGTGAAGGGGAGAATGTCAGTTGCAGAAACTAAACATATGGAGAAGCAGCTACGTTTTCGTGGCTTGCCAGAAGTGGAAGGAAAGTCAGCGCAAGAACAGATGACTGAGGTGTTGGCTGAGTACCTGGGGAAGGAGGAGGAGGAAGTTGTGGCTATCCTAGATGTGGCATACCGTGTGAATTCGAGAATAGCAACCCAGAGGAAACTACCAAGAGATGTGATTGTGCAGTTTACAACACGAAATATGAAAGAGAGGATTGTGACAAAACAGTTTCAAGATCCATTGGAGATTGATGGCAAGACGATTATTATAATGAAGGAACTGCCCAGATCAGTGTTACTGGACCGGAAAAAATATAAAGTGCTAATTCAGATTTTGAAGGACATGAAAATCAGGTACAGATGGGAGTTACCGGAAGGAGTGTCCTTTGAGTTTGGAGGGGCCAAAAAACGCATCAGATCTGAGCGAGAGATGGAGCGATTTATTAAGGACAATGAAAAAGACTTACCAACAAGATCATGAGTATGGAGTGTAAAGTATTATCTTGGAATGTAAATGGACTAAACTCACCGAATAAGAGGAAAAATACTTTTCACTGGCTACTAAAACAAAAATGTGACATTGTTTGTTTGCAAGAGACCCATATCAGAAAGCAGGATGCAAAATATTTAAAATCTGGAAAATTGGGCAAAGAATATGTAGCGGCCTCCAACAAGAAAAAAAGAGGAGTGGTGTTGTACATAAAAGAGGAGCTACAGCCAAAATTTGTTATGAGAGATGTGGAAGCTAGATTTGTAGCAGTGGAATGTATTTGGAATTTAAAGAGAGTGTTGGTAGTCGGACTTTATGCACCTAACGGTGCAAAAGAAAGCTTCTTTGAGGATTTAAGGAAGCATTTAGACGATCTTGCATACGACCAGATAATTCTTGCTGGAGACTTCAATGGAGTGACAGACTTGGAACTAGACAAAAAGACTACAACGGCACAAAAGAAAAGAGGACTATTACCAAAGCTTTTTTTTGAGTTGATTCAACAAGAGACTCTTGAAGATGTATGGAGGAGAGAATATCCTAAAAGCAGACAGTTTACTTTTTATTCTGCAAGGCATTCTACATTATCAAGAATTGATATGATCTGGGCCTCAAAAGACTTAGCATTATGGACTAAGGAGGTAGAAATAATGCCTATGGTAGGCTCAGATCACAACCCAATTATGTGGAAATTTGGAAAAAAGAGAAAAAGGAAAGCATGGAGAATAAATGAGGACTTGTTACAGGAAAGAGAGAATATGGAAATACTGAGAAGAGAGACAAAGTTTTTTATACAATACAACGTGAATAAAGAAGTACCAACCAATAAAGTTTGGGATGCTTACAAGGCGGTTGTAAGGGGCATACTAATGGACTTAAATGGTAGAGCAAGAAAGAAGAAAGAGGAGAAAAGACAAGAGATTGAGGAGAAAATAAAAGCCAAAGAAATACAGCTAAAAAAGAGACCAGGGAAAAAGAAGGTATACCAGGAAATTAAAATACTTCAAGAACAGCTAACAGCAATGAGCAATAAAGAATTGGAGTGGAATCTCAAAAGACTGAATCAAAAAGCGTTTGAGGGTGCTAATAAACCTGGGAAGTACCTGGCATGGCAATTGAAGAAGAAAAGGGAAAAGAAGATAATAAATAAAATTTGCGAAGATAACAAAACGTATTTGGAGCAGGCTACCATTAGTAGAGCCTTTTATAAATTTTACGCTAAACTGTATAATAAAAAAGAAGTAAACAAAGAATCAATAGCGTCATATTTGGAGAAAACCAAACTTCCAGAAATCTCGGAAGCTTGGAGAAATAAGTTGAATAGTGAAGTAACTGACGAGGAAATAAGTAAGGCAATACAATCTGCAAATCTAGGAAAGGCGCCAGGGCCAGATGGACTTACGGCTAAATTCTATAAGACAATGGCTAATGAACTGGCACCATTCCTAAAAGAGGTGATGAATGGGGTTTTAAGGGATCAAAGGATTCCAGAAACTTGGAGTGAAGCGAATATATCATTGATCCCAAAAGAGGGCCAAGACCTGACTAATGTGAAAAATTATAGACCTATATCGCTACTCAACAATGACTATAAAATTTTTGCGAAGATATTGGCGGAGAGATTGAAGGGGTGGCTCTCGGAAGTCATAGAGGAGGAACAAGCAGGCTTTTTGCCAGACAGACAAATAAGAGACAACTTAAGGACAGTGATCAATGCTATTGAATATTATGACAAGCGTTGTGACAAAGAGGTTGGTTTCTTCTTTGTTGACGCTGAAAAAGCGTTTGACAATTTAAACTGGGACTTTATGTTTGCCACTATGGAAAAGCTACAATTGGGAGAAAGATTCATCAGAGCAATTAAGGAAATTTATAGAGACCAGACTGCAGCAATTGTGGTGAATGATGAATTGACCAAGAAATTGACGATAAGTAAAGGAACAAGACAAGGTTGCCCGTTATCTCCATTGTTGTTCATTTTAGTATTGGAGATTCTGATGATACAAATACGTCAAGATGATGAAATTCGTGGAATAAAAATAAAGGACTATTCATACAAGGTCAGAGCATTTGCGGATGACATAATGTTAATTGTAGAGGACCCATTGGAGAACATGCCAAGAGTGATAGATAAGATCAAGGAGTTTGGAGACTTGGCAGGTTTCTTCATTAACAAAAAGAAGTCAAAGATATTATGCAAAAATATGACTAAGCAGAAACAACAATTGTTAATGGAAACAACGGATTGTGAAGTAACAAGTAAAGTGAAATATTTGGGAGTCGAATTAACTGCAAAGAACATAGATCTATTCAAAAACAATTATGAAAAACTATGGACTCAGATAGAGAGAGACTTGATTAAATGGAATAGATTGAATTTGTCATGGTTGGGCAGGATTGCAGCAGTTAAGATGAATGTGTTACCAAGAGTAATGTTTTTGCTACAGACAATACCAATCATCAGAGACTCCAAACAATTTGAAAAATGGCAGAGGAAAATATCAGATTTTGTTTGGGCAGGCAAGAAGCCTCGAGTGAAAGTGAAAGTTTTACAAGATGCAAAGGAAAGAGGCGGAATGCAACTGCCCAATCTGAGACTTTATCATGATGCAATCTGCCTAGTTTGGTTGAAAGAATGGATGACATTAAAGAACAAGAAACTATTAGCCCTAGAGGGATATAAAAAAATATTTGGATGGCACGCATATTTATGGCATGACAAAGTAAAGGTCAACTCGATGTTCCTGCATCACTTTGTTCGGAGAAGTCTATATATAATCTGGAAGAAGTACAGAATTTATCTACAAGAAGGAACCCCTTTGTGGGTGGTTCCATATGAGGTGATAGACCCGAGAGCTGTTGATAATGAACAACAATGTTTAACGTATAAAGAAATAACTAAAACTGAAGCATCCAAACTTAGAATAAAGACACAAGAGGAACTATCACCTAACTACGATTGGTTCCAGTATGGACAGATCAGAGACTTATATAATTCGGACTCTGTAAAGGGAGGTATACGAATAGAGAATTCGGAACTAGAGCAGACCCTTCTTAAAGAAGATAAGAAAAGAATATCCAAGGTATACCAAGTACTGTTGAAGTGGTATACCGAGGATGAGATAGTTAAAACACAAATGGTGAAATGGGCTATAAACTTTAATAAAGAAATAACAATGGAGGCATGGGAATACTTGTGGAAAACTACAATGAAGACAACGACATGTATTAATATCAAAGAGAACATTTATAAAATGATCTATCGTTGGTACATGACACCAAAGAAGATTGCGCTAGGGAATTTGAATACTTCTAATAAATGCTGGAAATGTAAGAAGCATGAGGGCTCCCTCTATCATATGTGGTGGTCGTGTGAGGTAGCCAGGCAGTACTGGGGGGAAATAATAAGAGAAATGAGTGAAATTTTACAATTTCAAATTAATAAGAACCCAGAACTCCTGCTACTGAACTTGGGAATGGAGGGAATTCCAGCCCAACACAGGACGTTGATATTTTATATGACAGCAGCAGCTAGACTTTTGTATGCGCAAAAATGGAAAGTACAAGAAGTGCCAACTATTGAAGATTGGACTTACAAATTGCTGTATATGGCTGAAATGGACAAGATGACAAGAAAATTGAGAGATCTGGACTCAGGGCAGTTCAACACAGACTGGGAGAAGCTGAAACAATACCTGGAGAAGAAATGGGAGGTGGGAGGAAAACTGTGGCAGTTTGAGAACTACTGAAGTATTGAAGTAGAGGGGGGAGACTTTACCGGGGGGAGAAGAGATAAATGTGAATTAATAAGCAGTCAGATTAATAGATTGACATATATATAGATATATATAGGTTAACAAACAGAACATAGAGAAAATAATTAATTATAAGGACTAAATATAAGGAGCGATTAACTAACAATATTTTCTTTTTTTTCTGACAAGTTTTGTACCAAACTGAATGTCTGAAGATATAGATGGGTCAAATTGATTGACTACGTGAGGAGAGATATATAGAACTATTATAAAAAGATAGAATGAGTAATATATATAGAGAATAAGTCAAATTGTTTGATATAAACGAATGTATGATCTATATGGTTTATGATATATAGAAATACCTGAAATTGAAAAATTGGGATAAATTGTTTATCTAAGATGGAAACAAAGGCTTACAGTTTGGGCATATAATGTTAAAAATAGTTAAGGATGTACTGCTTAGAATAATGGAGAATATATATTTGTTTTAGATAGAGGAAGCTAATAAAAGTAAGGGAAAGGGGACAAAGGGTTGGAAAGCTGTTGGAAGTCAACAAAAAGGGGGGGGAAAGGGAGGGGGTTAGAGATGAAAAAATTGGGGAAAATTGAATGTAAATGTGGAAATAATGGATTCTAACCCAATAAAAATTTTTCAAAAAAAAAAAAAAAATTCAGAGAGCCAGAAGACAGCTGGAAAAAAAAACCCTAGTTTCCAGTGGGGGCCTGTTTCAATTTGAGAAAATGGTGCAGGGGTGGGGGAATTGAGACCCTTTTCCATGTCCTTCAAAGTCCTGATCTGAATTAGACACTGCATATAAAGAAACTGACGAGAACCTGCATCTGATGATGCTGGTACCTCTAACAGAATGGGGAACACAGATCCAACCAGTTCTTCACAAAGCATGAATCAGCAGCTGCTAAACAGTGCAGCTCTCTTGTTTCTGGTATGCATTTCAAGGGATATCGTAAAAAGATCCTGGGGCACACACCTTGAATCTTGCACTGTTTTGTTGCTGTGCCCATAAATGTTCCTTCCTTAAGCACACCCTGGAGTGGCTTGTTGAGTCCTGATAATTTTCCAGAGTTTCCCCCCTGAATGTCTTTTCTTTGAGTTACAAACGAGGAAGATGTCAATGAGAAATCGAGTTATAGCTGTCACGTCTTTCTGAATTTGAAACAAGCTACTCAGACAGAGCTGGAAAGAGTTTCTGGAAGGTGGTTGAAATAACGATGCTTCCATCTTTTGAGACCCTGGCTGAAATCGTCTGATTAATAGCCACCAGTTGAAACACAGGTACTGAACTTGATGCACGGACTTCTACAATAATGCTACCAGACTCTTTGCAACTCCTTTTGTGAGCATCATCTTGTATGAAAATGCCAGGCTGTTTTGTTATATTAATTTGTGATACCTATACTTTGATGACCTGTGGCTTTGAACAAACACCGGGCTTCCGTTCTATGACCTGGACAGTGACAATTCTGCATGGTAAGTTTACAAAACCGAACAACTTCTCACCTCAAACAAGTACAGGAGTTTTGCCCTTTAAAAAAATGCTCTGACACAATCCACCGATTGTACCATCTGCCCAACACACATTGAAGAATCTCTGAACAGAGCTGAACTGCGGGGGGGACACAGTACAGTATTTGCAGATGGAGGCATGGCAGGAGAAGAGAGCTTGTCTAAAAATAGGAAGCCTGATCGCTCTGAACCAATTCAATCATATATGCAATACGTTTGTGGCATTTTTTTTTTACAGGAGAAAACGAGATGCCCAGATGGAATGAGAAGCAGAACCAACAGGATAGGCCAAATAAATGTGTTCCTTTCTGCATGTGGACCAATGTGAAGCCGTTTGCACAGCCAGACGGAGATGGCCAACTGCAGTGTAGGTAATGAGGTTGCCTTTCCACACTGTACACAAACCCAGGAGGGAAAGACACACACCGTCATCAGAATCATGTCTGCAAACACACACACGCACTCACACAAATATCCATTTGAAACTTGGCTCTAGTTAAAATGTTCATCTACTCTATTTATATATCTCCCCTCTTTCTCATACGTCCTCTGAATATATCCTAACCTTTACGCAGAATGCGAAGGAATGGAATGTAGCTAAATTTTTCACCATCCCCTCTAGAATGGTGACTGCCTTTTGGCAGTGACCTTGAGACTGGGAGGCAATTGTTGTGTATGTTCTTACTGGGAAGGAGGCAGTGCAATCTCCCAGAAGCCCGGATTGGACAACTTCTAGAAACCCTGGCTTCTTTGGCAGGTGATTTCCAGGGTCCTCTCTCCACCAAACCCTAGTCAAGCACTAAGATATAGCCATATTTATTCAGTCATTTCGGACAGAGAACATCTACAGAGTTTACACCAGAGGGAAGTGAAGAAATAGATCAACACGACTCGACAGCTGCCCAAGCCAAGAGTCATCCTTAACCACGGGATAGTCTCAGCAAAACAAATCACAGAATGCCACTCCATCATCTCTGGAGATGTACCCCCATCTGGAAAGATGACCCTTCCCTCTCATAGGCCACGGCTGGTAAGCTTCTCCTTGTTTACAGACCCTTCCCTGGTCTAAAGCACTGGCAAAAACAGGGCATCCAGCAGAGGTTCCTCAAGAAGAAGACTTGCGTGTCTCGTATCTACTTGGCCAACACCATTATAGTACCAAAGAATACCGGCAATACTGTCTAGGCTTGGCAGTGCAACCCTTGGCAGAGTTATACCTTTCCAGGGGTCATTTTGTAGAAAAAGAGCTGGAGGAACTCATTAGCATAACTCATTAGCATATGCCATGCCCCTTGCCACCACCGGAAGTGTGTCGTTAGCATAACTGATCTGCATATGCCACACCCCCTGACATCATCTATCCTGGCTGTTTTGGACCCAATCCTGGCTATTCAGGGCCGAAATTGGGTCCAAAATGGCAAAAAGGGGCTGAAAATGGCCAAAAGGGGGCCCAAAATGATCAGGATCGGCCGCTGCTGAGCGGGAGTGATCCACCACCCGTCAGAGGCCCGACCCGGGCTGTTTCAGCCTCAATCCAGGCTGAAATAAACCCCAAATGGCTGAGAGTCAGGTTGGCGGGGCCACCAGTCATGTGACCTCTTTGGGGAACTGCCGGAACTGCGTTCCTGCACTTTCTCCCTCAAAATGAGCACTGCACCTTTCTAAACCCAACAGCTCTAGATGGTGGGTTGGAAACATGGGCCGCCATCTAGAGCTGTTTTATTTGTATGTTTATTTATGGTTTTTAAAGCAAATAAAATTTGCTTTAAAATCTAATAAACCAATCAAACCAATCAATGGATTTAGAAAGATGTAATTGCTTAGGATTGTACTGTAATTTACCTGCACATGGTAGTATGGATTCTACCGCTACCCTACCACTCCAATGAACACAGTTTGAAGCCTTCCTCCATCCTAAAGAGCTTTCCTGTT